>NC_136483.1:34241606-34474106 GCF_053919585.1 Euprymna scolopes | reverse complement strand
AAAAGTTAAAACATTATTTTAAAAAAATGTTAAAAAACATTTACAACTTTAAGACGGAATATGTGTGTGTATATGAAAACAACAACTTGATTATATTATGCATGTTATGTTATGTATGTATAATGTGTGTGAAAAAACAACAACTCGATTATTTTCCCTCCCCCACACAAGCTGTCTGAGTGTAAGCAGCAGCAGCTGTACGAGGAGCTGCTCCTGCTGCTCGACGCCTCCAAAACACACCCGCATTCATATTGTTATGGCCACACAATCATCACACATGTTATTTTAATACACACCCATGAACGGCGTGTGTGCTAAGTACTCGCGATTGTTGTTGTCGAGAAAACAAAACACTCCACTGACATATAGTTAATAATAATCAACATCTATTCGCCTCGTCTTGGAAAAAATAACCGAGATGAAAGAGAGACCATGATTATTCACTATGTAAGTAAAAAGACACCAAGAAAGACTATTTTACTTCCACAAATACCATGATTGCCACCCCAACCCCTCGCTTTCCATTTTTGAACTCTCATCTTAACTAGGGGTGGCTTTACTTTTTTTTTTTTTTTTAAATACGTACGTATACTTTATTGCTAACTGTCGTTCCCTATTGAAGGTGGTCAAACAACAACATTCTATCTGAAGAAAAAGAATGTGATATTTTCAAGTCATTATTATTCCCACACGCACGCTCGTGCGCGCAAATTGGAAAGGAAAAGAGAAAAAAACAATTTTTACACAAACAGAAGGAGAAAGGAGTCTGGCGAAAAACAAGAAAAAAAAAAAAAAAAAAAAAAGAAGAAGCCTATCCCAAACAGGATAGATACTTATATATATGTATATATTAGTATGTAATATGAAAAATATACTTATGACAAGTGAGCTAGTAGCTAGCTACATAGAAACATTTCAAAATTCACATGATTGGAGGAATTCGTCTCTATCGGGTAAAAAACAGGAGATAAGGAATTGTTTCCAACACAAATAAGATTTAAGGAGAAGAGAAATCCTGAAATTATTGAATGTTTTTTTTTTTTTTCTTAATTAAAAGTAAGAAAAAAACAAATTTGCCCCCCAAAATCCTACATTACCAAAACGCGGGATTAATTATTTGACCCCCCCCCCTAAATATTAAATATTTTGGTTCCAGGTTCCATAGGTGCCTTGTTTAGGATTTATTTTTGTTTTTGTCGACTGGATTGTTTTTGATTAAGTAAATAAAAAAAAAAAAAAAAAAAAAAAAAAAGAAATTAATAAGAAAACGGAATTGTGTTCCTGAGAGAAAAATAGACTCCAACTACATACACTCCATCCACACACATAAACACAATACGTCTCCATTCACTTAACGAATACTTTTAAACGATCTACGACGATCTATTCGCTCACTCGTAACTAAAACCAAGAGCACGCATTAAAATAACCCTTGTTTTAAACTGTACATATTCTATTAAATACCCATTATTAAATACCCTTTAGAACGATCTAATCTATATGTTAGATATTTAGAATGTCTTAAAATATAAATATCCCCTCCCCCATAAAATTGTAGAAAACAAAAGTGTCATTCCGAGAAAACTCTAATCCCCCCCCCATATATAGCCATTTTTAATGTTTATCTTTGCTAAACAATTTAAATAATGTAAACTCTCTCTCTATAAATTCCAACATTGTTTTTTTTTTTCATTATTATAAACGTAAAGTCTCCATCGTTGTTATTTGTATGTATACATTCAGATTATGCATGCTTGTAACGTGTGACAAACCGATTCTTATTTGTAACGGTTTCTTCAAGAGAAAGAAAATATTTTCCGAAGAATTTTTGATGCCGTAAAAACTAAAAATAGAACTAAAAATAATAGTCTTTATTTCTTATTTTACTATCATTTGGTTCAATTAGTATTTTTTTTTAATCCTCTATCATCTCGGTCGCCATGTCCTGAGAAAGAATTGTCACCGCACACACTACAAATGTAGTGTGTGTATGTATGTATGAATATACTTTCTGTATATTATATACACACATACACACACTTACATACAATAGTTTAAAGAGAATTTATATTTTATTTATAAACTTTAAGTTTGAACTAAAAATTAAGTTTTGTAATATTTACTTGATATACTTTTAATTTATAAAATAAAATATTTATTCTAATTAGCAATACCCCCTCAGCAAATATATTTACATGTGCACTTAGTATTGTTTTCAACCAATAAAACAAATATAATTTAGGTAAGATATTAAGTAAAAAAACTGGAAAGCGCATGCTTAAGATAATTAAATCCGTACAAAACTATGAAAGCCTAACTTTCATTATCCTCTATAATATATTTAACTTTCTCTAATTTTAAACTAAAACAAAATTATTCTTATCTAACCGTAGTAAATATCACTTTAAAATCCATGATATACTTGTATCTTATCTTTTCTTGTTAAACTCTATATAATTTATATACTAGTAAATTTAGGAAATACCAAAACGGTTTAAATGAATATTTAATATATTCACCTAAATGGTCACGGGTGACTTGGTAATTAAAACTCATTTTTCATCTCTCACCTCTAGGCAAAAGTTTTCCATAAAATAAATTTCGTTTTAAACCGAGGTACATATTTTGAATTCAGTTTACTTTAGTTGGATTAAATTAAAAAAAAAAAATTCTTTGTAAGCATAAGAAGCACTACTTTTTTTTCTTAATGCTCTTTATTGATAACTTATTTTTGTAAAGAAAAAGTTCCCCCAAACGGTGAGTGAACATTGTCTCTTAAGGCAGGTGCTCACAGCTCCCTTAAAAAAAAAAAAAGAAAAAAATTAAGACCATAAAAACAATTATCTTATACAAGCCTACAGTTATTTTATTAATTTATAAATACATTCCTTTACAACTATTTTATAATTTCAATTCCTGGTACCTGTAAAATATTGCTGCGTTTGTACACTTACATACGGTGTAGACAAGCGCACTTCTGATAAAGAACGCACTTTCACATCTTCCTATACACACCAGATGGCCAGTTCGAATGGCAATAATCGTCACACAACTAACTCCACTACACCAAGACCTTTCCCCTCCTCCACATCACTCAGCGGTGCCCATTCCCCCGGAAGCATCCCGGCTTGTTGTTGGTCTGAATTTTGCGAGCAACGCGCCCAAGCCACTGCCGACCATTTCTTCCAAGACTTTCTGGAGTACCTGGCAACCACCAGCGCCATAGCCACGAGCAACCCGGCCAGCACTGCGGCCCCTTCCTCTTCTTCCGCAGCCGCCGCTGCCTCTTCTGCAACGTCTCGGGTTCTGCCTTCCTCTAGCGGAGGGCTATCCTCTTCCTACACGGGCCCTACTTCCAGTATCGGGGGCCATGCCGTGGCCCCTACGGGGAGCAGTAATAGCAGTAGCAACACCTTCTTCTCGTCGACGTCGTCCCTTGCCTCCGGAGGTCATGGACAACAGCCGGCCAGTCATGCCCACCAATACCAGCACAGCCAGCAGCAATTCCCCCAAAACGGTTGGATCGTATTGGGGGATACCGTCGTGCACTGTCCGAGGAACCCCATGGATTTTGCCATGAGGTTTGTTGAACACTTCTTGGAACACTTTGAAGAAAGGGTGCGACATCTATCCTTCACAGATGACCCTTCGTTCCACAGGTAACTCTAACTCCATATAAGTGAATAATAAATTTTAAAAGAAAAGAAAAATTCCGATATCTTTCCTACCGAGCTCTTAAATTGGTAATTATGTAGTATTATCAATGTAATTTTATCGGAAAAACGATATACAGTAGCTAAAAAAAAAAAAAAAAGAAATGTATATTTTTTGAAAGATTATCATGCTGAACGTATTGATGTTAAAACCATGTAGCATTACATATGAAATAGCGGAAAAAGTTTTAATACACGGTTCTAAGCCAATTTATGTAAAAACTTTGAACGGAGACTTAAGACGAAGCGGAAATCTATTTTTTATAAAATAGATTTCGACATGTTACGAAACAAAAGCATTATACCGTGAAACATTTTTATAAATATTTTCATTGTTTTGAATAAATTATTATTTTATAACTCATTAAAAGATTGCTTCATCTCAATCAATCTCCGTTCCAAGGTTTTAAATATCCATGTTGATTTATGCCAGTATGTAGGTACGTGCAAAAGTAATAGCTGACGCTCAAAATTTATAAACATTTTGATCCCTCTCTTAAAAAAAATCACCAATAATCAGAAAATATGATATTAATTTTAATGAAATTTTCAGTATTTATCAATTAGTGATCACGGAATATAATGAACCCATTATTTTATTTGAATCTTAGTGGAAATGTATTTTGCTTAACCAAAAAAAAAACACCTTTACTAAAGTTATAATTTTCAGTAGTAAAAAAAAATGTTTAAATAAATGAATTTATTTTTGCTTTTTTATGAAAATAAAGCATCGTAAATTGTAATAATAAAAAATTTTTTTTTTTCAGAAACATTACGAAAAAAGACCCTAAAGTCCGTAATTTCTCGAACTAACGATATTACCATTGAATTAAGCATTGTTTATTCAATATTTTCACACAAAAAATTTATAATTGCAAAAAATATTTCCTCTTTAAGGTTACATTTATAGCCATATTATATATATATTTTTGTAAGATTCTAATATTTTCCTTGCATGAACGAACGTGTAATTTTCATCCTAACATAATTTTTATATAATCTTGAAAAAAAGTTTAAAAGCAAAAATAATTAAATTAAATTGTAAAAATTATACAAATTTTCACGATAGGAACGCACGGATGGGGAAAAAAGAAAACCAGTCGGTTTGCACCCCCTCCGTCTTATCACCCAACTTCATTTTGGGATTCCGGGAGAACTCATGCTAGACGACTGTTCGTTTGTTTTGGTTGTGCGAAGCGAGGATCTAATTAAGCTTCTTTTTTTTTTAAATATTTTATACAAACAACGTATTTTTATTTTAAAATTTAATTCAATATCTTATTAATTATCTGCGAAATAGTTCCAGAAAACTAATAGTTATCGGCGGACGTTGGGAATCTGAGCCTTAAGCCTTACCTTATAAATTTCACAATTTTCACTTTTTTAAAACTTTTTTTCTTAATATCATCCAATAGAGACTTATGTATCAGATAATTAAAAAAAAAAAACTTTTTAAAATCATTTTTTTCATTTCTTTTTTAACTCTAAAATAACCGGACGTAACTCAGCGTTCACTGACAATTTTATAAATGAAACACGTTCCGAGTGAACGCTGAGTTACATCCGGTTATTTTAGAGTAAAAAAAAAAAACAAAATGAACCTTAAGTTTGTGTTTAATTTACTACAACGTTATAATAGAAAACTGAACAAGCCGTGAAAAGTCATAAAAAATGATTTTAAAAAGTATTTTTTTTTTAATTATCTGATACACAAGTCTCTATGGGATGATATTAACAAGAAAAAAGTTTAAAAAAAGTGAAAATTGTGGAATTTATAAGACAAAGCTCAGATTCCCAACGTCCGCCTAGTTATTTTTAAGGGATTTTTTTACAATGAATTTAACTTCAAAATTTACCTGAACTTGTCAGTTTTTCGAATGCCATAGTGAAAACATTTTTCATAATTTTTTTTTTTTCCTTTTTGAAATTAACTTCAGGCTTTAATCTTTCAAATACAATCAAAAAGTAATCGGAAACCTACAAAAATATAATAAACCGTTTTTTCAAAACTGTTCCCCTCGGAAACCTACAAAAATATAATAAACCGTTTTTTCAAAACTGTTCCCCTATCAGTTTTCCGCCATCCATGCACGTACCTAATGTTGAGAAATATTTTCAATTTCATATGTAATACTAACTTGATTTTAATGCCAGCGTGTCATAATCTTGATAAAAAAATAATTTTTGTGCTTATTACTTTAGTTTCAAATTACAAAATGCCTACTTTTAAGGGCCATATTTTTTTTTTTATATTACTTCGTGTAAAACTTAAAGAAATACAACACTCACACTTAGTGGTAAAACTTTTTTTAAAATTTATTATTCTGAAGTTATTTCCCTGCCCCACCCCATTAATAGAAAATTTTAATTTGAAAAAAAAAAAAAAAAACTTATAGAAAAACTATTTTGATCTATAAAGACAGTAATGATGTATATTTTTGTATATCTAAAATTTAAAGTGTTTATTTTGAGCATATTTGTTTTAATCCACCTATAGTATTCAAATATCGGAAATAATACTTGACGTGCATTATTACGTATTGACTGGACTCGTGATATTGAACTACTATGCCATTAAAAAGCATTATTGCTGTTAGTATACAATAATGACCCTCCTTCGCTTGTCAATCGTCAAAGTCAAGCGTTATTTTAAATTTATAGCCTAAATTTTATATTTTGCCCCCACACTGTCAGCAAAAGTTAAACCTAGATTTTTATGTTGATTACATGTTATCACAGTAAATACCTAGATAACCGACATTTTTAGAAGGGGTGGGTGGAATTCACAACGTATAATGATCATCTACTTTAACCAGAAAACATTATGAATATCCAGTTAAAACATAGGACAGAACGAGTAAGCATTTCTTTTGTAATTCCAAAATGCGCCCCCCCCCCACTATATTTTAGATGTTTTTTTTCTTTCTCTCCCATTGCCACTCCGTAAAAGGAAAAAAAGAAAAATGTCTTCATTAACCACGAGCCTAACCCTTAGTCCAGGGGTTAATATTAAAAATAAAAAATGATGTAACAATACCAGAAAAAAAAATCATTCAAAATATACTAGCAGTTCTGTAGAAAAAGAATTTACTCTTTCTCGGTGTATACCAGTGTACTGTATGGCCAAGAATTGGGTGATTATTTTATGTTAAATTTATTTATCTTGAAAATGCTCATTTAAATTGAGTAAATTAAACCCTTTTGTAAAGTCTGAATACTTTTTGCTTAAAAACGTTTAACCATTTCCGTGTATTCTCCATTATTGACTAGGGTTGAGGGTTAAGTTTTTATTTCTTATCTACAAAATGAAATAGATGCGATAACTACGTTAAGGTAGGCTATTAACAATATTTGCATTTAGTCAAACAAATGTTTGAGTAAACGTTAAAGCTCTTTTTCATAAAAAGCATGCCTTGTTTTAAGCATATTTTGCGTAGCGTGCTTTATTTGTTATTGTAAAATATCGAGGTTAAGGATAAGAACGGATGCCAAGTAAACTGTTTCTCTCTCTTACTTTTTGTATTATTGTTCAATGGCAGAATATTGGCACGATCTTATTATACTGTTTTTCTTCAGTTTCAGTACGAAGAAAAATATTTCATTGTATTATTCTGGCCTAACAAAACCTTTTCAAATTAACTATTTAAAAACTTCATTTCCTAATTTATAATTACCATTGCGACAACTATTTTATTATTTTTTTTCGTCTAATCAGCAGAAAGAACTGGAGTTTGCCTATAAATGAATAAGGTCTGCTAGGTCCCCCTCAAAAGAAAAATGCGATTTTTTTCTATTACAAGACTTGAAAACTAACCGTAAAAATAAACAAGAATATGTTAGAGTGAGAACAGTTTCGTGATCATTCACTTCCCAACCAGATAGCGTTTTTGAGGACGTAACTTTTAAAATATAAAATGTAACCCGGATATAAGAGCTCTGACTATAAGAAAAACTGATATAAGAGATTTTCTTCGGTTCCAACCCGGATATAAGAGTTTATAGACAGGAAAATGAATCTCTTATATCCAGGTTGCACCACTGCATATAATAATTTATTTGTTAATTGTCATATTTCACTTGAACAACCATTTTTTTTTTTTTTTTTTTTTTTTTTTTTAATATACATGAACACATAGGCCTACATAAAATGATTAAGTACTTTTTAGGGGCGATATAGACTTAATCCCGTATTGTCAATGGAAGGGGTTAATGGTAGGATTAAGAGAGGGCATGTTTTTTTTCACATTTTAACATACTGAAGTTGGCAAATGTGTAGTTTAGCGGCGTAAATTATTTGACAGACAAAAAAGTATTTATTTTTGATATAAAACACCCTAAGGCTGAAATAAAACCAGAAAAAAATTTAATTTTTATGTTTTCATCATTTTTATTAGACTAAATGTACGACAATCGAGGCCGCCATATTGTTTTTAAAATTTGGCCATTCTAAGGTTTGACAGATTGGTCTTTTTCCCGCTCTTTCATGACAAAAACTGGCGGTTAAACCTTAGAAAGGCTAAATTTTAAAAACAATATGGTGGTCTCGATTGTCGTACATTTAGTCTAATAAAAATAATAATAAAAATGAATTTTTTTTTTCTGGTTTTATTTCAGCCTCTGGATCTAATGTGCCTTATATAAAAATACATAGATTTTATAACTTTTTGTCTGGCAAATAATTTACGCCGCTAAACTGCACATTTGCCCTAAAGTTTGATTAGGAGCATTAACTATTACGATTATGGATTATCATCGGATTGGTAATCTGTTTCATCATAATGCCTACATATTTCAGCATAATGTCCAAGTTTTCTCTTCGCCCAGCCCACTAAAAAAAGAACTGGCACAAAATATATCTCCCTTAAAATTTTATTGGTATTTGTGTCTTGGAAGACCAAATGAAAACTTGCCATTAAAAAGTTGATTTTGAAAAGTATTTGGGTCTGTTTCGGACGAATATCACGTTTAAAATTGTCGAATGAATATCACATTTAAAATTGATATTAACCTATATTTTCGGATGTGTTCCTTATAAATTCACTAGCCGTCATTTTGAATAGTGTTGTTTACAAGTCAATCCGGCCTCGTTTTCGAAAACGAATCAATCCAGTCTCATTAATTTTGGATGGGAGTACTGGGGAGAGGAGTGACGGCAGCCATTCCTTTGCCCGTACCCCCCCCCCCCGAATTAAAAATTAAATTATAAATGAGAGCAAAAAAAGGAAGATGTGAACCCCACCCCTAAAAAAGCTAAAAGTAGCCAGATCTACAGCAGATGTGCTTACAGTTATATCTCATAGGATTAGCAAATCTCTCTACGGAGGCTACCTTTCCAGGGCAATTGCTCTTGACATATCTAAGGCCTTTGATAGGGTATGGCATAAAGGTTTACTTCACAAGATCTCTAGCTATGGTATAGCTGGAAATGTCTTCTCATTAAATCATTTCTTTCTGATAGGTTCATAAGAGTAGTAGCTGAGGGGCAAAAATCAAAAACTCATAGTATTAATGCTGGTGTTCCTCAGGGGTCCATCATGGGCCCAACTCTTTTCCTGATCTACATTAATGATCTTCCAAATCACATCCTTACATCATTTGTAGACATTTATGCTGATGACACTACCATTTATGGTAGCACATCTAAGACAGTAAACGACCAAGTTCTCTCTGATTCTCTCTCCTCTGATCTTGAGCACGTAGTACAATGGGGAAAGGAGTGGCTGGTTACTTTTAGTGCATCTAAAACCAAGCTTCTCTCTTTACATCATCAACATTCTGATCCACATCTGGCATCAATTGAAACAAATGGCTCTCGTCTTGAGGAGGCCTCAAGTTTTGACAAGCTTCTGGGCTTGACCATTACTCCTGATCTTAAATGGAACACGTACATCAAATCTGTTGCCAAGGCCGCTGGAAAAATGGTGGGATCCTTCTATCAATCCAGTAGATATCTCACTGCTGATGCAATTCTCTATCTATAGAAGAGCCAAGTACGTCCAAGGATGGAATACTGTTGCCACATCTGGACAGGAGCTGCTAGAAAGGACTTGTCCTGCCTTGATAGAGTTCAAAATAGACTTCGTAGCCTCGTAGGAGATGTCCTTTTCTCTTCCCTGCAACCTCTATCTCACAGAAGAGATGTTGCGAGTTTGTCTCTAATGTATCGTTACTTTCATGGAAAGTGTTCGACTGAGCTTAAGTCTATGGTCCCCCCTTGCCAAACTTTCACAAGAAACACTCGTCTAACTGAAAACACTATCAATAATTCCCCCCACTCTTTATCTATGCCTAAACCTAAACGTAGATTCCATGAACAAAGCTTCTTTCTTAGAACTGCACGCCTGTGGAATTGTCTTCCGTTTTCCTGCTTTCCAGCTGACTACAATATGGTTGTCTTCAAGTCTAACGTAAATAAGTTCTTGATGAGCCGTTCCATATAAGTTATCAAATTTACCAAATTTTCATTACTAATGATTACTATATTGTCCAATTTCTACTGTACACTCTTTAACCCTTATCCTTGAGTGGCCTCTTGGCCTTGATAATGTGGTGATTCCTGTGTAAAAAAAAAGTAAAAATGACCCACCCTCATCTAAAAAATAAAATTAAAAATAAATTTTCTTGCATGGACGGGACTCTCTAATGATGAATACCTCCCCAAACAACAATATTCAAAAGAGGCGACCAATGAATTTATAAAGAATGCATCGGAAAATGTTTTTCTATTCTTTCTTTCTTTCTTTTTTTTTTTTTTTTATTTTTCTATTATACTAGCAGAGTACCCGGCGTTGCCCAGGTGTGGAGAGATGGTGTAGTAAGGAATCCCGGTAGGCAGCCCGGGTGGAGAGAGGTGTTAAAAAATGTGGTAGTGGTAGTACGGGTGTGGAGAAGTGGAGGGGAAATCAAAACAATAGCAGGCAGCCCGGATGGAGAAAGGTAATAAAAAAAAAAAACTTGGTAGTAGGCAGGCAGGCTCAAACCCATAACGGTAACGTGAAGGAGGAAAAGGTGTAAAAAAAAAAAAAAAAAAAAAAACAAACAAAAAAAACTAACCTTTTAGCTGATGCGTCCATTCCAAAACTGGAAGTCAGGAGCGTTGGAATTAAGGGTAGTCAATCGAAAGGAGACGATGACTTGTGAAAATGTCAACGAAAAAAGCAGCCTCTCCTTGTTAAAAACGGCAGAGTTGAGGGTGAAGGAATGAATGATTTTGGATAATTTTTTGATATTTGTCGGCCAAGAGAGTGAGCTTTCAGACAATACCAATTTTGTTGGTCGTGCTTGTCGAAAGTTTTAGTGAGACACACACACACACACACACTAGACAGGTGAGATTTATATAATAGACTAGCCTGAGTGCCAGATGTTGCCCAGGTGTTTGGAGGTATGTGTTGAGCAAAAAAAAAAAAGTGGTAGTAGGGAGGCATGCTCGAACCCATGAAGCAGGAAAAGAATAAAAAAGTGACTTCTTTGCCATTGCGTTCATTGCCAAACCAGAAGTGGCGAAAGTTTGAATTAAGGCTAGTCAATCAAAAAGAGGGAATGACTTTCGAAAATATTGGCAAAAAAAAAGCGACCCCTTATTGTAGGAAAGTGCCCAGTTGATGGTGAAGCAATGAATGTTTTTAGCCAATTTTTCAATAGTTGTTGTCTGAAGGGGCGAGCTTCAAAACAATACCAGTCTCGTGAAAATCTGTTACCTTTGTCAGAAGTTTTAGGCAGACATACAAACATACATTTAAACATTTAAACAGACAGGTGACATTTATATAATAGACTATCGAGAGTACCTGGCGTTGTCCGGGTGTTTGGAGGTGTGTGTGTTGGTGGTGGTGGTGGGGGGGAGATCAAAAACAAAAACCCTGTTTAAAATTTTAAAAAAAAAAAAGTTGCCCGGATGTTTAGAGGTGTAAAAGAAAAAAAGTTTTGGTAGGAAGGTAGGTTTGAACTCGAAACCTTGACGAGAAGGTGGAAAAGGGGGAAAAAACTGATATCTAACCGGCTCAGCCACGAGGGGAGAGGAAGTGAAAACTGTCTTAATTTAAGGATTATAAAGTTAAATTGACAGGTGCGCGAATTTAATGATAATGAGGTCAAACATATTCAACAGAAGGTTTTCTTTCCCCAACTTTGGCTGTTTGTTTCCCCAAGATGTCATAAAAAATTGGGGTGTTCATTTGAAAAGCAATTGTCTGATATGACAGTTTTTGCCACGTTGATTAAAACCGATTTGCTTTCTGGATGTCCCTGCCACGAGTATCAGGGAAGTGATGCTACGGATTCAGTTTTGCTTTTTTATACTGAAAAGCAAAACAAAGACGCAGTGATTGGAGAGAAAAAAAAAAAAAAATCTCGAAAATAGCGTGTAAAAGTCAGGCAAATTAAAGATAGACGCGACCCCTGTTTGTAACTCGTAGATATTATGACTTAGACAGCATATAAAAAGTTTTAAGAACAAGTAAGCACGCCGAGCACTTCCCCCCTCTAAAAGCCTTTGCCAGACATACACAAAAAGTGCACACACTAACACACATTTTGCCTTTTATATATATAGATAAAGAAAAATCATGTGTTTGTATGTCTGCTAAAAACTTGTCATTCGCATTTGACCTATTCGAAACTGGTACCATCTGAAAGAGCAATGTCTTGGATGCATAATATGTGAAAATTAGAAAAAAAAGATTCTGTGGTGGTTGATTGGACCACTTTTTGAAAAGGGGTCCTTTTTCGCATTGCGTTGTTTGCAAGTCATGCATGCGTATAAAACTAAACCTGTTTAAAAAGCTTATTTTGCAACGTCATAATGTCATAAGCACTCATGGCCGTGTGGGCAAATGTGTTTGCCCATAACTTTTTGGCCTTTTCTCCTCTTTTGCGTTACATGTTCGAACCCGATCGCCGCAGCTCTCTCTCTTTTTGTTACACGGGTACTCCCTGCTATTTTGATTGAGAGAAAAGTTGTTTTGATTCATATATATATATTTTTTTTTTCGGGGGGGGGGGGGTCCACCACACGGGAAAGTGCTCAATATCCAGAGAATAGCTTCATATCCCTTCTGCCAAAATATTAAGTTGATGCAAAAACAATATCGTTTTCTCACATATGGTACTTTTATATATGATTTCTGAATTAATTCTTTGATATATATATATATATATATATATATATATATCTCCATGTGATATCATTTTGAAGCACATTTTTCGCTTTATCAGATCGTTATTCATTACTGTTCTCAATCTCTTCATTCCTCTTTCGATAATTAAAAAAAAAATTGTTGTTCTGAACAAAAAAAAAAAAAAAGCCCCATTTCGCGAGGAGATTGTGACGTGTGATGAGAAGTGGATCCTCTACGACTACCGGCAACGTTCGGCACAGTGGTTGGATCTGTTGACCCAGATAATGCCGGATATCCATGCTAGTAATATAAGACCTACACGCCGGCAACAATCATGATATTCATTCGAAACAGACCCGAATACCTCTAAAAATCAACATTTTAATTGCAAGACTCGAATACTTTTGTTTTTTCTTCTAATTTAGTCTTGAAGTTCTCAGAAATCAAAGAGTCCCCTTCCTGTGGCTAACACTTGATTTGGATATTGCATTAAAGTTATTCTTTATCTCTCAAACACTGAGTTAAGAACTTGAGAACATTATTATTTGGGTTTGTATTACTATACACATAGATTCGAAAAAGTTGTCAAAAAACAAATATATAAAAATAAATGTTATCAAAGGCAAGATAAGTTACTTTTCTACCTAACTGGATACTTTTTTTAGTGTTTTTATTTAACGTAACCTTTTTATTCAGCCCGAACAACATAGTGGAAAATTTAAAATGGCGGCCGACTCTCTCTTGAACACAGTAAGTTTGGGAAACTGGGTTAAAAATAAAAAAAATACTATACAAAATACTGTTAGAAACTCGGTTAATATGTTACCGTGACATGGGCTGACTTATATTTGGTGGGTTTCTAACAGTATTTTGTATAGTTTCTTATTTTTTACTCATTTTCCCAAACTTAGCATTTTCAAGAGAGTTAGGCGCCATTTTAAATTTTCCAATGCATCGGTAAACACTGTTTTTCGAGTTGAATAAACATGTTACATTAAATAAAAACACTAAAAAAACATTCAGTTAGGCAGAAAAGTAACTTATCTTGCCTTTGATAACATTTATTTGTATATATATTTGTTTTTTGACAACTTTTTCGAATCTGTGTGTAGTAATACAAACTCCATTATTCCTCTCTTTCTAATAGACCATTTAAAAATGTTACAGTATATCTTTTTTATTTATTTTTTTTTTTGTCTCTTGATCTTGCTGGACAAGCATACATGTAGTCTGGTGGAGTATCCAGCTTCGAGCTGTTACTTAAGGTAATATCACTTGGTTCTCAAAGTGGTATAACATTCCTCTTAAATGTCAGTGTGAATTATAGCCATCATGAGATCTTATTTGTACTACGAATACTATGATTTTGAATATTTGATCAATATGACAAACCTTTCCTACAGAGAGAAATCTTAGATATTCGAGGATAGTGTCTAGTAGATATTCAAGCTGTCTTAGAATATATTTGTTTATGTGCTTAAAAATGCTATTTGGTCCGGAAATGGGTGATCATTACCACCTGGTAGCCCAGAAATGGATCGTACTTTTATGCTACTTTTTTGCAATTGATACTCAACCCCCCCCCATTTTAAAGTCTAAAATAATTTTCTTATATATAAATTTTACGGCTAACATATTTCAGGTTGTTTACATGTAATCTCTTGAAACGGAGAATTTCATTTTTCGACAATTCAAAAGCATAGGCGACCCCAAGTGCGACTGTACCAGTCTCTGGTGAAAACCTATCCTCGATATGAAAATGTTCTGATTACTAAACCGGATTTCCTTTTTTAGTTTAAAATAAGTAAATTGACATTAAAGAAAATGTGAAATTTATGTACAGGTTTTTATTATTAAAAATCATTTTCTTTTGATATAGTTTACAGCTTTAAAAACAAGAAGTCTGGTTTGATCATTGGAACCTTTTCACATCAAGGCTAGGTTTTCACCTGACACCGGTACGGTTGCACTTAGGGTCACCTGTGCTTCTGAATCGTTCATTTTTCTTTTTGGTTGAACTAACATATAATGGCGTATGTTATTATGGAAGTTCGCAATATTTCTCCGATCAAATACCCTATGTGTCCTTTTGGGTAGAATCAAAAGTGTACCTTTTTAGTGTCCTCTCCTGAATTTTACAGCGTAACGTTCAACAGTCGAAAGTGATTCTAAAACCTTTTAGAGAAAATAATTGATTTCTGGCTATAGTCAAAATTTATAGATCAAAGTAAAGTATGATGTTGAATCTGATTACCCATGAAATAATTAAAAAAAATAAATAAATAAAAACAGTATTTTTATTTTTAAATTTTGACCGCGGCGCGGCACTCGCGCGCGGCACTATTCTACCAACGATGAACCCATTATTTATTGAAGTATTTTGCAGGGGACTTAATAAATAATTGTTTTAGTTTGAAACTTCAATAAAACAATTAGCACTTGTGCTGTTTAACTTTCCCAAACAATTTTTTTTCATTTTAGAATAATACCGCTCGCGCAAGGGAACAGTTAATTAAGCTACCCTCATTTTAAAAACGGCTTTCAACATTTGCTTGGGGATGTTAGTTAACCTGCACCTGTTCCAAACAATTTTATCTTTTTGAAGTGTTTTTTAAAATAAAATACATTTAAACCAAAAAATGGTCTTTCAGGAGGAAAACAGAAATAAGTGGCAATCTGAAAGACGATCATTTTATTTATTTTAATTTATGTTAATTACGAGTTTATTCCACGAAAAAGGGAGGAAAATTAACTATTTTTCTTATATAGAATGTCTACTGGACACTTTCATAAAACTGCGGGTTTTAAAATTATTAAAATATTAACTAAATACGATGGGTTAAATTGTTTCGTTATTAAATTAAATCATTTACGACAAATTATCTTACTGTTTTTTTTTCCATAAGAAATAAAAGTCTATTTTAGTTAAAAATTATGTAATACATTCAATGTCAACGTTAGCCCTTGTCTTTTTTACACGATAGTTGTGTGTGTGTGTGTGTGTGTGTGTGTGTGTGTGTGTATACATATATATATATATATATATATATATATATATGTGTGTGTTTTTGGTGTATTCTGTCGAATAATAAATTTAATTGTAAATTTTAATTTAGTTTTAAATTCTTTTATTTTCCTATATATATATATATATATATATATATATATATATATATATTATATAATGTGTGTGTGTGATTATAATTATTGTTTAACCGCTTGTTCAAATAATTGAAATAATCCGTAGTAATTTAATTACTTCTAAATGTCTTATTTTGTCCCAATACTATTGTTGTTTAACTTTTAGAATTTAACCAATGTCTATCTCCATTAATGGGTGAGGGGGCATACC
Source organism: Euprymna scolopes (assembly GCF_053919585.1). Classification (NCBI taxonomy): domain Eukaryota; kingdom Metazoa; phylum Mollusca; class Cephalopoda; order Sepiida; family Sepiolidae; genus Euprymna; species Euprymna scolopes. The sequence continues at coordinate 34,457,922 of NC_136483.1, read as the reverse complement.
AAATGAAAAATCAGTTTTTATTTTGTTTTTATTTGCGTCCCCCCACCTCTTTCTAATGACCGACTTTTGACGTCACATTTTCACTTGGGACAAAATATGGGTCAACTCAAATGGGTTTTCTCTCTGGAGTCGACTCTATGGGTGTGTGGAGATACCATCGTTGTATAGGAGAACCATTCCCCCACCCCACCCCCTAAAGGAAGTCGAGAATAAGGAGGGGGAGAATTTAGAATTATCTGTGGTCATGTGTGTGTGATAAACAACACACGTGTTTACTATTATTGTGTGATTATGCTTCAATTTTAAATGTTTTTATTTGCTTTCTGTGTTTGTTTAATGTTTTTAAATTTCTTTGTTTTAGGTAATATTGTTTTTATCATTCTGATAATTTTTATATTGCAAATGTGATGTCTAAATTTTAAAACTTTTAACGCTTGTCTTTTGTGTGTGTATTTTCGAACAAAAAATAAAATAAGGAAAGACAAGATTACTGGACAATTTTTTACGAATGACCAATGATTTTCATCTACAAAGCGCATGTTTTCGTAAAAACATCTATTAGAACCTTGAAAAATTAAACAATTTACATTCATAGAAAGCTTACATATTTTAATAAATAACTTGTTTTTAAGTATTGTTGACTTTCATACATAACATTTTAAAGTTCAAATCACTAAACAATATTCAGTAAATTTGTATTTTTAATATTCGTGCTATTTCATTGACTGAAACGTTCGGTTCAGCTGATGTAATCTTTGGTCTTCTTCAGGTGCATTGTGCTTTTCTAAATCCCTGTACGGAATATTGCAGTTAAAGAAAATCTCCGTGAATTTTGATGTTTTTTTTTTGTTTTTTTTTTTCCCCACCCTGACAAATACATACAGCATTAAGTTTTTGTACTATTTTTGTAACGACAGTATTCCATTCCATAGATTGGTTCATTTAGAGAAACGCCGTATTTTTATTTCAGACTTTTGAACCGGGATAAAATTTCGAAGTCTGAAATGGGAATTTAACCAAGATGAAAACAGTGTAAACAATCGAATAAAACTGTAATTTCGACTAACGTATTAAACATCAACACGTTTTTATTTTGATTAAAATGATTTTAATGTAGCTTTACTATCATTTAGTTGTAAAATAATCTCCAATTTTTAACTTCCACTTTCTTGTTTAATCCCCACCACCATACTCTAAACCATATTGACAAACTATTGAAGAAAAATTAACGATCTTTGAATTTTCATGTTAAAAAAAGAAAAAAAAAATCTTTAAATCTTAATCTTTCTTTCTGCGAGACTTGAAAAATAACTTTTGTTAATTGATGTTTTTAGCGTCCTGAATTCTATTTTCAAAATACATCATTAAATACAATTATTCGATTTGTAGTTTTCAAATTACATTTTAATTTAAGTAGTGACAAATATTTAAAAATAATATCGATTTTTTGTTAAAATATATATTGTTTTTCTTCTGCTTTTTACTTTGTTTATGAAAATTTTAAATTTGGATCAAACGTCCTTCTCTCTATCTGTGACTAATCCTATTTCTGTAAGTGTTTTATTTAAAGTTAACAAAATAAAATACTAAGTTATTAATATTAAATAAAGTATTTCTATTTTGTCTCTATATTTTGAATTACAATGTAATTTTAAAACTGCAAATCAAATAATCATATAAATGGCGTATCTTAAGAGAATTTGGGAATCTGCAAACGTATCGATAAATAGGAAAATTCCGAACCAATTTTTACAGAAGTTGAACCAAACTTTTATTATTTTTTTTAGAATAATAGTCCAAATAATTAAATAAAAAATACAATTTACTCATCTGCAAAATAATTCTAAACTAATTCAATAATATTGAACCAAACTTGTTTATTTATTTACCTTGACCCTAAACTAAGTGTTTTTTTTTTTTTTTAAATTAATTCTGCAAAAATCTGTTTGGATCAATTCAAATTTCGTAGATGGGCCAAAAGTCATTTCCTACTGTCTCTGTGACAGTAGGAAATGATTTCTAGTCCATCTACGAAATTTGAAGAGAAAAAAGCCTTCCATTTCATCAAAATTTTCAATGATTGGTTGACAATTTTAAAACTCCGGAGCGTATAAAAATGGCGTCCCTTGATAATTTTAGACGCTAAAACATTTGTTTATATTAAAAGTCGAGTATTACAAAACTCATTTGTACTATAAAGCGAAGAGTAACAATATTTTCCAACTACGCCACTATTCTATCAAAGAACTCGACTACTTACGGGTATTTTTATTCTTTGTACTATTTACACTCTCCCTTTCCGCTATATTATTATTGGTCCTATATTTATTATTCACTCATAAAAGTTAAATCGGTATTCCTTTTCTATTTCTAACCGTCAAATACTTGACAACCTTTGTTTTGCTTTCGCGGAAATATTGTGATGCTTCGAAATGTTAACGTCAACAACAAACCTAAACAATGCTTTACGCCCCCCCCCCTCACTCACCGAACTTCCTTGAAATGCATTGTTTATGAGATCGTCGTTGTTATTCCTACTTGTCTCCAAACGAGGGCGCACAAGATCGGTTTTTAACGTGGGGGAAAATCCAGCTCCCCCAAGAAGGGGCACTCTACATAGGAACAAAAACAAAAATTGCCTCAGTCTAAAAGGAGTTCCCCTCCAATAATCGAGGACAGAAAAGGTGAAGTGTAATATCAAAATAGATTTGCTCCTAGCCAAAAGGCTAAGAAGTAATAATGAATGTTGTTGTTGGCGCTGTTTACATCAAGTATTTCCTCCTTATAGAGTCGACTATTCTCTTTTGAGGGTTATATTTACGTTTCAGCCGATGTAATCGCCAACATGCAGGTGCATCTTTTCAAACTTTTGAACCTAGACGAACTTTCGGACTGAACGTTTTAATTTATGAGGGTAGACTGTTCGTGTTCTATTAGAAATGGTGAGTAGATTTTTTTTTATTCTGTAGTAAAAAGTAGTAATACTATACTCATCTAAACAAATTTAGCTTTCAGTCGTTGCAGTGCAATTTTCATGTCTGGCTCCCCTCCAAATAATGCTAGAAGTGTTCACATGATCCATGGTGTAAGTGACACTTGTGGGGGTCACAATAACTAACATAAATTAACTCAATTTTACTCAGTCATGGCTGACGAATTAAGAAAAATTTTACTCTGTAAATTAGATCAGTTCGAAATGTTAAACTCTAGTTTGAAGGTGTGTACACGAAGAATCCCGGAGGTTACATCGGTCGAAACTGAATATGACGGTCAAAATGAGAATGGTCATCTGAAAAATCTAAATTATCAATTATTTATTAAAACACTTGTTCATCAGAACAGATACTGCAAGGTATTCCTAGTCGAAAAGTCAAGGATAAAAGCTGTGGACTTTTTTTTTTTTTTTTTTTTTGGTTAGGAGCAAAGTGTAGTATCTCTTAATACTGCATTTGCTCTTTTTTATCCCCCAATGAAGAAATCCTTCAAGATTGAGGCAATCTTCATTTTTGCCCCAATCCAGAGTGCCCCTTTTTGGACAATTGGATTACCTCCACCCTCACACATTGAATAAAATAAAAGACCTCGTATCTAACTTTGCCCTCGAGGAAGAAGCGAGTAAATAGGTGCCTTTCACTGCTTTAAATTCTGTTTGGAACCCTCCTCCTTTCTTTCAGATTATAAACAATTTAAAACCTTGACTCTAGCTGTTACTTGACTCGTCTTTTTAGAGAGGACGAAAGCGAACCTTGCATGTCAGTCAGTTGGTACACATTTGTTAGACTAGCTTGCTATTTTCAAATACTTGATGTTTAAAGTTGCCCATGCCGTAATTTCTGATAGATTATTTTGTTTTGAACTAACACTGTTAATTTTTATTTATTCGTTGATACCCCCCTCTCATTTAAAAAAAAACAAACAGCAGCAGTAAGAATTCAATCAATGACGGAAAGTACTGCATAACATAATGTCACGTCTTTACTATTTGATGTTATTTCCTTTTATACTTTTAACAATGGCATTGTCATTCCATTGTCTTTATTTACTAGTTGTATTTACCCGACGTTGCCCGGTAGAGGATTTGGAAAAAAAAAAAAAAAAATCAAAATATAGTCATGTCTTATATATTTTCAAAAGTTTTAATATTTATTTGGCAATTTGAAATCCTAATTGTTTTAAGGGAGCTAACACTATTTTACTAAAAATTGTACAAATAAATGATTTCCTCAACTAATTTAATATAACAGTTTTACAACGTAATGCGACGATGTTGTAATTTTTCTTAAACATTTGAGTAATTTAAAAAAATAATTTTTTTTTTTTCGGTTGCCTCCTTTAGAACAATGAGTTAAGATTCCTAATTGCCATTTATTCGATTGATAGTAAAAATAAATAAAACAATGTGTTATCAAAGTGAAGCAAGAAACAAACTATCTTGTCCGATAGTTTTAATATAGATTATGATTCGGACACTTCATCTTTTGGATAAGATTAACTTGTAGTATTTGTTCTGATAGTACACTGATCTTCGATCAGTGGAAAAGAAATCCGCCCAGATTGAGACAATTTTGATTTTTGTCTCAATCCAAAGTCCTCCTTTAAGGGAACTAATTTTTCCCTGTATTAAAAACCGATCTTGTAAATAGTTTTGCTCACGTAGGGAGATAAAAATAAGGACTATAATGAATCCAAAAGTAGGACCGACAAAAAGAATAGACAAAACAAAACACCATTTTTTTGATGGTCTTAAGCTTAATTTGTTTAAAATTTAAATTGTTATTTTTTAAGTATTTTTGCGAATAAATAATGCAGTGTAATATTCTGATATTATATTTGATCTACTCTAACCTCGGTCGGTGAAGTTTTTCCAGACTGAGGCATTTAAAAACATGTGTCCCAATCAAAAGTGCCCGTTTTGGGAAGCTGAATTTTCACCGCATTAAAAAAACGTTTGTATAACTGTTCTCATGAGGAGGCAAGTGAATAGACTATAATCAATGGATACAATCAGTGGATTTTAAGTGTAGACTGGTTTATATTATTTAAATCCAGAATGATTGATATGTTTTCAACCTTGCCATTAAATGGCGCTAAATAATTAAAATACTAAAAAAAAAAAAAAAAAAAAAAAAAGGAAAGAATATGGGGAAGTAATCTGTGTTTACGCCGTGAAAAGAATCGAATGAATAATAAGCACTAAAAAAGAAAAAATAGATTGTTGTAGAGTTGTATTTTAAAATACCATATTTGCTAACTTTAAAACGTAAGTCAGAAATCGAGAAATTACCATCCCCAATCGATAACCAAATTTTGAATTTATGATGTAAACTATACGCAAAGAAAAAAATGCACCATCGAAAATCTTACCAAAGGATTACGATGACATTTTTGCAAACGGCTGAAATAATAAGATTGACTGACATAATCTTCAATTTTTCTTTAAAACATTACTTAGATTGTAATTTTCATAATTTTTTTTCACATTTTCAATAAAAATGATTTTGATGAAAAATGTTCAAATTTTACTACAAAAAATAAATAATTGTATAAATTTATTTTTAAAAATGTGTTTAAAATGATCACTTACAGTTTATAATTTTAATTGCATTTTATTTTTTATGTATTCATTCTTTTGCGGACTGTTATTCTCATCCTCATTGTTGTTTCACCATGTTTCGGCCAACGTATTGCTTGGCCTTCTTCAGGTGAGTAACCGCGACGAGATAGCAATGCCGGCACTCGTGACTCTTTTGACTCCCAATGTTCCGTCTGCTAAAACTTTAATCATGTGATTACGGTGTAGCATCAATAAAATAAACCATTTATTCAAGTGCCGCTTGTTATGGATTTAGCTGAATACGATATTAAAAATCACTTTATTGGTACTTATGCACTTATGTTACCGGGCTGGCGGGTGCATTGTAACTATTCTGTACTTTCATCTAACAATAAACAAAAAGCTATCATAAAACTTGAAGGACCGTTTGAATAGTGATTTAAATTTAAATTGTGTAATTAAAAAAAAAAAAAAAATTCAGAATTGAATAATTTCACAATTATGAATGAATTCGTGTGTACTTTTAAAAAGTATTTCGTCACAAAAATATATTGTATAACATGAATTAAACTTTTCGTTTTTTTTTTTTTTTTTTTTTTTTACTTTTTTTAAAGTTAAATTCAAATTTTACTACTAATAAAGTGATTTTAATATCGTATTCGGCACTTGAATTAATGGTTTATTTTATTGACGTTACACAGTAATCACGTGATTAAAAATTTTAGCAGACGAAAATTGGGAGTCAAAAGAGTCAGGAGAATCGGAATGCCGAGTCTTGTAACATATCTCATCGCAGTTAATTAACTGAAGAAGGCCAAAGGATGAGTTGACTGAAACGTGATGAAACAACAACTATGAAGATAACAGTCCGCAAAAGAATAAAGCCTTATCTCAAAGGATAAAAAATGAAATAAATAAAAATTTTACTTATCAAAAAATTTCGCTCTCATGTCAAAAAACAATCTAATAAAACGTCTTCGATTACAAGAAACGCAGAACTGTTTTTGGTAATCATAACTTTTTTCTTCACCAGTCGAAGACAGAATGTTTTCGTATTTATTTTTCAGTGTAAATAAATTATTTTAAATTATGGACTTCACAAAAAAGATGTTATTTTTTTTTTCATGTCATGTGTGACTGTTTTATATGAAAGAAAAAAAAGTGTTGGTCGACTTGAAGATGATTTTAAAATTAAAAATCTTCGGAAGCAAAAATAAATCTGAATACATCGTCCTCAACAGTAATTTAATTAAAATGTAGTAAAATTCTTTAAAGCAACATAATGACTTGACAAAAATAATTAACTCCTGTTAATTAGTACCGTATGTCCCGCTGCGATAAATTTAAATGCAATAATTCTCCATCTTAATTGCCTCCAAAATCCAATTCTGTTTCGTACTCTATCGTTTATTTATTTTTTTTTTGTTGTTGTTTTTTTTAACTTAATTTTCTTTATAAATAACTTTCTTTTTGGTGCCGTAATTCTGTGTAATATCGAAAATGTCTAGATCTTTGATAAATTAATTAACCGGGTACAATTCTGCACGAACGAACAGTGGAACATTGAAAGGCCTTGAGGAAGTCTTTTAGTTGGAACTGGTCCTCGGTCTCAGTGACATTCCATAGACATTCCGCACATAATTCATTCGCTCGTATCGTAGACTTGTGACGTGTGTCAGCCTATCATTGAATTGGTTAGTGAGGACTCATTACCAATTGTCAATATAATATAATTATTATATTAATATAAATGAAGATATTGATTAAAAGTATTATTTTTCTTATAGACCGTATTTGTCAACATTTCATGCTCCTCCCTCACCCCAATATATTCCATACTCTTCCAGTTATTTTTTTAGAAATGCCATCTTATTGACTTCAAGTGTAAAAAATAAAATCAAACTTCAATGTTTTTGTTTCTGAAGAATATATACTTTTTTATTCTCTAGAAGCGACGCTTTCAAAATATTTTTAGTTGTTGCAAAATAGTTTCTAACTCGTAAGGACAATACTTATTGCGTGGCATTTACGTGCGTGTTTTTTTTTTTTTATCTCGAAAAAGTTGAGTACATTTTGTTTTAAAATTTGTAACATTTTAAAAATAATTCTGTCTACCAACCCCAAACAAAGAGCAGATAAATGAATTACGTAATTTTAGGTTGGACTCAATATTTCTATGTTTGTTTGCTTTCCTCGCCTCCTTTTATTGAAATCAAAGCATCGTTCATAATTGAGACCACTTCAATTTTATTCAAGATGTGTGCGAAATAGATCAATTTTTAGACAAAAATCGCTCATAATGCACCAGTAAGCATGTGAACCAGATTTAGACATGTTGAAAAATGGCCTCTCAAGGCGTCTCAAAAACAGTGATGTTTGTTAAAAAAAAAGTTGAATTTAGTTTTATCCAATAAATTTTGAAATAGTGCTGACTGCTGAACAGCATTTAAAAAAAAATTTTTTATTAGGATTTTTCTTCTGTTTAACAATTTTCTGTGATAATGTCATTTAGATTTGATCTTATGTAAAGTTTCATTGAATTGTGCAAACAATCAAAATTTACTCGCTTAAATTTTTCAGTTAAAAAATTTAAGTGAGTAATTTACTCGCTTAAATTTTTCAGTTAAAAAATTTAAGCGAGTAAATTTAAGTTAAAAAATTCAAGCACTGATTTAAAAAATTTTTTTTTTTTTACCATGCTGTCTTTTGTTTTTAGTGAAAAGTTATGTACTTTGAAAACAGAATTTTGAAAAGACCATATTATAAAACATGACTAAAATCGAAAAAAATGCATTCTGGCGGATTAATTTTGTAATAAAAGTTGAAAAAAAAGTTGCATGCTACAGCATTTTTTCTTTTAACTATTCAAGTGTAAATAAGGGGTAGTTTTACAATACAGAGATTTTAAAAAGTGGTAAAAATTCACATACATAACAAATGTTATTAAAAGTAAGATAAGTTACTCTTCTATCTATCTGGAAAAGTTTTTAGTGGTTTTGCTCACTTTAAAACGCTTAATCGAACATAGTGTCTTGAGTTATGTGAGAAAAAGAAAAATGGCCGCCATTTGGCTCCTAAAATTCAAAGTTTTGAAAATGAGTTCAAACTAAAATTATACAAAATTCTGTTAGAAACCCACCCAATATATGTTACTAATATGGTTAAGTCCAAAAATTCAGTACTCGAAGTGAAAATGCGGAAGTGAACTCAGTTTACCTAAATATGGAACGTAAGTCACTAAGCATGAAATGGAATACGAAATCATATGGGACTACTTGTTTTATCATAAAACAAACAAAAATAAACTTATTTTTTACATTTTTGTATTTTTTTAATATTTAAAATATATTCATATGGAAATATTTTTTTTCAAGAAAAGTAATTTAAGCTTTCATAGTTTACAATTAATTTTCTAAATATTTAAAATATGGAAATTAAAATGTTCACAAATTTTATCACATAATTTTATCATATATAATGTATCATAAAAGAAGGTAGCTTCTTTCAATTGAATTATGAAACCAAAATTTCCTTCATTATTCCACTAAAAAATTCTGATAAAACTTATGAAAAACATAAATATTATTTCAAGACACCATTTCTAAAAATGTGAAGAGTAAAAATTCCCATTAGTTTTTTTTTTTTTTTCATGGTAACACAAGTGTTAAAACAAAACAACAACAAAAAAAAACAATTTATAGAAATGTAAAAAATAAAGGTTATTTTTTATTGTTTCATGAAGGCATAAGAATTATTAAAAGTAAAATAATTTTGTAAAATAAAGTATTTCAATATGGCTTCATATTTTGTTTCATGTTTAGTAACTTTCATTCTATTTTTAGTTAAGCCGAATCTATTTCTGGCATCTGAACTTTGAGTATTGACTTTTTGGCCTTAATCACCAATATGTTACGCAGACATTTTTTTTTTGTTCTCCCGTAACTCGAGACTGTATGTTTTGAACTGATTAAACATGTTAGTGGGCAAAACCACCAAAAACTTTTCCAAATAGGTAGAAGAGTAACTTATCTTGCCTTTGATAACATTTATGTATTTTAATTTTTTACCACTTTTTTGAATCTCTGTGGATTGTAAAACAATCCCAAATCATCCCAATTTACTCCTTTCCACGGCGACAAGGTTATACACAAGACCGGTTTTAATGTGGAGAAAAATTCATCTCTCCAAAAAGGGACACTCTGGATTAGGACAAATATAAAAATTGCCTTACAATGAGAATTTCTCCTCCTCTGGTCAAGTACAAAACGTCTATTACACTAGTATTTTTGTCTTTTGAACCTTTTCTACTTTTCTCTACCAAAGTAGAAGTCTGATGTTGTAGCTATGAATTCAGATGTAGTGGTTGAGACTTTTTGTCAATATCGTAAATCTATATATCTATAAAAGTAAAATTGTCTGTGTGTACATTTTCCTACCAAATTACTCTGTCAATTTTCAGTCTACAGACTTGAGATTTGAGAAAATCTTTTTAATTGGTTTTCGGCCAGAAATTTGGCTTTCAGGGGGTCAAAGTTTAACGATTTGACCTTTTAAAACTCCACCAAACTCCTTCACTAATTTTGGGTCTAAGCGCTTGAAATTTTAGATGTAGGTTACTTGGACATGGATCAAACTTTTTAACTTGATTTGAGCCCAAAACAAATGTTAAGGAGGTCAAAGTTAAAAGAATTTGACCTCTCAGCCAATTTTTGGTCTAAACATTTGAAATTTTACATAAAATGTATTCAGACATGCAGCAAGCTTTTTAATCAGCTTTTGGGTGAAAATTTGGCTGCCAAGATGTCAAAGTTAAAGGAGTTTACCTTTGCAGACTCTACCAAACTCCTCCACTAATTTTGGGTGTAAACATTTGAAATTTTAGATGTAGGTTACCTGGACATGAGTCAAACTTTTTAATATATATATGCATGCACATAAAGTTATGAACAGTACATAGGTCTCGAGCAATGTCGGGCTGAACTGCTAGTAAATGATAAACTTAAATTAAAATTACGAAATTAAGATTAAAGTAAATTCTCAAAGTGTCCATTGTTTGTCTCTAAACTTGAACGATCACAATTTCCAACCGTAACATTTAAAAATATCTGAATAAATTCTTTCATGAATAAAACTTAGCTTTTATCACTAGATAAAAGTATATTAATCAACCACAAAAAATCTTCATTTTTTTTCACAAAAACTGAGTTTTTGAAACATTCTACTTTTCAATTTTGAAGATTTTTTTTTTTTTTTAATCTTTAGCCATTATCGATAAGCAACAAAATTATTTACCCCCCCCCCTTTTTTTTCATCCTCAATGTACAAATTTGTTCATCTATTTTTTTTTTTTTTTTTTTTTTTTTTTTGGGGGTCTATACAGAATGCTAAAATAATGAAACCCACATTCTCAGTGTTATTTGTCGAAATTTTCTGTTTTGGGTCGTGCTGAAAGAAATTAAATATAAATTTGGTTCTCAAATTTACCAAAATTTGTCCTTCATAATAAACTTATTCTAATACTGGTGACAGCAAGAAGACTTTGTCACTCCCCCCCCCCTTTCATTCTTCCTAGATGAAAAGTCCTCTTCTACCAAATATTGAAAAATCACATAATTAATAATATTTACCTGAAATTTACCAAAACTTGGGATTAATAATCATTTACATGGATCAAAGAAAACTTTTGGAAACTGCTCCCTTTCTGTCTAGGATACTGAAAATGGCCATAAGAGTAAAACAATGCAATTCATTAGTTTTTGGCCACAAATCAACCAAAAGTGTTGATAAATGCCTTTTTATATTATCTAAGTAGTTTCAATCATAGAAGGATCATATGTTATTTGTTTTATTTTCATTTCTCTAGGTCTCTATATTAATAAAATTGTGTGACTACTTATGTGTCTCACCTCTACCTTACTTATACATTTATCTTTAATTATTTATTGAAATCAAAGCTTAAAGCATAAAATAAAATTGTAAAAAAAAAAATAAATAAAAATAAAATCCTTTGTTATCCATTTCTGCTTCTTTGTAAACAGCCACTTTAATTTTTTAATAGTTGAAAAGAAAAAAACAACAACGCATGAATTACTTTGACCCTTCAAAATATGAAAATATTTAAATTGTCAAATAGGGAGTAATTTGTTACATCAAAATTCCTAGCAAATCTACAGCATGATTATAAACTAATTTCCTATAAAGTGCTTGCTATTTATTATTAAAATATAATTCTTACAAGAAATGAATATAATGAGAAAGTGTACATCATGAAGTTTTATTTAGAATTCAATATGAATGCCAGCATTCGACACTAGTTTTTAAAGATGCCTGGGAATCACATCAACTGATTTCAAACTTTTTGATCCCCCGACAAAGGAGGGATTGGACCTAGCAATTCATTCCTAGTCGTTTGTTTGCACAATAACCATGTCTTGGATTTTTTTTTTTAAATTGTGCACAAACATTAATTATGGTGAAAGTAAATTTTTACGAGAATGTATTTTCTGGGACAACTGTGGTTGCCTCTTTAGGGGCCATTATAGGGGTAAAATTGCCTCCAAATCGTTTGGCCATTCATTTGTTCACACTTTTTCAATAACCACACCTTGAATTTTTCTTTGAAATTTTGCACAAACATTAGTCATGGTGAAAGTAAATTTTTCACTTGTGAAGGGGGACCCTGCATGCTCAACTTGTTCAATACTTTTCCATCATCGAATATATCACTTATTGAATGTAAGAACTAACGGAAAAAAGAGGGCAGCCTCACAACTCTCATACCTCCCCTGTCCATTTCTTGTAAGAATTATATTTTAGTTATAAATTTCAAGTATAGTTAATTTCTAATCACTCTGTAGTGTATTAAGATTGAAAGTTTTGGAAGCTATCTAAATCCAATCATTTTTATAGAGCTAAAAACAAAAATTACTGAAAAAAAATTTAGTTCCAGTTTTATAATGGCTTGGTTCAATTAATGACTAAATGATACCATAATAATTTTAACTTTAAATCCTATAACATTTTTTAAAAAGTACACCTAGCTAATATTACAGATTGTTTTAACCACATTTTTTATATTTTGCCCCCCATCCCACAACTTAATTTGTGTTAGTGCAATCCCTATATGTATAATTGCTATATTATATAACTTAAAATATATATGTAGTTGTTTATTTGGGATGATTGTTGGAGAGGAGTATTTTTTTTTTTTTTTTTTTTTTTTTTTTTATAGAGTAAGCTAGAACCCCCATATGAAAATTAGACAGTTGATTGGTTAGCTAACTCCTGTTACATAGGGGAGATTTAAAGTACAATTCTGGAGCTATTAGAATTCTAATTAAGCAACAGAGTCAGAAAATTTATTGTTTCAGGAGTTGGTTCTTTCAGCCACTAATTCCACAACCCTATTTTTATTTATTTTTTTTTCCATCTGTCTTTTTCTCTCTCATAACTTTTCCATTGTTTAGAAGTTAACTGTTTTTTAATATTTTGCAACCTCACTCTTCAGTTTTTGAAGATGAACTGTCTTCAGATTCCAATCTGTTCTATGTTATCCAATCATATGCTTCCAACTTTTTTGCTCCATCACATGAATGTATCAGCGGAACTAATTTTTTTGATTGAAATCTTCAGATTTTGATCAATGATAAATAACAAACCTTCAAAACATCGACTTCAATTCCTTCAGAAACATGCATGTCCTTTCAAACCAAATACTATAAATATGACACAATGTATACATTATATATATATGTGGAGAATTTTCTTAGATCAATCAAAGCTTTTAAAATTTCAAAAGTTTCGAACATTTGGGCTACTGACTTCAGCCCTACATAATAATAGGTTTTATGAAATAGGGATGTTTAACCCTCCCCCCTCCCTTCCAGGAAGATATTTTAGAAGCAATTTCTATTTAGTAAGAGCTAGAATACCTGTTCCAGGACAATCAACATTAATTTTCACAATAGAATAGTTTTGCATCACTTATATCCCTTTAAGAAGATTAAAATAAACATAATGCAACTAAACCTTATGTCTAGAATCTTTCTTCTGATTTTGATCAACATTCATTACATGATTTTGATTGTAGAAAATGTCCCAAATTTGTAGTTTAAGAAATTGAAATTCAGAGATTCTTGCTTAATTTGTGTTTAATAACTAGGATCAAATTTAATGCAAATCTGAAATATTTAAATTTGAAAATATGAGGATTGTGCCCATATTTATGCCTTCTAAAATCTTATTAAATATTTTAAAGAAATTGAAATTTGATATTTTAAAAATAAAAAAGTAAAATAATGGTTCATTTTAAATGAGCATTCTTTTGGAAGAGCACATAATTTTGTTTTTAGTGTGAAAATTCTACAAAAATCATATCTGGATTTTCACTCTAAAACTAAACTGCACAAATTAGATATACCAAATATATAGAAATATTAGAAGTGAGAAATTATTTGAGTATGATTGCATACCGGGGTCCCCTACATGCTGCAGACCCTCTTTTTTTCAGTATATCGTAAAATAATGATTCATTTTAAATGATATTCTTTTGGAAGAGTGCATAATTAGCTTAATAGATAACATTGTTGACTATGGAATCTGTTAAGACAAGTTCACGTTTTATTTATCAGATCTGTTGTAGTCATTTATGCACTGACAGTTTTAGGGAAAGGTATGAACCCATAGTTTTAACTCCTTTGAGTAAAAATAGCAACTTGTCTGCAATTAACCGTATAGAATGGTTTCTAATTTCTATTGTCTTAGCGTTAAATAACACAAAAATAGTTGATTTGCCATCAAGCAAAGAAATCTGTCATATTTTGCCTTTAAATAAGCTCAATGCTGGAGCTGTATACCATGAAACAAAACCTGGTCACACAATGAAGTGTGCTGATATAAAAGTGCTTGAATTCCTACAAGTAGTCAATTATACAAGAGAAAGTATATAATTTTATCCGTCTGTACTCTCAGATATACCTGAAGCATCGAAAGAAGAAATATTTGAGGTTGCTTGTTGGTGGTCGACGACGACGTAGTTATTTTGGTAAGGAGAACGGCTCTGGTTGTGATTTACGTTTATTTAGTCGCATTCTTTTGCTGTCTGTCTAGTGATGGGGTAGGGTGTGTAAAGAACACCCTTCTTCCTATTATCATATATCTGTGTATGTGTGTGTGTGTTTAAGCAGGTCTTTTGTACTATGCAGAGTTGTTAATCTGATCATTGTTATGTGCTTTGTATAGATACATTGGCTGTGGAAGGAACTTTCTGATGGCCTATCCGTGACGATTCCAAAATAAAAAATTTGAATGAGTTTTAATAAGAGAGGATATGCCAAACAATGATAATCATTTGTGTTCATTTCATTGTGAATTATCCAACACAATTATTATTCACGTACATTTAATTATTTTGCGGACTATTATCCTCATCTTCTACTTGTTGTTCCACAACGTTTTGGCCAACTATTCCTCTGGCCTTTGTCAGGTGGTAAACAACAATAATAACAATAATCTTATTCACACGTTTTCAAATGTTTCCTCTCTTGATTACTGCCGTTATTCAAAACGTTCAGACTGTTGTATTTTGCTGTCTTCTTCAGCAAAAGACCTTTTCATACGGTTGATATTTGGTATTTCTAACAGTGGCTATTGTTTGTTATTTACATGATTTGGGCTATTTTATACGTCTCGATTTCTGTATTCAATTCTGGGACGAGTAAAATGAATTCCACAAACTGAAATTTTACACTTTTACATCACCTCAGGATTAAAATTAAAATATAATAATAAACATTATGTGTAGAATACTTATTCTAATTTTAATCCATTACATGACTTTGACTATAGAAAATGCTTCAAATGTAAAGGATCTTAATAAATTGAAATTTAGCTAATTTTGCTTAATGGATGTCTAATTACTGGATTAAATTCAATGCAAATCTGATATATCTAAATTTTTAAATGGGATGCTGTGCCCATATTATGCTCTCTAAAACCTAGTATTCTAAAGAAACTGAAATTTGGGAAATATTTATTAATTGATGTGTAATATCTATTAAAATTTTACAAAACTCGGTTTCATACGAGGTTTCTGAACTTCCTTTTTGCATAACACTTCTTGTAAAATCAGTTTTCTCTATCATTCCAAGCACATTTTGTCACATATGAGCCTATTTCTCTATCCCTATAAATACATTATCAGGCCATGTGTGAAATAATTTTGTTATATTTGGACTGGCGACTCTATTTGAGGATTCTTAACAAGGTGCAGAAACGTATCTAATTTGATTGCCCCCCCCCCACTCTTCTTTTCTACACCCTATCTCTCTCTCTCTCTTTTCTATATATACTGTTATAGCATGTGTTCTTCAAAATTGTATGAACTTGTTGGTTTGATGCCTTGGTATAATGGCCTTCCTATTTCAGTCGCTCCTTTCCCAGAATTGCAAGCTTGTTTAACTCTTTTCCTGCTGACTATTTTCTTCCTACCTCTAACCCTGATCTTTTTAAAATTCAGCCCAATAAACATCTCTCTTTGTGATAATCCTATTTTGTCCCTGTTAACATCAACTGGCTTCATTCCTCGTCTGGAGTGACTTCTATTTAAAAGAAACAAACGAGAAAAATAAATCTAAAACTAAAATCTACATTAAGACCCCTTATGATTAGTTGCTGTGTTTCAATATTAATAATGACCATTTAATTAGTTTAGGAGTGAATCCTGTATATATGAATATATAAACATACTTATAACACATTTTTTTCACAAAACTGAACCTCTGGACTTGGAAAATTTGAAAATTCTCAGTGGGATATTAAGAGTACATTCATATTTTCAATCTTGCTTCAACTAGTCTGGCTTTAATATAGTCTATTTTATCATCTCAAACAATCATAACTTGAAAGGTACAAATTAATAAGACAATTCGTAGAATCAATAGTTACTTAGAATGACCGTCAGTGAAGTTCATATCTTTGCCAAAGACAAACATTCCAACTTGAATTTCATCAATAATAAAGAAGAAAAGATTTTACGGGAAGAGATTGTTAAATGAGGATTTTATACTTTAATAGAGAGAAGAATGAAAGGGAATTTTTCTTTGAATGTAGTTTTCAAAATGGCATTTCTACGTTTCTAACTATGGACATTAAAAAAAAATATTTCTCCTCAATCAGAAGTTGTCAAGGTAGATAGCAAAACTAGATCTATTGACCAATTGATTTTTGTATTTTCTTAAATTTTATTTTTATTTTTTTTAATAAATTGTTTTTTGAATAAGTTATCAGGTTAAGAAAAGGAAGTGGAGAACATTTTAAATTGATAGATGATGAATTCAGAAATAATAGCAAGAAAAAAGTATTCAGACAGCCTTTTTGATAATTATGAAATATTAAAAATAATTTTATCCCCATATTGATATTTAATTATGTAAAT
This sequence comes from Euprymna scolopes, assembly GCF_053919585.1. Taxonomy (NCBI): domain Eukaryota; kingdom Metazoa; phylum Mollusca; class Cephalopoda; order Sepiida; family Sepiolidae; genus Euprymna; species Euprymna scolopes. Next base: position 34,440,934 of record NC_136483.1, on the reverse strand, counting down.
GTCATGTTAAAATTAAAGTTTAATGTCATATTTTAAGGATTAAATTATGAAAACGATGGCTGATCAAAGAAGCAAACATCTCCCCAATTTTGTAACAACCGACCATCTTATTTATTCCCCATTGAAAGAATGATGGAAAATAACTCCTCTTTTACTACTAAAAAAAAAAAAAAAAAAAAAAAAAAAAAAATGAAATCTTGTTTTAAATTTGAAATTCAGAATGCTAATTGCATCTTGACCAAAAGATATTTTTAAGGGGTTGTGTGGCTATAAAAACTGAGCTCGAATCATGTTGAACTGGTTGCATTTCATTGGGGAAGGATATGAACACCTCACTAACGATGAGCTCTTTTGTAATACTATTTGACACTTTTCTATCAAATGTTGTGAAAATCAGTTTAAGGAGGTGCATGGTGGCTGGCTACATCAGACTATGGAATAGATTCTGTCAAATTAAAATCTTAAATAATTTATTGTAATATCATTAACCGACTTAGATAACATTAATTCAGGATAGGTTGAGCTGGATCCTTCTATAGAACACAGCATTCTTGGTGAATGCAGACCATGCATAATGGTCTGCAATGGACAAGATTGTTATGACCAGCCAGACTCGTGAACACCATGAACCAGAGGTAGACTTGACGTTGGCTTTGATGTGTAATCATGTCTTCAGCTGGCCTTCCTGACATCTTCATCAATCATGTGATTCTGGAACTACTGCTTCATAGAGGAACTCTCCTGGGTTGCAGTGTACAGCGTAGCCAAACCAATGAAGTCTCCTTTTTAAAAGCTTGGTTAAGGGGTATAATTCTGCATTGTGTCCTGCAGAATTTGAAGGTAGTATAGGTCAAATACTACCAGCCTTTTGAGATCCGCAACTCTCATTGGTCAGGTTCTTAGTCATAAAGAAGGATTGTCTAAACAATCAAGCGCCTGATAAATCTGGACTTTGGTGTCTATTGTGATCTCAAGATGAGAACACAGACGGGGTCCTAGGCGAAGGTATGAACCCATAAGTTTACCTCCACATATAGCTATGGAGAAAATAGTAATTAGTGTTTAGAATTGTTTACAATAGATGTTGTGCTTTGGCATTAAATAACGTCAACGTGACTTAATTTCCTATAAAACAGTAAAAATAAGCTGAAAATTTGTGGAATATTTATCTCCCTCCCATGGCGGAATGATGTGACACAAGGATCAGAAAGTGGGATTGAATAGTCAGCACTCTAGAGGAAGAGCACTCTGATCTATAAAAAAATGTCTGGTCAGCCCCATCAACATTTCCTGATAAGGGTACCTGAACTAACCCCTTCTTAAAGGGAGAAAGCAAAGCTTGGGGAAGCATACTTGCTAGAACTGCATAGTACCAGCCACATACCAGAGTCAACAAGGAAAAAAGCCATTAATCATCGGGAAGGCATTGTTTCAACATATTTCAGTTACTTATATAACCTGCTAGAAGATGTTGGCACAAAGTTGCTAGTGATTGGATTTTAAACTGAATAAGTACTTTCATTCATGTGTAAACATAAAACAAAATTTTTCTCATTTATTCGTATAAATATTAACATTTTGATGATTCTCATACAAATTTATTTTTCTTTTAAATGTGACCGTAAAGGAATGAAAAGAAAGAATAAATCAATTTGCCTTCTCACTTGAAATTTAGAAATTGATGGCAACTTATCGAAAAATAAAGTTTGTTCTTTTTAAATAAAGGAACATTTGAACACAAATGTTAAAAATTTGTGCAGGCAATAAAATATTGCAAAAGAGAACTATTTGCTATATCAAAATAAAAACAATTATTGAATTAAAATAACAAATAATAGTTATTTATTTATTTATTATTATTATTTTTTTTTTCCAAAACTAATATGCAATTAAGTTATATGATTACCTGATATGAAATATGGTGCATCTATAGTGTAAAGTTGAATTTGTTTGAAATGGGGTGTTGACTTAATCGAACTTTTGCATTTATTCATTCGGATTTATTTGAAGTGCAAACGCTGGCTCATAAGTCACCTTGTCTGTAGCGTGCAATGTATAGTACCATTTATCCTTTCTATTCTTGCTTGTATATTCTAGTTACCCATCCAGCCCTTAGATCCTCTTTCTTTCTCTCTTGGCTGGATTTTGACATAGCCCATTAGCATATACCTTTCCCCACTTTTACTGCACTATTTACATTTCTCTTTCGATTCTCTTTCCATTTTTCTGTTCTATTTCTTTGTTTTATCTTTTTCTGTCTGGTTTAAAGGTGACATGCAACTTATAGGGCCCATTTACCAGTAGTGTCAACACTAGTATCGAGTATTGTTGTTCTATTTTATTTTATATTATATCATAATTAAAAATGTTAGTTTGTGGCAGTCCTGATTATAAAAAAAAAAATGTGATCTAATGAAAGAACAAAATGAAATGTTAACCCCCTCCCGCAAAATATAAAGATTAAAAAAAAAATACACTGTATCTTATTTCTCATAATTTGTAAGTATTCTTTTGAACACTATGCGGAGGGATTAAGGCTTTATTTAATGCCTCGTCTTCATAATAAATAGCCTATTACATCTAATTAGCTTCTAATCTACATGAATATGAATATGAATTAATTAGGAACTACATGCTTAAAGGTCATTTCTTTAACCAACCACTGTAAAATACTGTGAAAATACTCTAATTAAAATAAGCTTTTTATCATTAGCATTAACATATTTTTTTATTTCCTTAATATTGAAGTTAGATGTGTTAGTTTTTCCTAAAATACATTGCATCTCCTTCGCTTTCGGTCTATCTCTGTGTCTCTTTCCATCTGTGTATTTGTTTTTTCCTGCTTCCTTTCTTTGCAACATTGATATATATTTTTTTTTTATCTATAAAACTTTTTATTCTAGCTGGGAATGGGGCATCCTACTGGATATCAGATATTTACCTGCTATCTCATACATTCGTCCCTTCATAGTGCAGTTGTTTGTATCTCTCTTGCACTTGGTTCACCCGGTATATTTGCAAGTAGTTTTGAAATTCTTCTACATGATTCCGGTTGCTCCCATAATCACTGGAATGAAGATCTTCCTAACATTCCAATTTCTTTTCATGTTGTACATAAGACCTTGGTATTTCGTTATCTTTTCCCTCTCAATTTTGTTTAACCCAGCACCACTAGAGACAGCAACATCAACTGAAGTTGCTTCCTTTTCCTTCTTATCCCATATCAATGTCAAGTTTGATAACGCTTTCTAAGCATGTAGAATTATATAGATTAGATGGATGATCTTTATTTGCGAACTGTTATTCTCATCTTCATAGTTGTTGTTGTTTCACCATGTTTTGGCCAACTATTCCTCTGGCCTTCTTCAGGTGGTTAACCTCGATGGGATAGGAATGCTGAGTCTCTTTAGTGTATTTCCAGTAATTACTGCCTTCCACAGTTGTTGTTGTCTCACCACGTTTTTGGCCAACTAATCCTCTTGCCTGCTTTTGGGTAGGATTGAAACTGCCATCTTCAATGCTCACCTGGAACCATAGCGCTTTTATCCACTGTGCCACGGGCCCCGAAAGAATAGTTGGCCGAAATGTGGTGAAAGAACAACTATGGAAATGAGGATAACGGTTTGCAAATAAATAAATGTACAAATTACTCATTTCAAAGGATTCCAATAAAATATAAATGGCTGGTGCATGATTTCATGCAATAGAAATTGTTTAGGATAACTATAATAATCTTGCCTTGACAGTGTCCAAAATAGACTTTGTAACCTAGTGGGAGGTGCCCTTTTCTCTTCTCTGCAACCTCTTCCCCACAAAAGAGACATTGTGAGCCTGTCTTTACTTTATCGTTATTTTCATGGCAAATGCTCGTCTGAGTTCCAATCTATGCCCCCCCCCGTCTTGATTTTCACAAAAAAACACTCGTCTAGCTGAAACCACTATCAATATTTTCCCCCACTCTTTATCTGTGCCTAAACCTAAACGTAGATTCCATGAACAAAGCTTATTTCTTAGAATTGCATGCCTGTGGAACTCTGACTCTGTTTCGTTTTCATGCTTTCCAACTGACTACAATATGGTGGTCTTCAAGTCCAACGTGAACAAGTTCTTGATGAGCCGTCCTCTTAAGTAATTCAATTTACTAAATTTCCACTACTAACGATTACTAAATGTTCTCTTTGACCACTCAGCACTCATTTACCCTTATCCTCGTGTGGCCTCTGGACCTTGATAAGTGGTTGTAAAAAAAAAAAAAAAAAAAAAAAAAAAAATTTACAATTCCTCCACATATTTTTATAATTGCTAATTTTTTAACATTCTGTTTTATTTATTTATTTATTTATTTTCTTAGACCATTGTAAAAACTTTATAAAGAAATGTATGCACTACCTGTCGGACTAATACTGAAATATAGCCAAGGAGCTATCAAAGAGAAATTAGTAAAGGCTAAGATTTGCAATTATAATTATTATATAGCATCATCTGGTATTGATGCTTAATAGAATTGTCAAAAGTATTGATCATTTGATATATTTTTGTTATTTCTTTTTAAAATAATATAGTAAACATTTGATATCAAAGTTGTATAACCTTGGATTCAACACTAGTGAGTTCTTAATCGTTTATTGTATCATTGTCTTATTTTTTTGAAATTGCAGACACAGACGTTGGACCAAAGTTCAAAAGATATAAATATTATTCATTTATTATCAAGATCATCTGGAAGTGAAATGTATTTCAAAAGAGTAAAATATCGCATTGCCCACCCCCAGGGACATGTCTGTTGAGATAAAAGTGAAAGCATGTGTGTGTTTGCAAAATAATTTTGAGAAAATATTGAATATGAAAATTTCTGTATGTGCCTAAGTTTTTTGTTCATCGGTGTTTTTTTTTTCTGTATTTTTTTAACATGAATAAAAGATTTAATATCTCAAAGTGTAGTATCTGTTCCGGCAGATACTGCAAGCAAAGACCCTATGTGGGGGCGACCCCACAAATAAGACCTTGGTCAATGTAGGGGCAACCCTTCATACCAATTGTCACTATCCAGCTCCCTTACACCCCGGGGAGTTGGTCCCCATTTCCACTTCACTCCTCACTTTAAAAATCAGCCTTGTGCCTAATTTGCTCGGTGGGGGAGCAAATAAATACCTGGCCTTCGGGACCAGATCAAAGTGTAGTATCTGTTCTTCAGATGCTGCACTTCAATTTCTTGTTCTATGTCAGTGGAGGAGAAATCCTTCACGACTGAGACAATTTTTATTTTTGTTCCTTTTCTCCATGTTAAAAAACGACCCTGGTCTCTAACTCTGTCCCGTGAGGAGGCATTGTAAATAGGAACTATAAGGTTGATGATGATCACTGTTGATAAGATCTGTGTTGCTAGTGCCCATCATCTCAAGTGCAGCCGTCTAACCATGGTGACCATAACATTTACTGAAATCAATTTGACTCTTGTTTAAAAAAAATCATAAAAATGGAGCTTATATATATAATTCTAGTCACTATCAAGCCATCTAAATTGGAACTTTATGTAAACGATATCCCAATAGCATAAATTACATATATAAATATATATACATATATATATATGTGTGTGTGTGTGTCGCAAATTATGGTTCTTTAGTTACCACTGACGTCATTGATAGTTTTTATTTTATAGTAATGGTTATTTTTTGCTAAAATTTGTTTTATTTTTAATTATTTGATCCAGAGAACCAAGTAGGTTTCCTTTGCAGGATAAAGTTTTAAATCTTTTCAGAGTACAGTATTTTAGTTTATTTACAGATTTATTAATTAAAATTTGAAAGTTTAATTTCTTTTTCTGATAAATCCAGAACTGGATCTGTAGTTCAAACGCAGATTCCAAATTCTATAAATTTTAAAAGATTTGACTCTGACCTAAAACCTTCCATAAATAATAATTTATATTTACGATATCATGTATAACATTTTGGTTTTCAAGAGGACTGAATTGAACATATTTATTTTTATTTATTTAATGAAAAATCTAAATTCAAGCAAAAACGCCCCTTCACTGAACTACACTGAATCTTTTTCTTTGGGCCATTTTCAATTTTTGGAGGGACAATTTTTATTGAGACTCCTAGAGCAGTGTATAAATAGACACCATCTTGAATCTTGCTTGTTGCTGACAGCTTTTGTGTAAATGTTCATTTTACTGAATTATTTATAAACTTTGTATTATTTTGCTGTTCTAATGTTACTCCTCTGAATGTTAACTGAAAGGAGATTTTAAGAGATGATTTACTAAATTGAACCTGATTGAATTTGCTATAGTAGTCATTTTCCAAATATGAAACCAGGTAAAAAAAAAAAAGAAAAAAGTACTTCATTGATAAAATGTACTTGTATTTATAGCTCATTGATTGGACCTATTAGAATTAGAGATGGAAAAGTCGGGCTTTATTTATTTTTCTCAATGTTTGATCATTGACAAATCTTTCCACGTATTTACACAAGGGGAAAAAACTGGTTTTCAATAAGACTTTTTTATAATGGCTTGTTTGTTTCTTCTTTCACCTTTTTATTTTTTCATTCATAAAGAAAATTCAATGAAAAAAAAAAAACAGTTTATAGATATCTTAAAATCTCACACTCTATTACTATACATATACTTTTTTCAATTAAACAATATTAAACAAATTATTGCTAATATGATGGATATTTTATTCAGGATTAAAATAAAAACAAAGAACAAGTTTTTCTCACACCATTTCCTTTAACAAAAATTTATAATAGTATGCAAAGGTTGTTCATAATGTTATCACCTTTCACATAGATTAAAAAAAATTGTCAGGTTAGTAAAGATGGTGACTGATGATTATTCTGATGCCACTAAAGTAAACAATTCCAATTTATTTTATTTTATTTATTTTTTTTAACACATTTTCATCCCAAACAAGGTATAGTGCCACTTTGATGTAGCGGGCTACTATCAGGGACATAAGTTGCAGAAATACTAGGTAGGGAGTTGAGCAGCAAGATGTCTGTTCACATTACACGTGAACTTCTGCATGTCGGTACAGTTGGGGAAGCAGGAACCTGGAAAGCAATTCTAAAGTCTAGCAGTTTTAGGGAAGAAACCCTTACATCTAAGGATCTCTCTTGTGTAGGGGTGGGACTTTGCTGTTTGTCGGGGGTATTTACGTTGAGGCAAGGGTAATTAAAATATATGTAAAACAGGCAGAGAGATGCAACATTTCGTCAATGGGACAGAGGTTGAAGCTTAGATGACAGTTCAGGACCTATCAGGTTGGTGACTTTCTTTTGAACCCTGTCCAGGAGTGTGGCAGATGCACCAGCCCAAATGTGACAACAATACTCCATACATGGGCGAATGGTAGCCTTATAGAGGTACAGGATAGTTTCAAACATAAGTAACTTTTTAGCACGGTAGAGAGAGCCCATCTTCTTTGCAGCAGCTGTGGCAATGCTCACAATGTATCTGTTCCAACTCATATGACCATTAAGCCAAGTAGATTGAAGAAATACTTTCAGGTAATGTATCTTTAGCCATAGCTATTGGTGGTTGAGAAGGTTTCTTCTAATTATCAAAGGAAACGAGCTTGGTCTGGGCAGCATCGAACGTTACCATCCATTTTTTATCTCCATTCCACTACAGACTGGAGGTCTTTCTTTAGGGTTTCCGCCATTGCTTTGAATATGTGTTCATTCATTTTCCCCTCATGTCTGTTATAGAGCATAGTGTGGTCAGTGAATATACCCATCTCAGAGACGATTTTATCAAGGAGGTCATTTATGAATATCAGGAATAATAAAGGTCCAAGGATCGACCCCACCCCCCGGTACACCCACATTTATATCCTATTTGTTTAGACGTACAACCATCGAGGACAACCAAAAATGAATTGTTCCAAATTCAAATTATGTTGTCCCTTCAACTAAAACTTTACAATTTTAAAATGAGTACATTTTAAAAAGTTGCATTTCGTTTTATTGATTTGAAGAATATTGGCAATTATTTTTACAGTAAGACAGAATATTTATTTTAAAAAGAAATAAATTGCTACAATTTGAAATAAGACATGTTTGTTTTTATTTCAAAATTATTTAACTAACAATTACAATTATTTTTACAGAGGAAAAGTCTTTTATTATTATTGATTCCTGACAAACATTTATTACAGGACTGTAAACTTTGTTGGTATGGCCACATTGAAAGAATGGATGAGTTCTTGGGTTAATAGATGTAGAACAGTTGAGGTAACAGGTTCAATTCATAGGGGGACAAGGAAAATATAGAAAGAAATGATAAGAATGAACTTTAGAGAACGCAAAATAAAGACCTGACCAGAGATAGGTTACTTTTGAAGGTAATTTCTAAAAGCCATTAAACACATGCCAAACATCTAAAACAGACGTTAAACTGAATATGATAAAATAAAAAAATTTATCAATTGTTCCAATTAATGGTCACATAATTTTTCAAAATTGATTAACCTTTCATAATAATAATAATGGTTATAACAAAAAATATGCCTATAAATTTCATGATAATAATGATTATAACAAAAAAATATGGAGTAATAAATACCTGATTTTTATTAGTCCATATTCACTTTCAGCTGTCAGCAAAAACAAAAATTTTCACACAAATCAATCATGAAATGTACCACTGAATTTATGAAAGCTGTCTCGCTTTCACTTTGTAAAGTTTGCTACTTGAAACATTAATTTAGCAAAAGTTAAAAATGGACAAAAGTTGCCCGTTGACATAGAATGATTGCTTTATGCCAAATTAATGGTTGAATATGGTTCACTATTGCATTAGATACTAACCCTTATTAATTCCTATTAATCCTTATCTCTGGACAAAATGGATACCATAATACGGATACCGAACATTAGTTCGCTGCAGATAATCATGACAAGGGTTCATACAAAATTTCAGTCAGATCAGCCCAGTAGTTTCTGAGAAAAGGTGAGGGCAAATGTGAATTGTGGTGACGATAAATGTGGCATTGTGGCGAATAATACTTATTTACTCCTATAAATCTTTAAGTGTGCGTCAAACGGATGCCTTAATATTTAGTTCGCTGCACCTTATCCTAGATCCATACAAAATTTCAGTCTGATCGGTCTAGTAATTTCCCAGAAAACTTCTAAAGTACATGTAGTATTGTGGTGACTAATTCTTATTAATCGTCATTAATCCTTAGATGTGCATCAGATAACATAATACTTAGTTCGCTGTACTTTATCATAACAAAGGTCCTTATAAAAATTCAGCCAGATCGGCTTAGTAGTTTCAGAAAAATTTGAACAGACTAAGAGAAATATAATATAGATAATTAACGATTCATTCATAATTTTATTGTATACCCGAAATAAAATCTTTATCAATTATTCATGGAAATAACCAATCTATTAGTAATTTTGATACATTTATTTTTCAAAAATACATTTGTAACGGAAGAAGAAATTAATGTGTATTTTGACTTGCAATTTAGAAATAAGATCGCAACTTGTTGAAAATAAATTCGATCCATCTGAAGAAAGGAATATTTGAAGACCTGCTAAATATTTGTTCATCAAATAAAACATTACACAACTGATCTATTTGTTATGTTTAGATCAAAACAATCAGTAAAAAAAATAATTAAGAAAACGTCTTTTTTGAAAATCAGTATGGAAATTAGTGCACCTTGTGACTGATATGAGAAAGATGGTGCATTTAAAGCAGTATAAACTTAAAATTGAGTGTTCTGATTTCATTGTTAATGCAAGAAATGGGTCCAACCTTTGCAGTTATTTAGATAAATGTCATGCATATTTCTATGATACAACCTTAAATGAAGGTTGGATGTGATATAAATATATACGCCAGTGTCAGTACAACCATCATGCACATAAGTGACGTCACACAATGTTGAAAGATGCCAGAAAGCATCTTTAAAATGCCTGTCAGTGTAGTAGCTATGACTGTAAGAGTTTTAAAAATGTTTTTCTTTTTTATGGAAATCACCTCAGACAAGGTTATGAAGCTACTTGATGTAAGAAACTAAAAAAAAAATACTATTTCAAGCTAACAATAAGGGAAATGAATAGATTATGATCCAGAAAACAGCAATTCTTCCCCATTTGTCAGAAACCACTCTCATAGAATGCGAGAACTAAAGGAAAAAAAATAAGAGAAGTGAAAGTTTTAAGACTGCTGAAAATAAATCCAAAATCTACTTGCTCTTCTCTCTATTCAGCTTCAATTTTAACTCTAAATTGCCAAAAGTTCAATTTCTGGTCTCATTTTCTTAAACACTTTTCAGTGTTATCACATCACATGAAGATACCAGAAGAGATGTTTTTGAAAGGGAATACATTTTTTTACAAACCTTTTTAAACTTTTTGATTGTGCATTGATAATTTTTAGATTCTCTTAGATATCTAAACAAAAAATATTTAATTTTTGAGTTTAGTTCACTATTCAGCTTCTAGCTATTTTCTTTTTTTTTTTTTTTTTTTTATAAATTATCATTTAGAATAGATTCCTGTTAATGATAATTTTCAGAATCAAAAAATGTTGATATTTCTCTATACAGTGATGAATGAATGTCAATTTAATGCTTCTGCTGGAGATACAGTCAGTCTTTCACAATGCTGACCCAGAATAATAATTAAAAAAAAAAAAAAATGAAGGGAAATATAGAAAAGCATACAAGAGGACAAAGAGATAATAACCATGTCTTAAGATCTCCCATGAAAATGAATGAAGTTTAAGCTTCTGGGCCCCATTACCCTCGAGGGACCTCTGGAATTTTTCTACAAAAAAATAAGAAAGAAAAAAAAAATCAATGGAATTAAAACAAAAACGTGTAAATAAAATGAAACCATAACCGTTTGAAAAGTGCTTTATATTGATCATGAAATATTTTAATACCCATTTCATATGGTCTCAAAATATCTCTGTAATTAAATTTTAATAATTTAGGGGGCGGGGGTTGCAGCATCTTAACCTACAGCTGTATGGGAAGGGGTTTACTATATGACCTATTTTAAAGGATTCAGCCCCCTTCCCTTCTTGGCTATTTGGGTCTGTCTTTAGAAGGACAGCTAGACTGGACCCTGATTAGATGCTGTCCTATTGATACTGGCTACAAAAACAGTCATGACAGTTCAAACTTCAGCATCCTCAAATTGTACACCTTCTCTGGATTAGAGGCAGAATAATTAATGTGATAAAATAGACAAAAGAAACATATTTAGAAGGAAAAAAAGAAAGTTGGTAAGAGAACAAAAGAATGAAAAAGAGAGCAAAGGGCTCATCATACAATGGTAGAGGGGTTGAATTCATTTTAATCACTATAAATCCGAAGCATCCAATTTTAACAAAATTTTCAACATTTATTAAATTAATATATTTTATAAGAAATAAATGTTAAAATTTGACTTAATAGCCAATTTTAAGAATGAGTGTCTGATAAAATTTCAGTTTGGACCGAATAAAAGCATATGAGCAGTATTAGCAGCAGTAGTAATAATAATAATTAAAAAATAAAAGGCTAGAAACGACTCTATCATCTTCCCCTCTCCACAACATTAAAACTCCGGGTGGGAGGGGGGGGCAAAAAAAAAAAATAAACTGAAGCGGCCTGACAAAGGACTGCTGAAAAATGATATTTTCTGGTCCATTATGAAATAAGATAGAAAACTTTAAAGGTAAGAATTAGAAAATAAAACCCTCCATTATTATTCACTTGGATTTTTAATACAAGCCATCATTAATCATAGATAACTAATAACTGATGTTCGCTGGAGTCCCAGATTTCCACTTTCAATAATCATTGCAAATTACTTTGCATTATCACAAAGCTGCTGACTATTGATTTCTTGCTAGCAATGACCATTGGTCTTTTGAATTTGTGTAGCAATAAGTACTCTCCACATTTTTCCAGTGGAGGTTTGGTTAGTGCTCTCCTTCCTCGTTTTTTTTTTTTTTTTTTTTTTTTTTTTTTTTTTTTTTTACAGCTTCCTTGACACTTCTATTTAGCTAAAAAAAAAAAAAAAAAAAAAAAAAAAAAAAATTGGAAAATATCTGATTTGGGGCTTGGCTACCCAGAATTCAATTTGTTCATTTGAGAAAATTATGTTCCTTCAGATACCTTCTGTGTGGTATCAACCAAGGCTGGTACCATAACATTGTGTTTTAAGGTAGAGGTGAATATGAAATTTCTTGTAGTTTCAGTCCTCTTGAATTTATGTGATGGTGATGTTTTTTTTTTTAAATTTCTATTAAAACTTCATGTGGTTGGTTAGTGTTGGTAATTTATGTGGGTTTCAAGGATTTTCCTCAAGATTTCAATTGTTTTCATCAATGCTGTCTGTGTATTCTCGGTTTTTCCTGTCATTCAAATTTCATATTTTTTAAAACTTTACTTTTTGGGATGCATTCACTTACATGATTTATTTCAATTATTTTTTTTGTTTTAATTTTTATGCATTTTTGAGTGATGATCTGTCATGCTGATTTTTTTTTTCAAAATCGGAATAAAAACGATACATTCGCAAAGCCTTGTTAGTATTGCTACTATGAATGTCTGTGTATTCATTGCACAGGCTTTTATTGTCCGCTCATTGTGCTGGTCTGAAGTCGATGCTCAGTTTTTACACCGAGCTCGATTTCAATTGTGTAGTATTGGTCATTGCTGCAACGGAAGAATTCTCCCACCAAATAAAATTTCAACCCTACTTTAAAACCAGTAACAACAGTTTTGCTATTTTTCATTTAATTTTTTTTATTTGTTTGTTTTTTTAGATATTACAATGATATTCATATTTCCTCTACTGAGCAACATATTTGCAAATGAGAATTCTTAGCCTAACCAAATCTAACCAGTTCAATAGCTTAGAACCCAAGAGACCATCTTTCTCTCTCTCACAGAAACTCGCAAAGTCAACTGACTGTCAGATCACAGAAAACCAAACTGACTGCCAGACACCCAGGGGCTAACCCCCCCCCTCCCTGTACTAGAATATACATAGATATCACCAGCACCATCCCAGAAAGACCACTTGAAATAATGGCCAGTCTTATTTATGAACATAAAAAAAAATCTAATGTTTAGGAGATCCCCAGATCTTGCCACCCGTTATTTTTTTGGCAAAATTCAAGTGGGTCATAATCAAAGCCGAGAACTTTATGTCTGAAGGAACATTTATTTTCTTAAATGAACAAATTGAATTCTGGGTGGTCAAACCCCAAATCAGAAATATTCCTCATGTCTTGGGTAATTTCTCTTTTCTTATTTAAATACTTCTCACACTCTCAGCAAGTTTATTTGCCTGCATTGCAACTATGCAACTCACCAAGCATGCAACATTACATATCTTTACATGACAATAGCCGTACATACATCTAAAATTTGGGTTTGGTTGACATGAGTTTTGAAATCATTTTCATCAACCTATCAAAGCTAAAGTTCGAAAGTGCATTTTCATTCAGATTGAATGGACCGCTATTAAAAATGACCATTCTTGTTTTTACACAAGACAAAGGAATAATTTTCCATGTCCAAACGTTTACTTTTTGTTGACCTGTTTTACTTTGTAACGACTTTGTTTATATCGATTGAGTTGGCTATGACCAGCAGGCGTGGGTGGCAGTAGTGGATGTCATCATCGTAGTTGTGGTTTATATCGAGCCCCCCCCCCTCCTCTAAGTCTTGCAAAACTGTAACCATTCATTGAGAAGGGCAGCTGAAAGTTAATGGTGAATCAGTCTAAATGAATGGAATATGGACAATAGACAAGCTCACACTTGGGTGACTGGTAGTGGATGGAAGGAGGAAGAGGAGGAACGGCGGTTAAATGATTGGCTTTTCCTTTTCCTTTTTTTTTATCTATAATAGTGATAGTAATGTATAACCGTATCTCCTCATTGTACTATTACTACATTGAGTATCACAAATTATCTGAGCCTGGAGGAGAGGCGGTGGTATAAAAGGAAGAAAGCATTTCTTTTTTTAGCAACAAACGTGAAGTTACCGTTTGTTTATTAAAAAATAATTAAAAAATAAAATATATCTGTAATAAAATATAAAAGAAACCTTAATCGATTTATTTTTTATCAATGTAAGTTCAATATATACTAGCAGCATACTTGCCCCAGAACTATAGTCTGCTAGTTAATAATACAATTCACTAAACAGGTTTTCACCACTTTTTAAGCCTCCTTACAAAGGCTAAACACAAGATATACAAAGTGTCCATAAAGTCTGTGTGCACATTAAAAAAAATAACTTTATTTCTATTTGTGATAGAAATAATTTTAAAAATGAATGTTTCATGTACCTAATTATATGTATAGCTCTTGAATAATTCTTTGCTACAAAATTTGCAACAATTTTTAGATAAATAAAAAAAAAATACGGTACTTGTACAGTTTAGTCAAGACATTAAAAAATGAAAATATCAAAAAAAAAAAAAAAAAAGGTTATATTTCACGTATCCGTTATGAAACGAAGTTCTTCGAAAAAAAAATTTCACTTAATTTCATCAAGTAGTTTTTTTTTTTTTTTTTTTTTTTTTTTTTTTACAGCGAAAAAACAATTTGTTATGATACCGAACAAAAGGTTCGATTTTTAGGAAGAAAAGCTAGAATTAAAGATGGGAAGGGAGTGTCGGCACTTTACATTGAGTTATCTCCCCATGGCATGTTGTTCAGCTTCAGCAAATTTTACAATGGCTGACTTCAACGCACTCTCATAAGAACGTGTTTTTCTGCTGTAAAAAAAAAACAAAAAAAAACTACTCAATCAAATTAAATTAAATTTTTTTCCGGAGATCTTCAGTCCAAAACGGATACGTACAATATAACCTTTTTTTTTTTTTTTTTCTTCGATATTTTCATTTTTTAATGTCTTGACTAAACTGTACAAGTTCCAAAAATATTTCTAAATTAAAATTTTTCGAAAAGATGAATGGAAGGGGGTGGATCGTTTTATTGCTTTCTGCATTCACCAGATTTGACATTTTTTATGGCAACAATTGTGTACACAATCAAACCTAGTTTCTTAGAAGATTTAAAAGCTGAACTAATTAATGTGATTTAAGGTATTATTGGAAAATGTATTCATTATTACTAATGGTGGAGGACATAAAAATGTCAACCCTTTAAGTATTATAGATTTATTTCTTTTTAATCCTTTTTACAAGTTATTTCTTATTCAAAATACAAATAAGTTATTTTTATTTATTTATTTATTTATTTTTGTAAGTGCACACAGGCTTTATGGACACCCTGTATAATTTTTGGTTTTGTTGAGGTGGAAAGAAATCCATTAGTGCTGTATTATTTAATATTTCTTTATAATAGAGAAATTATCTTCAGTTTCAAACTGGGCTGGGTGGGGTATCCAGGCAAAAAAAAAAAATTCTAGTGATTTAATTATAAACTGCCCCTACTGCTATTGTCAGCTGTAGAGTTGATCATAAGGAAAGTTAGCTGATACAAAGAATTAATAAAGACCTAGCCAGAGATAGTTTGAAAGTCAATTTCTAAAAGCCGTCTGACATGTGCTAGCATGTAAAACGGGCGTTAAGCCAAATATGATGATGAAAGAATGGAGGAGAATGTTTGGATTAGTAGATGGAGAACATTTAAGATCATATGTTCGACTTATCAAGGAAAGACTAGGGAAAACATGGGATAAAGTGATAAGAATGGACTTGATAGAAAGAAGCGGCATAAATACACAGGTGAATTTATTTCACCATAAAGCAAACAACACTACAGATTTATTTTAAACTTTCATTGCAAAAAATCAATTCAGGTAACCTGATTATGTAGTAGAGCTGACCTCTATTCAATTACCACCTCGATATGGGTTTAGAACTGGGAGTATACCTTTTCCACAAGCGCCGGTTAGGCTAACTTTAGTGCTATGGGAGGTCATGTTTTGTGGGAGAAGGAAGGTCAGTGAGAAAAGAGTACAAACTTGTAGCACTCCTTCTGAAGTCAAGCTTGGGTGTCTTTGGACTTGTTGGCTGGCACTGAGCCCTGCTGTCACACTCAGTCTGCCAGCGGCCACCTAATTGCACCAGATCACCATACTTGTCAGTGCATTCAGATACACTTTGGTGTTGACTTTCAAACTGACTTTGAAGATGTGAGGTGGCATGATGTAGCGCTCACTTAGAGCCATACCAAAGACCATAATCATGGCCAGAAACTTAGTTGAGCTGTTCCCTAGAGCGTTGAACCACCCGGATTTGCATTTTGAGGGTGCTGGCAATGGTTCTGTTGTCATAAATTGGATCAGTAGAGAGCACGAGATGTACAGTGGCACATCTCCGATCTTGATTGTTAAATATTGTCTCCTATTCAGACATGATAGAAGGCTCTTATTGCTCTTGGAATTTGTATACAACTGGCAAACTAGTAGATGGTCTGCAAAAAAAAAAAAAAATGTTTATCATCAAATGGAAGTGGAATCATGTCTTTTCTGTAATTTTATCGTTCCACCCTGTAAAACCTTGGTTACAGATAATTTAATGTAGAAGTCAATTTCTCAAAGCTGTCTAACACATACCAGTACGTAAAACAGATGTTACTGAATGATGATTTTGAAATGAACAGTATATTATGTATTTAAGCTAGTATAAAAAAATCAAATTTAGTAAATTCAAAAGAAACAATAGAGGAGTTGCTTCCATTTAGATTGTAGTGTGCATCACCTTAGTCCTGCAGTCAAAATTAAAGGACAATAGAATCAGATATATACATAGTGATAACGCCATACAATAGCTATCAATGTAATATTTGATGCATATGTATCATGAACAGTAAAAAGTTTTATGGTGCTCTATTTTGTATTTGGCACTTTTAAAATAAATACTAGAAAATATACCCATAATGCTGAATTATATATAATCTTTTAGTAAATGGTCCTGGATATGACCTTAAACTATATCCAGTGGTGAGGCCCCAGCTTGTGGGCTTTGGGGAGTGTGGAGCCACCCTTTAATTAACATTGCTCCCAAGTCCACTCTGACCCGGAGTGGTAGTACCTGTTAGGGTCCCAACTATGGGTTAAATAAAAACCGACTTGAAAACAACAAATATATTCTATTAAAAAAATTTTCTTCAAAATCTTTGGATTCGGTATTAAATAACCCGAAAAGGGTTGATATGCTGTAAAACAAAAACAGCCAACCCACTTTTAATAAAATTGTTATCACTTCTTTTGTTTCTGGGTGTGTTAGTTTCTCATCTCTACATGACATCCATTAGATTTTTTATTTACTATTAATTGAATATTTACTGAAATAAAAAAATAGTATAAAACAAAACATAATTAAAAAACTCCTATATAAAAATAATTTATGAAAATTCACCACAATACATTTTCATTTATTTGTAAACAAAGCAGCCATTTTAATCTTAATAGTTTTAAAAAATCTATGAAGAAACAATAACATCATGACCCTTCAAAAATTGAAAGGAATTTAGATTCCTTTAAATTGTTGAATAAAAAGTAACTTTGGTCTTTAAATTCTTAGCAAATTTATTAAAAAATCGAAAGTTTTAAAAGCTATTTACATCCATTAGTTTTATAAATAGAGAATAAAATATACTAGTGGTTTATCATGTAGCACTAATAGATAGAGATTATGTATTTTCTCTTATTTTCTCCATGATTTAACTGTCATTTTCAAATTACAATATTGTGGAGGATTGTTTACTTTTGCCTTCCTGTAGTCTAAGTAATTTACACAAATAAGGATATCTGGATAATACTGCATACCTATTTTGCCAACTGTGTCTTTTTCTATATATTTTTCTCCTACCCAACATTCCCTCACACCAAAATTGTAAATTGCATTTTTTTTGGGGGGGGGGGGGGATTGAAACTTATTTAACTCGTCCTTACTCAAATGAGTGCGGACGAATTAAATAAGTTTCAATCACAAAAAAAAAAAAAAAATGCAATTTACATTTTTAAAACAATTTTTGTAATAACTGACATTAACCCTGTGTGATGCGTTTCTGTTTATTCTGAAACAATCCATCCATTTTAATAAATATACATAGATGTATTTACATGATTGAAACATTTTTTTTTTTTCATTACTAATCAAATAGTGCTTATCTCTACTAACAATTATAAATACAACCTTCTAGATATCTAGAAATTCATCCAGGTAACATTTAAAATTACGATATGAACCAATGTTTATAAAAAGAATTGTTTGATAAATAAATCGACACTAAAACTCTAGCTCTTAGCCTCTTATAAATTTGGATTAACATGGAAGGAACAACTTTGAATGTATTTATGCAATTTAAATTTTAACATCTTTTAAGACCTCCAGAAGATTTTAAATCAATTTTAGATTTCTCAATTTTCCAAGGCAACAATCAAAATTTGAATTGAAGTAATCATAACAAAAATTGTCTGAAATGATTCCTGAAAATTTTCTATATTTGAAATTCTTTATCTACATGTTTTTCTGCATTTAAATGTGATTTTTTTTTTCTCCCAAATCCATTTATTTATGCACTTTTCTTAAATTATGGTGTGTAATTATTAAAAAAAAAAAAACTCTTAATATTAAACACACGTAAATATATTTTATCTTAAGTAAATTTGCAAGGCTCGTTTCATTTTAATTATAATTTCCATCTCATAATTAACTGATTATAAAAACAAACTCGGCAAACAATGATATTTTAATTCTATTGTCTCTTATACAACTCTTTTATTCAATAAACATTTTATTAAATGCAATAACAATGTCTGAGAAGAAAATGTTAGATAACATGTCCTCTCTCTCTTCTTCATCCTATTCCCCCTCTGTCCCTGTTTCTCTCCTTTGAGAATAATGATTCAAAATATAGCCATGTTTACAATTTTCTTTCTGAATAGGGTTTTTTTTTTTTAAATTAATTTTAGTTTCCCCCTTATTTTATCTCTGTTTTTAATAAATATTCGATTCAATCTGTATTTATCAGGTTTATGCAAGAAACACATCTTGTTTGATAATTGTATCAATACACAGGTTTGGGGGCATTTCTCATTTCAGTCAATGATTTAATTTCACCTTTTCACTGCCTTGTAGTTTCAGGTTACCCTTGGGCAGAGTGTAGCACCTGTTAGCCTTTCTTTGATATTCCAGAGGATTACCATATAGGGAGTAGATTAAACTTTTTAGTCATGGTAAAGAAAATCCATCTAGAAGAAGAAAACCAAAAACCGGATACAAAAAAATCTTCTAGTGATATAGTGTCATAAACATCTGTCTGCTTTCAATTTGTCATTAGCCAGCACATAAGTAGTAAGGTTTGGAAAACTGTCATTATAATGCTCATATCAGTGTGCAATCTTGTTTAATTGAAGATAGTGAAACTTAAAAAAGCATTTTTGTGGTTTACATGCCTGCAGCCGTATATTAGTGAGACCACCTCCTCAGTGCCAAAAATAATTATGAAAAGGATGAAAAAAATAATTTCAAATTATAAAAAGGTGATCTTGAAATGTATGTGTGTGTAATTTCTCAAATTCCCTCTAATCCGAATTAAAATATGCAGGATTAAGCTAAGCAACATCAATTGCATAATGAAAATATTTTTTTTTTATTGAACTGTTAACCATATTAATTGATTTTTGGGTGGACAATTAGTTACTCAATTGATTTCTCTATTTGCAGCACTTTTTTTTTATGAGGGTGTTCTAGATAAACAACCGACTTAGACCTAAGATATTTAAAACACCAGCTTGTGTAAACAGTAATATTAGATTTAAAATAAACCTTTAATTATTTAGTTCGTGAAAAAAGTAAAAATAAGATAATCACCATATTAACAACATATATATATATATATATATATATATATATATATATGCACACACACATATCAACATGCAGATTTGTATGTTATAATGCCTTTTTAGAGAATCAGTTGAACAAACAGTAACAAGATTGCATTTTTTAAATTCCAGCTTTATTTTTTTATTATGAAATATTTGTTTTTATTTTCTTCATTAATATCACATTTCGTGTGTCATATTTGGTGACACCTTCTGCAGTCATTTCTTCAAACATATATACAGGGTGTGACATAGATCTTTCATATTTTGAATAAATAAATATAAAAAACACTTCCATCTAGAAAATAAATTATATTTATGAAAAGTATACTGAAAAATTGTTTTGGTTTAATGGTTTTTAAAAATGATATTGAATAAATGATGGCCATTGTTGGTAACGTGTTGGCATCACCTTATGATTCTGTGTCCTCTTCAGCGGAATTGTCACTATTCTCTCAGATCCTTTTTATCAAATACTCAAGAGTTTGAGGACAATGTTGGAAAAAAACACGTTTCCATTAGGTATCACCCTATCCCTAATAATTTTAAAGAGATCAAATATTTCCCTCAACACTTAATAGTTATTAATGGAGAAATTCTGATAATAATTGATGAAAATCATAGAACCTATGCTCAAGTTTGAAATAGGGTTTTCTTTGGTCTGTCAGACTGATTGTATTTTCTATTCTTCAGGTGTTCTTTTATTATATACTAGCGAGGGGTACCTGGCGTTGCCCGGGTGTTTGGAGGTGTGTGTGTGTGGGTTTTTTAAAAAAAAAAAAAAAACAAAAAAAAACTAAGTATGAGGATCGAACCCGAACCGTTGAGGCAAAGTTGTGAAAAAAAAAAAAGTGCGACGTTAACCATTGCCCCACCGCGACATGCTTACGGAAACACGTTTGAATTTATTTTTTTACTTGGATTTAGCAGGTGCTCGTTTTAATGAGTTAATGAGGTCAAGTTTGACTGAAGGATTTCCTTTACTGCTGAACGCTTTTTTTTCCCCCCAAGATGTTATAGGAAAAAGACTAACCCACATGCGGCGAGCGACAAATATTGAATATTTATCTTCCCGAAATCAAGCAAATTAGATAGACAGGCGAGCTTCGTTGTTACCTGTGAGATATTACGATTTATATGTGATATAAAAAGTTTTAAAAAGTTGTGAACCGACCGACCGCTTCTCTGAAAGAAGCCTTTTGTAGACACAGAAAAAGCGAACACACACACATACATACATACATACATACATTTTCGCTTTTATATTTATAGAAGATTTTTTTAATTAAACAAAAAAATAGATGGAAAAAATTTCATAATAGAAAAGAGAATACATTTCAAGACTTGTGAAATACTGATGGTTTATAAACTTTGTTATTGCTATGGTTATGTTTCGTTGTTTGGAATTTCTATATGTATTGAATTTTTAAGAGTGTTTTGTTACAATCTTGCACCTGAGATGGGCAGATAAATCAGCTATGATAAAATATTTTATACTGGTATATTAATATAAAAGAATGATAAAGATTTAATATAAAACCAACAACTGTAATAAGGAAATATAAAAAATTAAAAAGAAAATGCGAAAACATTTGTAAGGAAAAAAAATATTGATCTTTGAGTTTCATTTTTTTTTTTTTTTTTATATTAAAAGAAAACTTATAACCAAATCTTTCTAGATAAAGCCTGAAGAAATAGATATATATATATGCAAAAAACTTTTCATTAATGGATATTATGACAAAAGGAAAAAGGCAGCATTATTAAAAAAAAATGCAAATTGATGCAATTTTTTATTCATACTTTCAGTAAATATTGTTAATATCTTCAAAGCTTGTATCATTTGTTCAATAAAAAAAGAATCTAGCGAAAACTGCTGATCATCATTATCAACAACAATTACATTACCACCTAATGTAATGCTCATTGTGCCTGTTTATAAACTTTCTTTTCATCTATAACAGTGAAACTTTTCTATTATAATGTATGAAACCGAAATGGTGAAATGTCATCTCTTTGAACACTAAAAGTAAAATGTATACAGATTTATCTCCTATTTTTGTTCATGCGGCATAATCACTTTGACACGCTAGTTCCCGTTAGATCATCGAAGTTAAGCGATGTTGAGCCTGGTGGGAATTACAAGTTCTCTGTGCTCTCTGCTTATCTCGGCATTGCTTTCAATAGTATTTTCTTTGACGCTGAACTCGAACGGTGCAGATTCAGGAAAGGTGTGATTAGAGATTGCGCAACCCTTACTTCATAATTACATGCACAGCTACCCTTAGAGGGTGTATCCATTGTCTTTCGAGACTGAACAGAGGCTTCAACTTCTTTCTTCCATTTTATTTAGTCCTGAATTTTCCTCAAACAGAAAGCAATATGGCTGACGAGTGCCTAACATTATTTACCATTAACTGGTTCTCCCTTATGTTAGGCTTGAAACCGACGGTACCAATGTTCTTCTGACCTTCTGTACAGTTTTACATAAATATTAAGCTTTTATATTAATTTTTTTTCCTGGTAACTGAACACTTTTTTGGAATTCTTCCCCATAAAACAGTAAACAAGTATATATATATATATATATATATATATATATATATATATATATATTTTAATCATAAAAACATTTGGAAAATATCCTATTAATATTTTCGGCATTTATTAAATAAATTGCAGTTATGAATAATACGTGTAAATAGTAACATCTATTGAGCTTTTTTCTTTCCCAACAGTCACTTTCTCAGGAGAAATGTTAGTCTTTTTCTTGTAGGTGCGTGAATGAGCTTCACTATATGATTCTATGCTTCCAGCTGACAACAACATGGTCGTTTTCAAGTTCAATGAAACAAATTCTTGTTGCACCATCTTCTTAAATCAAATTCTGACCAATTTCAACTATTATTGCCAATCATCAGTGTTGTATCACTGTCCTCCTGACAGTCATTAAATCTTATCCTTGAATGGACTTTGAGCCTTGATAAGTGGTGACTCCTTAGTATTAAAAAAGCATAAATAATATTAATTAGGCTTTCAGAGTGTTGCTACTTCCTCGATGATACATGCAGCAATTAATGAACCGCCCCCTTAAGTAAACACTTTCAAATCTCCACACTAACGTATTGTACTTGCAATAACCCTTATCCCTGAGTGGCTTCTGGGCCTTGATAAGTGGTGACCACCGTGTAAAAAAAAAAAAAAAAAAAAAAAAAAAAAGTTTGACCACCTTCGTTAAGGGGAAGTAGTGGGGACTTTGAATTGAATTGGAACGTTACTCTTGTTGATTCTGATTTGGAGTTTTGAGGACTCCATTTTTTTAGTTTTAGTCTTACGTCATCTTATTTCATTATGTCTGGTCAGTTTGTAACAAATCAATAACATTAGATATACATTTAATTAAAGAAGACGTTGGAGAATCCACCAATAGAAATGATTTTTATTTGTTTTAGGAGCACAAGAGAGCTATAATACTTGACATTTTGCCTTCAAGCTTCAAGTCAAGACTGTAAAAACAAATAACTTAAAAATAATAAAATTTCACACTAATAAAGACATGTCTACCATTCTCTCTCCCCGAATTAAGACAGAAGAATTTCTTAAATATTTTTACTATTGTCATTTAAATCGGTCTAGTGATACGTGTTTGATGTTTCATCTTACTGCAAATCGTGAACTATGCTAAATTTGCATTCACCTAAATATTTCCGTTATTTAAGGTGGACAAGTTTACATATTGTTTTTCACATTCCTTAAATCGGTAGTTTCCAATCTTCTACAATGATGACACTATTCAAATTCCAGAGCAAATGTCTTTTAAAACATTACTTAAAAAAACAGGGCAAATAGTTGTATCTTAATGAGTATGTACTAGCATTGAACTGCTGTACACGTCCACACAGGCGCATTCTTCTATTTTATTTTTAGTTCAATGAAATGGGGAATAAGCTAATTATGTCCTTTCATTTTTAGCAAGATTAAAGGATGTTTTTAACTGGATACGAATTTTAGAAATTTAAGGAAGTTAACATAAAAAAAAAAACACAAACCTAAATTAAATGACTTGAAAATGACAAAGAAAAGTAGGCCAAAAGGTTAAAAAAAAAAAAAAAAAAAATATATATATTTAAAAAAAAAAAATATATATATATATATATATGAAATACATAAATTAACAAAATCCATGAGTACTGCTACAAATTCATCTTGGAATTGATAATAGATAGATAGATGGATGGATAGATAAACATACATGTGTGTGAGACTCACCAAAACATTGCCACCACAAATAGTGCATATTGGGAAGGGGGATTTTTCTAGAAATAGATTCATGTTCCTTTTCATTCTTGGTGTTTGTATGGTTGCTCTTAACCATCCATGTTTGCATTTAATTTCCTGCAGTCTGTCTTGGCCAAGTCTCAACTAACGCCAAAGTCAGTTTCTTTTCTCAAGTAAATGGGCAAGCACAAACAGCAAAGGTAATTTTGTACAACAGAATTTACACCAAACATGCAGCAGTGCAGCAGCCGTTGTGACAAGTGTTCAATTTTAACCATTCACAGGGAGAAAGATTTGAGGCTTCTGTGTTTTTATTAACCCATGGCCATTTGTGTTGAAAGCTTTTGGGATTTATAAAATCTAATCAACTTTCTCTGTCAAAAGCATTGCTTCTATCCTTTTAGAAGATTTTGAACGTCGTGCTGCTCCTGCTGTCTCTCACACTAGATCGGTGATTCCCAACCTTTTTTTATATGGTGGCATGCCATTGAGTTTATTTTTTTTACATTTTGGCGGCATACCTATCACAAAAAAATGAATATTTTCTATTCATAAAGCCTTTTTGTAATAATAAAAAAACAAATTATATAAGAATTTTTATTTGCTTGAATCAAGTTCTTGTATTCAATAACTGGTATCGTTTTGATATCGAAATTGGGTGTGAGTTAGCTCCAATTACTATTCTGGATACTTTGAAAAATGACCTGATATTCCCAGCATTAATACTAACCATAATTAAGCTTGCTAATTAGTATGTGCAAAACATTTAGATTCCAAGAATTAGGCGATTTTTTTTTTCTTTGAGCAGTGTAATCTTGATAAAAAAAAAAAAAAAAATTTAATGTCTTTATAAAACAAAATCAAATCAAACGGTTTCTAGATGATTGATCGCCTCCCCCTCTTTGGGTCTTTCATTCTCTTAGTAACTATCCCTGAAGGGAACATCATCGGCTATAGCTTTCAATTCTTTCTCCTTGTTTTGCACTATATTTGCACTATACTTAAATTTAGTTGGGAGTTAGATCCCCTAATATAAACTGCCGTCTTATCTCTCTTTACTGTAGGGGGTGGTGGTAAATATACTCACATTGGGTTCCTTAAGTCATTTGAAAGAAAACAAAACCCACATTCAATTCAATAACAATTGCACTCCACTTGTTGACTTGTGCTAAGTATCTACTTACAATGTTTCCTGATTTGAGTAGCTTTCAAGTAGTATAAAGTTATTTTCTATTAGTAACTCTTGTGTATTAAAGTTATTTTCTATTAGTAACTCTTGTGTATTAAAGTTATTTTCTATTAGTAACTCTTGTGTATTAAAGTAACTAAACGTGCGCTGTCTCTTGTTTCAGTTTTTCATGGCTAATGTGTTTTTACTCAATGGTTAAAGCATTGGATTTCAGAACCCAGTAGGTCAGTGGTCAACATATCATTATGACTGACTCTATTAAAGTAAATCTGAATTCTTCAAAAGTAAAGCAGTTTAAGCTCTTTGGGCAATATTATTTTGCTTATAGTAAATGATATAGAATTGCTAGCACTCAAGCTTAATCGTTAGAGCAATATTTCTCAATTTTTTTCCTTGTGCATCCTTTAAAATACATGTTTTAAGGAAGCCCTGTGTGAAAACGAAATTATATATCATATCTTTGTAATTTTATTTTATTGTATTTCATATGGTAAATGTAATTTTTCACTCTGTAATAAAGATAAATGTGTTCAGTTACACAATCAATGGGTAAAAACATGCTTTTCTTCCCCCCCCCCTCTCAAAGCAAAACCATTTCAAGTGGTGAGGGAAGGCAAAGAGCAAGTTAGATAACCATCTCAGACTAACCCTGTTGCCTGAAATGAATTTGTAAAAATATCCTTCACTCTGAAGTCAAGTATTTTTTATTAGGTCATTAGAAATGATAAAAATTTATATGAAAAATTAAATTATTGATGTAATTCGATGATTTTATATATGAATATTAGTGTGAACACTGTCCCAAAATTTTGTTTTGTTATTTTAACGGCAAGTGTACATTTTGTTGGTATGGCACCATTAAAAGAATCGAAGAGCTATTGCATTAGTAAATGTATAAGAGATGAGATGGCAGGGGAAAGCAAAGGAAAAGATAGATCAAGTGCTTGGGTGGATGTGAGACCTGGCAGAAATAGGTTTGTTTGGAAGTCAGTTTCTTAAAGTTGTTCAATGTATACCAGCATGTGAAACATGTTAAACCGAATATGATCATATATATATATATATATCATGTGTGAAGTCATTTTTTTTGTTTATTGCAACAAAGAACTTCTTTACAGAAATATTGCATTTAGTATTTTTTTGAATGGTAAAAGCTTCCCATTTAGGATTTTTTTTAGAAATCTGTTTTATGTAACAAGTCATATAATCTTGATGTCACCTTTCATAATATTTTAATATGGTCACACTACATTAGCTTTACTGTTAAAAGAAGTTTCCTTTCCTTACTGCACCTTAAAATAAAAATTGTTTCGTTCAGAAGCGTAACACTTAGTACAATAGAATGTTTTCCTTTCTTTGTTGGGAGAGTGGGAATCGACTTTATCAAAATACTATTCACAATACTCACTAAAAAGAAAAAAGTTAAATTTTGTTACTGAGCTGGTCAGGACACATTGTTCTTGTATAACTCAATTAGCTATACCTAGCTAACATTGCCCTGGGATCTTTTTTTAAACCATATTCTGTTTTCAAAATAGATATTGGCAGTTAAATTGAATTAAAGTATTGTTTGATTATTAAATTATTAATTGAACCAAAGTGTTATAAAACTATAAATAATTTAAACATTTTGTTTTAGTCTTTGTGCAATTGTTGCATGCAAATAGCTTCCAAAAGTTTTAGTCTGAAATAAGGAATTGCTAAGAATTTTGAAAGCCAGGAACAACTGTTTAAATGCTTTCAAATTTTGAACATTTTCAAAATATTTATTTTTTTCCAAGTATTGACAAGAGTAAAATAACTAATTTGTTTACAAAGAAACAAATGAACTATGTATTCAGTAATTTTTTTTAAAGAGAATTTTAAAAAAAATTGTTAATAGTGGTATTTTTATACCACTGTTAACAATTTGTTTTAAAATTCTCTATTTCAATAATTAATATTAAATAAAAAAAAAAATATAATTCACATAGAGGCACATACACATAGAATGTCCCGGTGGCCCTCTGTGGCCCAGGCGACAAGATCAAAGTGTAGTATCTGTTTCGGAAAATACTGCAAGCAAGGACCATATGTGAGGGCGACCCCACATATAAGACCTTGGTCAATGTAGGGGCAACCCTTCATACCAATTGTCACTATCCAGCTCCCCTACTTCCCGGGGAGCTAGTCCCCATTTCCCCTTCACACTTCACATTAAAAATCGGCCTTGTGACTAATTTGCTCGGTGGAGGAGCAAATAAATACTGGCACATACACATAGAAGTGGTCACACAACTTTATTAATATAGCAATGATTTTAGGACTTCTGAAATTTTAAAGCATTCTAGATGTCGGTGAGATATCTGCTCACCTTTTTGTAGTAGGATTACTGCATCTCTATCTGACTTTTTTGCTATGAAAAAAAAAAGTATCAACAAGTTTTGGCTAAAAAGACCAACTTCCTGTCTAAAATTAAAATCAATTTCATTTAAGTTTTAATAGCAAATAAACATGGTCTCATAAGAGTTAAGACAACTAGAATACAAAATAGGTTGAGTTTGCCAACGTACATGCAATATAGAAATGGAATTGAGTACAGGTCTTTTACTTTACCTTTCGCATAGGTTCCAGTGAGAGGCAAGCAAGGGCTATGACATCTTGCTAGCACAACACTCAGTCTGACTTTTTACAGGAGGAGTGAAAAGTTTGGGCAGAAGCGCTATTCTGCACAAGTGTTTTGGCCAAACAATGTATATATCACTCCACGAATGGGAACATGCAAGTTTGTTCTTACCAAACCATGTAGTAATCACTCTGTGAGTAAAACTATGCAAGGGTGAAAGAAAAAAAATCTTAATTATGGAACTGCTACAGCATCATTTTTTAAAACCTAATTTTTATCACTTTGTCCGTTTTATGGGCCATTCAATGCGAAAATAACGTTGACTTGCTTCCTCACACAGGCAAAGTTAGATATATGAAAACAGCAATGGAATGAATCTGATATCATTTATTACTAGCAGGACTTATGCACAGGCATTGCCCAAGGAAAATAAAGAATCAGAGACTGATGAATCCTTAATATTTTTACTCGATTAATTTCTTTTTCTGCTTTTACAACTATCTATAAGTATTCTAACTTCTTTAATGATTAGATTTATTAATAATAATTAACATTTAAACTTTATTTCTAGACTAGGTGCATCTTTGCAACAGTGTACTTGCTTAGTCAATCTTTTTTGGGCTTTTGAAATTATTTTTTTTAAGGGAGTGGAGTTCTAAATCGTATTAACACATGAACACTAGAAAGAAGATACTATTTTAAAGAAATGGAAGTATTTGTAAATAAAGTGTTTAATCAGCAAATTAGGTGGATATTTTGAATTAAAAAAAAAAAACAAAAAAAAAACGACCCTAGATTTGAATAATTAACATAAATTTCAATGGAAAGAAAATAGATATTGTATAAATAAAAATGAACATTGAAGCATACCATTTTATAACCAAGAACGAACATTTACACATCAGCATGAGTTTCTGTGGTAACTTTTAAAACTATTCAATTGAACAACGGACTTATACCCCTCTTTTTTTCTCTCTCCCTTTCTCTTTCTCTCTGGTCAAGCCAAGCTTTTGTTGACCACTTTCTTTAATCTACTAATTTCTTTCTGTCCATGTCACTGTGGTTTCTAAGCTTTACTCTCCTCCATCACTCAAACTCCTAACTGACCAGTGCATTGTAGACAAAAAAGTCAATATTGAAACAATAAGTATTCTTTGGTCATCAACAACCTGTGTCAGATTGACCATTATTATTTGGCCATTAAGCGCGTCTGTATCTGGTTTCAGTAATGTCCTTGATATGTTGGCATTCGTTACTTTAAATTCTTGCTTTCAAATCTTACTTATTATAGTTTTGTTTATCATTATTTTATTTCATTTTTTTGGTCTCATCTCCAGCTGGTATGAACAATCTTTCTAAATTTAGCACCATTTGGTGGATAAATTTAGCACCATTTGGTGGGTAAATTGTTGAAACCCAGGAAAAGGCAAATCTTTGAATGCTTAATTTTATGGTATATACTGTCGTAATGGTTATCCATTTTAATGAATAGTCTTGAAGAAAACTAATGTCACATCAATTCTTGTTTTGTAACTTCCATTGGTTAAGTATTAAATAATAGAGTAGACTGAACACTTTATCCTAACTAGCAACCAGTATGAGCAAAAGTGTATTTCATTTTCAAAAAGTAATCAACAAAACTATGAACTTGATCCGTCTCTCTCTATTTCTTTCTATCTCCTCTCTCTCCCTTTCTAGCTCCTCTCTCTATTTCTTTTTCTTTCTATCCTCCTCTCTCTCTCTCTCTCTCTAAGAGCAATGTTTTCTAAGAATAGAAATTATCTTACCTATAGAATTGTATTTAACATTAAATAACCCATAAATGATTGTTATAAACCAAATTAAACCTCTCGCTCTCTTTCTTCTTTCTCTCTCTCTTTCATCACTCTCCTTGATCTTTTCTTAGCTGTTTAAATTAACAGATTTTCACTTGTAGACAAAAGGATAACTCTTTTCTCGTGAAGTCTTTCTTATAATGAAAAAAAGTTAAATATAAAATACTAACATATAAGTAAATTTGATTATGTTGCATTTATCAGGTTGACAAGAAAGTTCTTGCGGGTTTTTAACTTTTAATTTCAGATGAAAATATCTTTATTGATCGAAATAAGTACCGTCAGAATCAACATGTGTTTCCCAACACAAAACAAGTATATTTATGCCAGTAACGTAAAAATCTTGCTTTCTGGTGGAGATGAAGTCACTGAAGGTGTTTTTGATATTGATTAGGTTTTTTTTAAGCATTTCTCACATAGAAAGTTATCAAAATGCTTGAGAAAGTGAGTCGGTAGATGAGAGGTCTGGGGAATATGATGGATGAGGCAGTTTTGTAGCCCAATTCGTTCAACTTCTACAGGGTTGGTTTAGAAACGTGCAGTCGGGCATTGTCATGGAAGAGAATTGGGCCTTTTCGGTTGCATCAGTTTCTAATGCATTTCATCCATTTGTTAACTACTTCTTTGCCATAATGGTTTTGCCTGCATTAAAAAAAAACTAATGTAGGAGACTAAGCGCAGACCACCAAACAGTCAGCATGATCTTCTTTTGCTGCAACTTTGGCTTCAGGAAGTGTTGTGGAATTTTGTTGGCAACTAACCACTGAGCTGAGCATTGCTGGTTGTCATAAAGAACCCACTTTTCATTGTAAGTCACAACCCAGTTGAGAAATGGGTTGTTATTGTTTCGTAAAAGTAGGGAAGATGACGCTTCTTACCAGCATTTCTTTTGGTTGCCGTTCAATTTGTGAGGCACCCATTTATCAAGTTTATTGTTTTCCAATCTCCCAAGTGGTTGAAAATCGTCGTATTGTTATGCCTAATTCAGGAACAAGTTCTCAAACAGTTATGCATGGATTGGCTTTGACTAATCTTTGTTAACATCTTATGGCCGACCACTACACTCCTCATTTTCAAGACTTTCGTAGCTGCCACAAAATTTCTTAAATCATTATTGACCAGACAGAGCATTCAGTAGTTGTTCCTGGACCAAATGCTTTATTGATATCGCAATGCTTTGTTGATATCGCAATGCTTTGTTGATATCGCAAGCTGTTTCAGCAGCTTTTCTGTCTAGCTTGAATTGAAATAAAATTGTGAATTTGCCCTTTTTTATCTTGTATTAAACGTTTTGAAAACAATACTTAATTGTAATTTAAATAATTAGATAGAGCGAAAAATGCTCTTTAAAATAACATAAAATAGAGGTATTCGCCAACCTAATAGGTCCTGAACTGTCATCCAAGCTTCAGCCTCTGTCCCATTGACGAAATGTACCATCCCTCTGCCTGTTCTACAAATACTCTGTGAATGTTCCGACGAACTGCAAGCACTTGTATCCCCTCTACGTAAATACCCCCGACAAACCCGACAAGCAGTAAAATCCCACCCCTTCACAGTAGAGATCCATAGATGTAAGAGAGCCTTCTACTCCAGTTATTTCTTCCCCCAGAACTGCTAGACTTTGGAATTCCCTTCCAGGTTCCTGCTTCCCCAACTGTACTGACATGCAGAAGTTCAAGTGTAACGTGAACCGACATGTGGCTGCCTAACTTCCCACATAGTTCCCCTGTAGCTTGTGTCCATAATAGTAGCCCCCTACATTAAAGTGGCAATGTGGCTTAGTTGGGGTGAAAATGTAATAAAAAAAAAAAAGAAAAAAAAAAAGAGCATTTGAAATCAAAATTAAAAATTCCGCAAGAATCTTCTGTCAACCTAATACACATGCATTTTATCATAATATATAATGGCTGAAAAGCAAGGATGTGTACTTGCACCAACGCTTTTTTACCCTTTTCTTAATCACAGTATTAATAAAGCTCCATCAAACACTGATGAAGATATCTTTATTCGCTCAAGATTTGACGGCAAACTGTTCAACTTGGCACGACTGAGAGCAAAGACAAAGACTTAAAACAAACTGATAACAGAACTGCTATTTGTAGAGGACACAGCCTTGGTGGCACACAGCGAAGACCAAATTCGAAACATGATAAACTCATTTTGTAGAATGGCACAGAAAATTGGTCTTCGGGTGAATACAGGGAAAACTGAGGTAAGATACCAACCATCACGTGACAATATACACCCACGAGATCCAGCGATTATGATAAACGATGAAGAATTAAGTGGTACCAGTGCCTGGGAAGTATTAAGAATTAAGTGGTACCAGTGCTTGGGAAGTACTTTGAGTATCAATGGCTGTGCAGACAAGGAGATAAGCTGCTGTATCCAGAGTGCGTGTGCTTTGTTCGGAAAACTAGAAAAACGATTATGGTTAAGGAACGGCATTAGACTAGGAACAAAATGCAAAGTTTATAAAGTAGTGGTATTACCTGCTCTATTATATTTAGCAGAAACCTACACATTGTGCATAGGGACCACTTAAAGAGGTTGGAAGCAATACAACGGTGTCAACTAAGAAAAATTATGAAAATTAAATGGAACGCTCTTATACCAAATGTTGAAGTACTCAACAGAACCAAAATGGACAGCATAGAAGCCGTACTTGTCACCACTCAATTGTGATGGACTGGACGTCAAGCCAGAATGGAAAACAATTGCATCCCAAAAATCATATTGCATGGAGAATTTGAAAATGGGTACAGGAAGATTGGTGGGCAAAAACTCTGCTACAAGGATGTGATAAAGTGCCACCTAAAGGCAATGAATATGAATTCGGAAAACTGGGAAAAACTAGCAGCAGAACAAAGTTGTTAGCGCAGTAGCCTTCACAAAAGAAATGCAGAAATAGAGGCAAAAATAAAGGCCAGGTCTGAACAAAAAAATTACTCAAGACACAACCCTGGTAACTACCCATGTACTACTTCTGCACTACTGAGCTTGGAATGCTACAACACTGTAGGATAAAGCACCTGACTAGCCATCTTCAGCTATGAACGATTACATGATGATGAATAACTGAAAACAAACAAAGCACTCACATGAAACAGGCTTATATTCAGTTAATGACTTTTCTCTCTAATTGTTCCCTGCATTATATCAGTAAACTGAAAAGCTAAAATATCCATTAATTCATGTGTAATGTTCTTTTTTAATACCAATTTTTTCCTCTTCATTTCTACAAGTGTACATTTTACAGAAACCTAATCTTAATTGAATAAAGCTGATTTTACGTAATGATCTTCTCAGTTATTATTTACTAGCATGCCACCTGGTGTTGCCCGGTTGTGAAATACATTTAAATATGATATTTTAATTTATTAAGATTTTGTGTTTATTATTATTATAGAGCCAATTCTCTATTAATTACATTGTACCCAATGTATAGTAGTGATTTGAAGTTATAAAAAAATTGACTTGGGTGCCATGAAAGCCAAAAGCCATAGCTCTCCAACCTTATTCATTACCGTCTATGCCACATCCATATGCACATGAAAACTTTTAAAAAATAACTTTGTTAAAGACATCAATGTATATTTGCACATGCATTGAAATAACACGTTTAGTCAGCAACCGAGAAGGCTAACGTGCTTGCCAGTCGGTTTGCCTCAAAATCCACACTGCACCCTTCCAACCACCTCCTACCTGTCTTTCCTATGCGGACAGACGCCACGCTAGACGATTTGAAAATCACCCCTGCTCAGGTGCATGCTATCATAAAAAACCTTGACACTTCAAAAGCATGTGGACCCGATCTCCTCCCAGCTGTGTTATTAAAAAAATGCTCAGCCGAAGTAGCTCCAGTTCTCTCCAAACTCTACAAAAAATGCCTTAATGAAGCTTGCTTTCCGGGCTGTTGGAAAACTGCTTCTGTTGTACCAGTATTCAAGAATTCTGGCGAAAGGACTGACCCATCAAATTATCGCCCCATTAGCCTCCTCCCACTTTTTGCCAAAATATTTGAGACCTTAATCAACCATGCTCTAGTCCATCACCTTACAGATGCTAAACTTCTGACTGACCAACTATATGGATTTAGACAAGCCCGTTCCACAGCAGACATCCTCACTGTAATCTCTGAACGTATATACCATTCACTGGACAAAGCGGGGGAGGGCAGAGCGGTAGCTCTAGATATATCTAAGGCTTTTGACAGGGTATGGCATGAAGGTCTCCTCAGTAAAATTAGATCATACGGTATCACTGGTAGAATACTTAACATAATTAAATCCTTCTTAGATAAGAGAAAAATCCAGGTTGTCCTCGACGGTCGTACATCTAAACAATATGATATAAATGCGGGAGTGCCCCAGGGGTCTATCCTTGGACCTCTGTTGTTCCTGATATTCATAAATTACCTCCCCGACAAAATTGCCTCTGAGATGAGTATATATGCTGATGACACTACACTCTATAACAGGCACGACAGGAAGACGAATGAACACATTTCCAAAGAAATGGCAGAAACACTAGAGGAAGACCTCCAATCTGTAGTGGAATGGGGTCAAAAATGTTTGGTCACATTCAATGCCGCCAAGACTAAACTAGTTTCATCCAATAATTACAAGAAACCCTCTCTACCACCTATAGCAATGGGCAACGACTCTTTATCTGAGATTACATCTTTCAAACTCCTTGGCCTAACGTTCATAGAATACATGAGTTGGAACAATTACATTGAAGGCATTGCCAGGGCCGCTGCAAGAAAGGTGGGCTCTCTCTACCATGCTAGACAACTACTAACACCCGAAAGTATCCTGTACCTCTATAAGGCCACCATTCGCCCATGTATGGAGTACTGCTGTCACATTTGGGCTGGTGCATCTGCTACTAGTCTCGCTCCTTGACAAGGTTCAAAAGAGAGTCGCAAACCTGATAGGCCCTGAACTGGCATCTAAGCTTCAGCCTCTGTCCCATCGACGAAATATTGCATCCCTCTACCTGTTCTACAAGTATTTTAGTGGTGAATGCTCTGACGAACTGCAATCACTTGTGCCCCCACGATGTGAGCACCCTCGACAAACCCAGCAGGCTGCTAAATCCCACCCCCACACTGTAGAGATCCCTAGATATAAAAGATCTTTCTACTCCAATAGTTTCTTCCCCAGAACCGCTAGACTTTGAAATTCCATTCCAGGTCCTTGCTTCCCCAACAGTACTGACGTGCAGAAGTTCAAGTGTAACGTGAACCGACATCTTGCTGCCCAATCAGTAGTTGTTGCCCCTGATAGTAGCCCCCTACACCAAAGTGGCAATTTGTCTTGTTTGGGGTGAAAATGTAATAAAAAAAAAA
This sequence comes from Euprymna scolopes, assembly GCF_053919585.1. Taxonomy (NCBI): domain Eukaryota; kingdom Metazoa; phylum Mollusca; class Cephalopoda; order Sepiida; family Sepiolidae; genus Euprymna; species Euprymna scolopes. The sequence goes on along the minus strand of NC_136483.1, from coordinate 34,405,824 downwards.
ATAAATAAATAAAAAGTCAACTTGCGCCTGTCAAGTTTCAATTTTGATTTATTAGCTATTTTTGCCATCTAAAAACAAATCAAATTTGTTCCACGGGTTCAAATTCTCTATATATCAAGTTTCAAATCTGTAGACCAAAAATTGACAGTAGTTCGGTAGAGACCATTCCTCAGACAAGATCACTTATATATATATATATATATAGAGGGAGATAATATACAGTTGTATTTTTTCCTTTTTTTTTTCTACTCACTATTCATTACACTAAACATCTATTATACTAAATGTGAGTAGATCAATGGTTCAAAAACACATGTAGTGGATAAAGTACTTGGTAAAATTCAGTTATAAGTTACTTTCGGGAGGTTGAAGATTCAATCCCTGCTGCAGGTGACACTCAAAAATACAATTGTAAATTACATAGGACTTTTATCCAGTCATGGCTGATAGAACCTCCAAGGATTAAATAAAGGATTCCATTCAAAATTCTGTGCAGATTCCCAGAGTTTGACAAAATATATCTGAAAAAGGTCAGAGGTTAGATTGACCGAAATATGAAAATAACACTCAAAATGAAAACAGTAGTCCAAATAATTCGAATATTTCTATTTTATAGTTTTATTACCTTTGACTGTTTAATAAATAATAGAGCGACACTATATAAAATCAGTTAAAGGTCAAACTGAGAAAGGATGAGAATAATAAAGAGAAGCTTAGTAAAAAATAGGTCACTTAACTGTGAATTGTGACTTATTGGAACAATCAAAATGTCGTTTATTTTATTTATTTTTTTTTTCAAACATAATTCTATCTCCAAACTAAAGAATATTTTAGCATGTATTTTGTATGATTAAAGTAGATACAAAAAAGCCCAGTTTGAAATAAATTTCAATATTAACTTGTATACTTATGTGCGTGTATTTTCAAAACTATAACAATCTTATTCATTTAGCCTGCTTAGGGTGTTTACTATATATAATTAGTTATTAGGTTATTTAGTTGCTGTGCATTTTGGGAATTTTTGAATGCAATTCAAATTCTATTTTTTTGTATAACAGTTGAACTTTTTAAATAAATCGTCTCAAAAAGGTTAAAACTCAATTTTACCTGTTTTATTCTAGCATTTGTTCTTTTGGTGGCATGTGATTAGTTGAAATGGGTATTGTTGCATACTATAGAATTGATTATATGGAGTTCAAAATCCTATAAAATTTATTTTTTCATGATGCATTAATACCATTGGGGAAAGGTATGGATCCACAATTTTTTCTCCCAAATACAGGTAAATTAGTGACTTGTTTTCAACTAATTGTACACAATCGCTGACAATAGTTATTGTCATTATTCACTAGACTCCCCCATGAGAAGAAATACAAGGTTGGTTTTTAATGTTAGTAAAATTCAACTTCTCGAAAATGGGCAGTCTGGATTGGGACAAAAATTTTTATTGCCTCAGTCAATAAGAAAGATCAAGTGTACTATCAGATACTACACTTTGCTCTTTGGCATTAAATGATACAAAACAGGTAGTTGATATATTTAAAGCAAAGTAAACCACTTGCTATTTCCTTTCTCTCTTTCTTTGAACTGTTTTTTTTTTTTTTTTACATTGGGAATGAGTGGAGTGGGGCGCTATATCCTCCTCCTCTATTTTATTTTTTTTTTGCCTTTTTCTTACCCCGTTTACCCAACAGTTCTTTCCTTTTCTGTCTGTTAGGCCACCCACTCCGTTTCACCTCACCCAATTTTCTTTTCTGCTCTCAATTCTTCAATTCAGAAAGAAGTGAAATTCTTTCAATTGATTATACTCCATTGATCTGAATCTCAGTGCAATCTATCAAGTCAACATTTTCTAAAATCTACTTCTACTCTAAAGCACTGATGATCAGTCAGTGTTGTCAATTCTACCTTAAATTATTTCTGGTTGTAGGTCAATTTTGGTAGTCAACAGAATCTGTTTGGGCCACTAGTTATATTTCACTGACTTTGATTATAATTCTTACTTTGGTTTCTTGTCTATAATGTTAGGATGTATATTTTTCTACATGAAAATAATTGACAAGGGAAAAAGCTTTCACTCTGGTTTCTTCTTGGTTAGCTTACAATAAGACATATCCAATCATTTTTTTTCTGATGGGAACTCTACCGTCTATACTTTTTAGCTTGTTTTCTGTCTCGACTTTTGATTGGTTAATGAACTCTCATCCATTATTTTCTTCCTCTTTTTCTTTATCTCTTTTTGTCTGTTTTTCATTCAATCGTCATTTCTCTTCTGTCATCTTTATTCTTTTTATTTCTTTTTCTCTTATCATTTATTCTTTGCAATTTTCTTTTTATTTTTATAAATTTCTCCTTCCTTTTATTTTCCTGTTTTCTCTTTTCATTTTTTTCTTTTCTTTTTTCTTTTCACTTCTAATCTATTTTTATATTTTATTTCCTCTTTTCTCCTCTCCTCGTCTTTTCTGTTTCTTTGGAATAGTTAACTCTCCCTATTTTGAATTTCTTGTTCCAATATATAAGAACAAAACGATCTCCTTTTCGAAAGCATTCCAAATTTAGAAGATTGTTCAAAAACTGGAGGTAAAAAAATTTCTAATATTTATTCAATGTTTCAACACTGAATAATTTTCCCCTAACGCCCCCACATTGATGGTTGCTTAGAGATGCTTATGTTTCATTCTTTTATTCAAAACATTTTAAGGATAGTTCTTTATTTTCAAGATAAAAGAAACTGACCATCCTTAGAGACTCGAAGAAAAAATGTATAGAAAGTTTTTGATCTACCGGTTTTGTATAAAAAGTTTTTTAATTTCATCGACAATCAAATTTTCTTTTGAAATGCTCTGGTTTAACTACTTTACCAGAGAAAAGATTAAGAACATTCACAAGACACTCATCGAGCTACAACAACTTCCATTATTACCTACCTGTGGCTAAAACTAAATGAAAATTCCATGAACTACCCATCTGTGGAACATGATACCATGGGGCTGCTTCCCAGGTGACTATAACATGGACGTTTTCAAATCTAATGTAAACAAGTTCTTGTTGAGCCTTCCTCTTAAATAAACACTAACACATTAATCTTTATCCTTGAGTGGCTTTTGGGTTTTGATGGTACCCCTCCACACACACACCAGTAAAAAAAAATATTAAATTTTCTCTTTTGGCATGCTGAGGTTTAAGTACTTTACTAGAGAAAAGATTGAGGGGTTATTTGAGACCTTCAAAATAATTTAATATGATTTATGTACACAGAAAATTTGGTACTCCTGCAGTATTTTACCCACCGATTTCACGATTTTAGCCGAGCGTTGACGAACGCTTTCGGCGTTAACGCCGACGAAAGCCGAGAATTCGGAGCTACGCCGGTGCAAGAACGCTAAAAGTATGTGAATAGCAACAACATTACAAGGAAAAGATATTACACACACACAACAAAATGGATAAAATTAATACAAAAAATTTGGATAAAATAAATCACAAACACTTACCGTAAGTTTTTTTTTAAGTAAAATAAATTTATTTTGTTGAATATTTTTTTTTTTTTTTGGTTCATTTTGTTTTCCGATAGCATTTTTTTTTTTGGGGGGGGGGGGGTAAGCAACAGTAATAAACACTTCAATGTTTTTTTTTTTGTTTGTTTTTAACAAAACGTTATTAAACATTAACAACAATGTTTTTTTTTGTTTTTTTTTTTCAGTAATGTTTGTAGGGGGGGGGCAACAATTACTGTTTATCTTTAGTTCCGACTGGAAAATTTTCTACTGAATGTAGAGGCAAAGTAGGGAGCAAAGTGTTTTCAGAGGATGTGGAAAGAAGCTCCTTCCCAAACCGGGTAGCCTTCCGCGATTTGATTTATTATGGAGACAAAAGGGTTGTGTCCAAATTTTTGTCTCTACATAAATTCGCATAAATATGTTTCCAACAGCTCCCGGTTTTTTGTTTTTTTTTATCGCTAAATTAAATAGCTGAAATGAAAGGCTGTGTATTTTTACTTTGAAACAATAAAATAACTGAAATGAAACGGAAACGCTATGTGTGTAATTTCAATGAAAATTATTCGTCTGCTGCGCGTTCGTTTGAAGCGCCCTGATTGACTGATAGAGTTACCGCTCGCCATGTTCCGGCGTTTTCCGACGGATGTCGATCAACGCTCGGCTAAGATCGTGAAATCGGTGGGTAAAATACTGCAGGAGTACCGAAAATTTTTTAATGCTTCTTTGTATTAAAATTGAAACGTTTTCATTTGTATTTTTTTGTTACTTTCATGACACTTAGAGTATGACATAAGAGGCTACTGTGATTAGATGCCGGATTTATAGGAGTATGCTAAATGAGGAGTTATGCAGCGAGATATTACATTTAAATTTATGCATTTTGCTACAGCCGTAAAAACAAGGAGCAAGCAGTTTACAGAAAGAACCTATTAAAGTAACAAGCCTTCTGGCACCTGGGGATATCTACAGTGAAAAGGTATTATGTTTGGTGGGTTGGTTGAGGATATTTGAGGAGGTAACACATGCAGCAAGTTTGATACCATATTTTGTTGAAGTACTTTTAAAACAAGCACAGTGATGAAGCTAGAGCTTGTTTTTGTATACCTTAACTTTTATTTAAAAAGCTTAAAGCTCATATTTGGCTTAACATCCGTTTTAAATGTTGGCATGTGTTGGACCACTTTTAGAAAGTGATGTCTAAGCTAACTTATCTCTGGTCAGGTTCTTATTGATCCGTTATCTTAAGTCTATTCTTATTGCTTTCTTTTCTTTGGAACTGATTCTGCTTAATTGTTCCAAATCTACTAACCCAAGAATTATCATACATTCTTTCAATGTGACCATACCAATAAAGTTTGCTATTCTGAAAACATCTCCTTCTGCTATCTAGATTTATTTTTCCTATGAGGTCATCCGATCTAAGCCTATTGTTGACTAATATTACACATCCAATTTTTAAAAACTACAAAACTTTTTTTAAACTAAGTAAATCTTTCAAAGGTAGGAATTTAATTATTGTTCATTATTCAGTCATATTTAGATGTCTGATAATTATTTGGTATTTTAGTGCCAATTATAATATAAAAATTTTGATTTAAAATTAATTTTGTATAATACCCCGTTTAGTTGCACAGGCAGTGATTTGGTTTGTGGAGAAATAAGTTTGGTTTTCTATATTTTGATAAATGATAAACATGTCACATTTACTTTCATCATTCATAAAAAAATCTTGTAAGTTGAAAAAAAAATTCTTCAAGGAAATTAATTTTTTAAATTTATTACTTTGATCTTTGTCTCACACTCTTTCAGTCTTGTTAATTAAGACTACTGTCTCTATTTCCATCCACACTTAAACAATTTGACAGTGATAGCCGACTTTGGTAACGATTTTCTTCTGCTTTGATACATAAAAATTCTCAGCAAAGCTTGTAAATACAACCTAATTTTTTGTGTCAAATGCTTAATTATTTTACAGCTTATAAAAAATAATTCTAAATATTTGTAAAGAAAAAAATATATATATTACATTTATAGGAAATAACTACATTGTTTTAATTATTAAAACGTATAACAAAATTGAGTAACGATTTTTAATTGAATTTTTAACTTCCTATAAGTATACTGAATACAAATTGTATATTTCGATTGTACATCCATTGGGTGTTTATGTGAAATTAAAAAAGAATTAGATATACTATATTAATAAGCAAATATTTACAAACCTTGCAACATTTGATTAAGATAACATTGTAAATAGATTTTAGAAATCAAATATTTTTTACCTGTTAATGATATGCAAGTAATAAGAAATAAATGGGTTAGTATTTATTTGAACTAAATATAATTCATTATCTGAACGTGGACATGACTAACCAATGTTGTGATTAGTGAAAAATGGTTCCAGCTTAACAATGTTCTGAACCAAAATAAGTATTTTTTGAAAGAAAATGAAACAAAATACATTTTTTACTGAAAAAGAAAAGTGTCCAATAGGAAAAATAACATTTGGATATTCAGAATGAAATATGTGAAATATGGATATTGTAGGATAAAAACTATCGCTGGCAAACTCTGACAATAAGGCTAGCTTTTCTTTATATATTGGATTGAAAATTATTGCATTAAAAATGCAGATTCTATTTGTGAATGTGGAAAAATTGTTTCAATTGTTTCTCGAGAATGAAAGGAGGCCTCTACTATGTGTCCGTTATATATTACCATTGTCAGCATTGCATTCTCTTAAGAACATGTAATTTTCCCATGCAGAAGAGTCAGACTCTTATGCCGACTTGAATGGCTTCAAAATCCAATCTGTGAGCAACATCCATGGCCACAGATGTTGCATGGAAAAATCTTCCTTGCTGATATGGCAAGTGCTCTTTTATTTGTTGCATTTCTTATTCTCTTGGTTGTGCCGATGAGCAAAGGTGTGCCCAGTCCACTTGAGATTAACTGCTGCCATTGAAAACGATGTTGTTTCCCGTGTGTGGCTGAGTGCTTGTTTACATATTACTAGAAATTTCATGGTTGAATTTTTTTTCAATTTTAGCTACTTAGAGACAAAAACCAATGTTATAACTTATATTTTATTGAATTGGTAAATAAAGCAAAATACATTAAATACGCTAGTTATGGTCCAAACACAAATATTTTATGATATTTCTCTCTCTCTCTGTTGTTGTTATAGAAACTAACAAATGGATGTACAAAACGCATCTTTGTATATCATAAAGTTGTAGTTCCTGTTCACACTCCTAGAGTTTTTAGAGATACTCGAAACCATATATCTATTACTAATGGAGATTTGGTACCTGTCTTGAGGCAAAACTAGACTATTACTATTATTACTGTCTTTTAATGCTTAATTAGGAGGATTAGGGATAAATGTATATGTTCTGTTGTCATTAGACCACCATTACCTCCTCTGTTGAGAGGGGTAAAGGTAGTGTAGTATGTTTGTTCATCATGATACCATTCTCCCAGGTATTACTTCATTCTTTTTTTTCTTGGGAAGGGGGGAAGTAACCTATTTTTTCTATCATAAGACCATTCTCCCAGGCATTTCTTCCTCCTTTGTGAAGATGGTAATGTCACAATCAACTGTTCATTAGAAAACGATACTAGCAAAAATATGTAACTAAAGGAAATAATACATTATCATAAGGTTTGTGATAGTCATAAAAATCTGTTTTATTTTAACTCATTAAAAAAGTCTATGCATCTAACAAAGTTACAATTTCTGTCTTTGTTCACAAATTCCTTTTAGAATTTTGCAGAGTGCGTTGTAAAAAACATAAGCTGTGACGTGAATGATGCATGATTAGGGCTTAGCAAGTCGAAGAGCTTTTTTTTTTTTTTTTTTCTGTGAAACAATCTCTGGCTTTATCTTCTGGTCTCCGATCTCCTAGGGGAATTCTTGAAGCCATCTTCTAAACTACTGAACCTAAAAAATATCAGATATTCTGTATATCTTGATTCTATGAATTTGAATTGGTTGGTGGGGAGAAAAGTTGATCTTAGGAGGAATCGGCTATTGATATTACTACTCCTGCTGCTGCTTTGTGTTTATTTTATTATTTATTTCCATTTTTTTTATTCATTTTCTAGCTTTATTTTTTTTTTGCCCTTTTCTCCCTTTTCTTTTTCTTTCTTTCTTTTTTCTCCTTTCTCTCCGCCATTTTGCCGCTGACTTTCTCCCGTTTTTCCCTTTCTCCTTTTTGCCGCTCACTTTCTCCTCTTTTCTTTCCAGCTTTTTCTCAAGATTGGAATACCTCATTATCAGAAAAAATGATATTCAATTGTAGCTAGAGAGAAAAAGAGATACATTTTTGATTGAATCTTGATATTTCATTGGCTTTACTCATTTTTTCCTGCCTCAAACAATCTAACGCAATCGGTCACATTTTAATTTTGTGCAATATGAATAACTGGTGAAACAAACTTTTTTCTCTTAATATGACGTTTTGATACAATTAAGTAATAACTTTTTCAGATATGCTAAAACCATGTGGAAAATGTTTTTACATTGTGGATAGCATTTCAAATGAATGAGGGAGATATTAAAAAAAAAAAATGGCAGACAAGGAAAATAAAACGATGCTAACTGATATTGTGAAAGGTCACCAAAAATCGATTTGCCTTTTTTTCCTCTACATTCTTTTGCCTTTTCAAGTCATATTTTTTTTCTTCAACTCTTTAATATTGTATTTTTAATGTTACCTTTGTAAGAAACATGTTTCGTCTTGCTTTTGCGTATTTGAAAAAAGCATAAACTTTACTAAAAGGTTGTATGAACTGCATATAATGCATTTCACATTAGAAAAATTTTATATAATACATAGGTAGGCACTAGCTAAGATTGCTCATCGATAAAATAAGACAGTTGTCTGTATGTCCAGTTAAAACTAAAATACAACAAAATGAATGCCTACAAAGTTGGTACTTTTTTTTTTTTTTTTTTTTTTTTTCATCAGTGTCATTGTGGATATCTAAAAGTTATGGAAAAATATTCATTCTTTGACCATAAGCTGGTGCAGATTTCATCAGGGAGAGGTAGTTTTTCGGCCAGATTATGTATTATAGGGGAGTAACTCTAATTTTTTGATCAAAGAATTAATTTCCTTATGAGTTATCTCTGTGTATATTCACAGAGAGGAATGGGTTGGGCAGAGAAGAGGAAGAGGGGAGAAATCAAAGAAAGATAAAGAAATAGACGTTTTAGTAAAAATATTACACTTTTGCCCTAGATAATGCCGGGTACACCGGCTAGTATAATATAAATAGCTGGAAATTTTTCTTATGTGAAATAGTCTTTATTATATTGATACGCTGTTTTGGTAGAATTTATTTCTTCATATATGAAATGATTCTTCATACACTGGAAAATTTACATAGAAAGATATTGAATGTTAAAGGAAGTCGAGAAAGGGATGAAATTAAATTTTGGTGACCTATCATGGTATCGTTGAACAGGGGTATTAAATAGATTCGTTTCAACCCTTTAAAATGTTATGTTTATCTATATCTCTCCTCTTCTTGCTCTCCAAAATGTGTTTCTAGTTAACTGTACCAGTGTTTTATAAAAAAACGTCTAGCATTGTCCGAAAATTAAAATGGTCCTTTTTTATATTAGAAACCGAAAGCAAAACATGTTTGAAATAGTTAAAACTGCAAAAGTTTTTGTTATAAATAAAATGAATTAAGACATTTTTGCTGTTCATGGATGATAAGTATGAATGAAGATGCCGTTTTATTATTATAGTTTTTCATACAAAACTAATTCTTCCATTGTTTTCCTCGTAGAACTGTAATATTTGATCTTGTGAAAGCCCCCCACCCACCCCCAATTGCATCGTCAGACACCCTATTTCTAATCTAAGATTCGACTGATCCAAAAAAAGAACTTTTATTTAGAAATTGGATTTCTTCCAAGATGACATTTTGGTAATTCAGCCTTTGTCAGTTCCGTACTTGAAGTGGATTCCTTTTTCCTTCTCGTCTAGCTGTTTCCGATTTTACTTGCTTCAGCTAAACTTGTTCTTGCTAAATGAGTTTGATTTCATTTTAGAATTAAACCGAAAAGCACAATTTGTTGAGTTAGGTCAGACGTTTGTTTTAACTTGTGACCTTTAAAATCTCAAACGGGAACCAGGTTTTCTGTATCACATCAAGAAATCCTGTCTTTCAAAATAATAAAATACTGCATCTGTTAAATCTGTATTTGTTATGTAGAATATTTTAAAGAATTTATCTAGAATAGAAAAAAATAAATGGTGCTTGACTGATGCTTTTTTTCCCCCCTAAACTCCTTTATCCATAGAAAAGATATTGTAAATCAAAGTGCGTGCAACAATTAGTTATAATAAAAATACGTGTTTATAGCTCTCACTGAATTATTTTTGGATTAGTTTACTATGCTCCAAAAAATGTCAGCTATATTAAAATAATTAATTTATTTATTGCGAACTATTATCCTCATCTTTTTTTTTTTTTTTTTTAGTTATTTCACAACGTTTTGGCCAACTATTTCTCTGACCTTCGTCAGGTGGTAGATGATAAAAAGATAAGTATAATAGTCCGCAATAAATAAATTAATAAATAATACTCATCTCAATAATGAATTCCGATTAAATAATATATAAAATAATTTAGTTTCTAATTCATCCAATATTTATGAATACTAATAAATAGTAAAATAATGTGATGTTGCTTGTCTCAGTTTGTTCTATAAATGCTATTATGGCATGTATTCTTTAGAATTATGATCTATTCCTCGGTTTTGTTGCAGTTCGTTGGACTAGTCATCTCCATTAATCTTTTGATACCTTATTCTAATACAACTTCCTATTCCAGTAGCTTCTTTTCACGAACTGCAACCTTGTGGAACTCTCTTCCTGCTGACTGTTTGCCCCTTATAATATTTTTCAAGACTAAGGTCAATAACCATATCCTGTCTTTGTGATAATCATCTTTCGTACTTGTTAGTCCCTTACATCAAGTGACTTCATATCTTGTCTGGAGCAATTTCCATAAAAAAAAGCAACCAGTTGAAAAGTTCTATGACTTGTGGTCAAACAATACAATTGTGCTAATACAAAGAGAAGCCGCAGAGAATTTCTGATTCTTTCAGATAAATTCTGTATGCCAAAGAGTATCTGGAGAAGGGTTCTCTGATTTTAGTAATATTCTAACTTAAAACAGGTCAGATGTTTAATTTGTCCAGAAAATAAGTAAAATTGGTGAAGTACCACTGCATTACATATTTGCTTTCACATAGAAAGCAAATAATTTTGATATATATCTATTGATTCCAATACTTTTATTATCATTGTAATCAGTGAAATTGCCAATTTTTCAATCAAATCGATTGCTTGCTTACTTTAGTCGGGGAGCCACCAGGAGAAAACTTCACATGCCTCCCTGCAGTGATTAAGTCCACAATACATTGTAGTTTAATTTGCACTGTAGGTAACTTACTATTGATTTTATAAAATTATTTTTACATAATTGCTTGAATTAAAGTTTAAAATGCAAAAGTTAAGTATGATTTGTGCTCTAAGCTAAAAAATTCATTTTGAATGCGCCCTTATCTTATCAAAGAACTTACTGTTGATTTTATATGCCGGGCCTTTGTGCTTGTGTAATGATAAAAATTCTTAACTGCGCTTGTGATGTTAGGCTGTATAATTGGACTGTTCCTTCTTCAATTGGATTTTTTGATTATCAATACTTATAAGAGATTTTCTATTGGAAAACCTATCTAAGAACACTCCCAGATGCATAAAGTGCATTTGTATAGAATTTCAAAAAAATTGACCCATCCATTTTAAAGTCTGTAGAGAACAAACTCAAACACACACAAAGTGTCTTTTTATATATCTCTCTATCTATCTATCTATCTATCTCTCTCTCTCTATATATATATATATATATATAATGTAATTTGTTGGTTTCCTGTTTGAAAGCATTGATAAATAGGAAATCAAATAGAACACTTATATAAAATACGTTTTGAAGCCATCCAACACAAAAAATAGACAATTTAAAAATAATGTTTATCGATATATTTTGGTAAAGAAACTCGCCCTTGTCAAGAGATAATTTTTTTCTTACATCTCATTATGGTACTTTTAGGCAGGACACATCCATTTAGATGTTGGTCAATGGTTTTGTTTTTTTTGATAGTCCAGGAATGCACATGGTAGGTGCTAAAGCAATAATTGGTTTGGTTTCCTGTTTGACCAATGTCTAAACGGATGTGTCCTGCCTAAAAGTACTAACATGAGGTGTAAGAAGAAGAAAAAACATATCTTGACAAAGGCGCGTTTCTTCACCAAAATATATCAGTAAACATTATTTTTAAATTGTTTATTTTTTGCATTGATGGCTTCAAAACTTATTTTATATACATGTTCGATTTGATTTCCTATTTACCAACGCTTTCAAACAGGAAACCAACCAATTATTCCTTTAGCACACGTTCGTAAGAATTCTGAGAAGTTATAAGTAGGGCTATGACAAGAGAATATTCTTATTAGATCACAGCTACCGAGAGAAGTGGCCTTGGTTAGCCACAGTTAATCAATCGAGAACCACATCACTCTATCTAAAACATAAGATATTAACTGATACTAGAGTCAAAATAATGAAAAGAATATTCTCTTGTCATAGGCCTAGTTATAAGAAATTTAGTGATATATATAATAGTGATGAATTATAAACGTTTGCATATAGTCATTTAGATATAGATTTTATGTTTAAAGTTTTATCAGCATTAAGTCATGTTAATTATAGTAATTACAGTGTTGAATTTTGTTACATTGTTTCAGCGTGCTTTTCCGATATCTGGTCAAAAAAGTATTTGCTTAATGTCTGTTATTTTATTTTTATTTTTAAATAATTCAAATTTCTTAAGGTAAAAAATAACTGTAGAGCAACTTTTAGCAAAAATTTAGGCTCATTATTGCTGAACCTATCTTTTTGTATGCTTTACGGCATATCAAACCTTTTTGGTTTGCTTAATGCTAATGCAAACAATTTATTTTATATGCTTAATTGAATGCAAGTTACAATTTTGCCTGTACTTTGCGGTGGGGCTATGGGCTTTTTTACATTTCCCTAATGTTATTAGTGTGTAATTAAAAACTAAAGATCCAATAGGATTTGAACTCTACATCACAAATTTCATAGTTAGCGACATTATTCATTAGGCCAATAACACACTTCACGTTTTTTGCAAAAATATCTTGAATGTTACCCTGTTTTTATAGTGGGAGGGCAAGAAATTTTGATGCGTTTTGAGAAGTTGCCTCAAAGAACATGAATAAAACTAAGAACATTCCACCAGATATATAATTAACAAGCTCTCTTTCCTCCAACCTCCTCAAGAAATTATTTTTAATTTTAGATATCTGAGAGGTTGACATTCCAGAAAATATACACTTAGAAAAATATGGTTCAAAACTGCAAATGGTTCAAAACTGCAATCAAAGCACATGTTCCCATGCAGAAATTTTATAGCAAGCCCCACTCTCCCCAATGGTTTACTTCGACTTGCACAACTGCCATTGCTCAAAGGCAGCATGCATACTGCAGATTTAACCGACATAAGTCCAGTTCAAACAGACAGAAGTACATAGAAGCTAGAAGTAACGTTAAGAAAGAAATAGTGACAGCTAAGAGAGAATTTACGGAAACCACTAAAAAACGCATCGAAGCACAAAAACTAGGAACTTGTGACTTCTGGAAAATCTACAACAGTGTAGTAAACAATGGGCAATCAACAATTCCCCCACTAACCAAAAATCACGAGGTTGTTTGCTCAGCAACTGAGAAGGCTAACATGCTTGCCAGATGGTTTGCCTCAAACTTCACACTGGACCCTTCCAACCACCCCCTACCTGAATTTCTTATGCGGACAGATGCCAAGCTAGACGATCTGAAAATCACTCCTGCTCAGGTGCATGCTATCATAAAAAACCTTGACACTTCAAAAGCATGTGGACCCGATCTCATCCCAGCTGTGCTATTAAAAAAGTGCTCAGCCGAAGTAGCTCCAGTTCTCTCCAAACTCTACAACAAATGCCTTAATGAATCCTGCTTTCCTGGCTGTCGTCGTCGTAACGCTCGACGACTTCTGGGCGCGCACCTGTCAATTTGGTTCTTACTTAAATAAATTCAAACATCTTTCAGTAACTCATTCTGGCTAGCCGATTTTATTTTCAAATTTCGCCTCAGGGCTTCAGGTTCGATCCTACCTCCCCCCCCTCCGGTTTCTTTTTTATTTAACACCACACACGCCTCCAAACACCCGGGCAACACCGGTACTCCCGCTCGTAGAATATATATCTATAATATAAAGTTAAACGTGTGTGTGTGTGTGTCTGGTCACGAATAGGCTCCTATATGGTTGACTATTATAGAAAACTGATCACATATAATGATAGATGTATCGAGACACAGAAATGGGTATGTTTGATCTGGCATAATGATGATTCATTAAAATTGTGGAATCTGTGTACGCGCCTGATCCACAAAGTATGAAAATAAAAAATAAAAAAAAAAAAAAACGTTTACAAGTGTTTTTGATATAGATGTACATAATAATACTTTGATAAGTATGTTTTAACTTAAATAGGGATGGTATAATAAAATTGTAGGGTCTGCGTTCACGCCTGGCCTCCATAGAATGGAAATAGGCCCAAACTTTAATAAAGACTTTTCATATCTATCTGCGTAAGTATACTTTGATAATTATGTTTCAGTTTGAAGAAATATGGTATAATAAAATTATGGGGTGTTCGTTCACGCCTGACCTCCATAGAATGGAAATATGTCACAAAGTTTAACAAGATTTTTTAATATAGATCCACAGAATATTGTGATAAGTGTTTCAGTGTGAACAGGTATGGTATGATAAATTATGCGGTTTATATATTATATTTTTACTTTCATCATATTTTGCTTTGGTTTTGATACCCCCAGATTCGAAGCTATCTCTTTACAACCCTTCCTTATCATAACCTATCATACTTTGATAAATCAGTCCATTTTCTGTAGGCTGTTTTTGAACCCAGTCAACGATGGGTACTTTTGCTAGTATATATATATATATATATATATATATATATATATATATATATATATATATAATTATTTTTTTTACTATAATAATTAAATAATTATGATTATAATTTGGAAGATAGTTTGATAAATGGTATCTTTTCAAGTATATTAGTTTCTCTGAATTATGATTCTAGAATAGGTAAGCTGATCAAGTCATTCCTGAAAGTGCTGGATCAACGCTATCTAATTCTTTTCTCCCAGTTCTTCTCTTTTAGTGCTAAGTATGTATCGCCTTATTAATAAGAAAATACATCAAAGATCCATTGGCATGCTGATACCATGGATATTTGATGATGACTACAACTTTGAGATAATCACCATCTTTCCTCCGTTCGATTCAAATATTATCAGTAGCTTTAATTTACCAATTTATTTCGCTGGTACGTTACAGATTTAGCCTTGGCCATTTCCTTTTTTTTTCTTTTTTTTTTTCTCTAAAGATTTGGCACAAGGCATGTCATACAATGAAGACTAATCTGACTTATAAATGCCTTTTTGCTGAACTATGTAGCACGTCTCCTCATTCTTTCAGATTCTTAATGGTGGCAAGTTAGTTGAGCTTATCTCATTTATAGAACTCACTATGTCTGTCTGCCTCTATTTTTTTTTTTTCAAACTGTATATCCTTCGAGATGAAAGGTCACAAAGGAATGCTAGGCAACTTAAATGGTTGCATTTTTTATGGAACGTTTTATAGGTCTTTCTTTAGCCGGTTAAAATAGTTTTGAAGGGGTTAAAATTGGAAGAAATCAGAACTTGTCAGTCATGAATTGATTTAAACTGATCTTGTATGTATGCATGCATATATGTGTGTGTGTGTGTGTGTGTGTGTGTGTTAATTTAGTTTATTTTAGCTAGTTATTTATACATATATACTAGCAGGTCGCCCGGCATTGCCCAGTTATAAAATACACCTAAATATATTTTGATTAATGCAGATTTTGTATTTATTATTAGATTATATTGGACTCAATATATAGTAATGATTTAAAGTTTTTACAAAAAAGACTCGTGTGCCATCACAGAATATTGAAACCAAAACATTTAGCTTTCGATTTACTTTTTCCATTGATGTAAATGCCTAAGCGATGAAGACCTGTTTGCTGCAAGGCTAAAAATTAAAACAGGAATAAATAGCTATTATGTTTGGCATGCATATTCGTAATGCTTCACCTGGTAAATTCCATTTTTTAATTTTCACTTTTGTATCAATTTTCCCCAGCTAAACCCCAAATATAACGTTTTGCATGGGTTCGATTACCCTATATATTAAGTTTCATGTCTGTAGACCAAAAATTGACAGGAGTTTGGTAGGCCAAATTTTTTAAACAAATATATATTTATGCATACATAAATATATATAGAAAGAGGTTTGTGTTTACTATAACGTTTTTATGCAAATATTATGCAAGTATAAATAATATAGAATATCTGCATGAATATAATTACACGTAATAGTTAAATAAAGATGATCATCTCATAAGAAAACTGAAAAAACTAATAGGGAATTAATTAAAATAAATGTTTAAAAGAATATAAAAATTAGCTAGATCTTTTGGAGATGAATGCAATCTATAACAGTAATATTTTCCTTTTAAATAAATAGAAAAAAGGGTTTTTTAATATGAATATCAAATATGCAAAAAAAAAAAACAAATTTATAAGAGTATATATTTCATATCAACTGATATAAAAACCTTAGCACATCAGTATTCATTCTGCAGCACACCAATATTCCGTGTCACGATGGTTGAGAATCAATGCCTTAACTCCAAAGGAGCCCACAACATAAAAATTGAAAAACTTATATTTTAAACTGCATTCTGACCAAGGTTTTAGAGTTGATAGCTCAGTTTATTTCAGATTCCTGATATTCGGTAAGGACTGACATTGTGAAACATCTTACTCCATTTTTTCTGTGATGATCTTTTATGATTTTTTTTTTTTTTCTTCTTTTTTAGCATTAATATGTACTAAACGTTACTTCAACACAGCGCTACAAACATTGCATATCAAGTGATGCTCAACGTTGTACGAAACTAATTTGATAATCTTTACTTTTCAGCGACCAGAGTTGGCAGGAGAAGAGTTTCAGCACTCTAAATGAAATTTTAATTTTATCATCTTCAAATGGTTTCAGAAAAAAAATTATATAGTTGCTTTTAGCAACAAAACTAAGTGTTGCTCGCAAATTCTGTCAAAATGCCCATTAATGTGAAGTCTTGTAAAATTACTGTAAACGTTGCTCGTCTCAGTTGCTGTAAAGTTAATTGTATTAGAACCATTTGTGCAGAAGCAAATACTTTTTTTAAAATTAAGTGACAAAGGAAAAAAACATGTGACCCATACAATTTGTTACTGGAAACTGATAAGAATAAGAAAATACAATTCACATTTCTTGCTGAAAACGTGCTTCCGTTAATATAAATAATAGAACACTCACATACACATATGCAATCTGTGCTGACAATGTGACACTAAAGCTACTACTGTTGTTGAGCATTTATTCATTTTGTGTGAATCTGATGATTATTGTTGGCATTTGTTTCTCCTGATATCTTTCTAGTTGGAATTCTTTTTAGAAAGACATTGGGTACTTGCGGGAGGGATCATATGAAAGTTGCCAACATCCCTAAGTGAAAAGTGTTTCTGTGAAACAAACTGGATTTGAAGTTTTTTTGGGTTTTTTTTTTACATGGAGGTCACCACTTATCAAGGCCCGGAGGCCGCTCAGGGATGAGGGTTATTGCGTGTACAGTAATCAATGAGATAGTATTGTAGTAACCATTAGTATTGGAGATTTGATAGTGTCTTACTTAAGAGGGCAGTTTGTCAGGAATTTGTTTATGTTGAACTTGAAGACATCCAAGTTGTAGTCAGGTGGGAAACAGGCAAACAGAAGAGAGTTCCAGTCGTGCACTTCTGAGAAAGAAGCTCTGCTCATGGAATCTACGTTTGGATTTAGGCACAGATAAAGAGTGGGGAAAATTATTGACAGTAGTTTCAGCCACACGGGTGTTTATCGTGAAAGATTGGTGAGGGGAGACGAGAGATTGGAGCTCAGACGAGCACTTGCCATGGAAATAACGATAAAACAAAGACAGGCTCGCAACGTCTCTTCTGTGGGAGAGAGGCTGCAGGGAAGAGAAAAGGGCATCCTCCACTAAGCTACAAAGTCTATTTTGTACTTTGTCAAGGCAGGATAAGCTGTTTTTAGCAGCTCCTGCCCAGATGTAGCAGCAGTACTCCATCCTTGGACGGACTTGGCTTTTATACAGATAAAGAATTGCATCAGTAGTGAGATATCTTCTGGAGCGGTAGAATCCCACCATCTTCCCAGCGTCCTTGGCAACAGATTTGATGTACGTGTTCCATTTCAGATCAGGAGTAAAGGTCAAACCCAGGAGCTTGTCAAAACATGGAGCTTCCCCAAGACGAGAGCCATCCATTTCAATTGATACCAGATGGGGATCAGAGCGTTGATGATGTAAAGATAGAAGCTTGGTTTTGGATGCATTAAAAGTAACCAGCCACCTCTTTCCTCACTGTAGCACGCGCTCAAGATCAGAAATGAGAGAATCAGAGAGAACCTTGTCATTTACGGCCTTTGATGTGTTGTCATGTCATCAGCATAGATGTCAACGAATGATTTAAGTATGTGTTTTGGGAGATCATTGATACCTTCAGGTTTGTGTCTTTAACCACTTTAAACCAACGTCACCTCCCTATTGCTGCTGATTCATATGAAATGAATGAATTTTATTCCATTTATTTTTAATCAGTTTTTGACTTATTTAACCCATTTTTGTAAAAATTATGTAAGAGTAAAGCTGTCATGAAAAAAACTTTAGAATTTCTTATATATGTTATTGAATCCAGTGCTTTGGTATAAAGCCACTACTTTTTGTAAGCAAACTAAAAGAAAAAATTATCAAAAAATAAGAGTATCATCTAATTTATACAAAAGCTCAGTATTTGGTATGAATCAGATTATTTGTCATTTCAACCAATTAAAATTCTTCTTACAGAAGGAACCAAGCGAATGTTGACAACATCCTAATTGTGTTTCTGTGGAATCAACTAGCTGTGGAATCAACTAGATTCGAACTTGCCACATTCATGCTGTCGGTCTGTGTCATTAATTATTGAGCTACCATTACCGCTCATAAAATTAAAAAAAAAAAATTATACACAAAAAGAAAACACATTGGTTTACAAAGAATAATTTCCAAATGTGGAGAAAGGCTACATATAATAGTTTCAGATAGAAAGATGGGTTTCTAGTGCCAGCACTGACACTAATCATTTTACGCAACTGAATATGTATTACTGCAAAACCTATTAATGAAATAATTTATGAATTTTTCTTTAATCAGTCTTTTATTTTATTTTTTCAGTGTTGATAGCAAGCTATTAACGCCGGATTCGATTGGTATTTTTGATCCTCTGCCACAGAACTCCCGTCCACAGTCCTTGACTGAGCAAAATGGCAGTCACAGAGGAGATGACCATGGTGACTATGCTGACCAAGAAAATGCCGTTGCAGCTGGGGGCGGCAACAGCAGCAGCAGCAGCAGTACCACGGCTATCTCCAGCTCCGGTCAACTGAGTCCAACTGAGAAGCGTCGTAAGAGCTTCTTCAGGCGCTTTTCCCTTCGAGGTATCCGCAGGCACAGCTTCTTCAAGAGTAGCTCAAACGATACAAATGGGACCGCTGAGAATCGAAAATCTTGGAAGGGAAACAAGGGAGAGAAACAAGATAACAAAGGAAAGCTAGACAAGGTTGAGGAGCAGTACGGGCACGACAATGTCACTAAGGAGGAGATTGTCAATGTCCTGTCGGGAGAGGACTCAAAGGGCAAGTCGAAATGGGAACGAACTAAGTTAGTTTTACTGAAAGATAACAATGGATACGCGTTGAAATTCTGTGTACCACCAAAGGTAAGTACAAAGCTAATTATTAATTCATTTTTTGATTTTATATGAATTGATCTGTGGGAGTGTTAGATAAAATGTACTTAGATTTAGGAACTCCCCCGTCTTGTTTTGCGATCCATAAAGTAGTCAAATTATACCATCAATTTCGATCTGAAGCTAGACTCAGTTTCTTCCCATTGCAATCAAATCTCTTTCTACTGCCTGCTTCCAATTCATTTTTGCTCCCCCCCTTTTTTTTTGTATTAGGGGTCCATTGGATCACTTAGTTGGCAATTCTTGCTGTGACCAATGTTAGAGTATGACTGAGTCAGCCTAGACCTCATTCGCAGATTGACAATACTACCTGTTAGTGCAGTCTCTGACTTGATTAGTAATTCGATTGCTCCATTTGATCTTTAGAATCCTAAAGCACTTGGAATCAAATTCATCTAATTTCTTCTCTTGGCTGACTTTGAAATGCCAAGTTTCACTTCCATATATCAGTTGAACAAAATGTTGCTGTTATGAAATTTGAATTTAGATTAGTGAATTTTTTGTTTCTCCAGATCTTGCAGAGTTGGTTGAATTATGCTGAGGCATTACCTATTCTGCACAATCAATACTGCTTTGTTTAAGTGAAGTTATCAACTATAGCCATTTTTTTAATTTGGGGGATTTTTTGGTACTTGTACAGTTTAATCAAGACATTAAAAAATGAAAATATTGAAAAAAGTTTAAATTGTATGTATCCGAAAAAAATGTAGGAATTTCATCAAGTAGTTTTTTACAGCGAAAAAATAATTATGATATTGAACAAAAACTAGTATTAAAGATGGGGAGGGGGTGTCGGCGCTTTACATTGAGTTATCTTCCCATGTTGTGTTAAAAAAATTCCAAGATGTCTGTCTTCAACGCGCTGTTATAAAAACGTGTTTTTCTGCTGTAAAAAGAAAAAAGAAAAAAAAGCTATTCGATCAAATGAAGTGAAATTTTTTTCAGAGATCTTCAGTCCAAAACGGATACGTACAATATAACTTTTTTTTTTTTTTCGATATTTTCAGTTTTTAATAGCTTGATTAAACTGCACAAATGCCGATTTTTTTTTTTTTTTTTTTTTTTTTTTTTTTTTTTTTTTTAATTTTTTGTTGATAAAAACGTTTGTAGGGACATTTTCATTCTTAGTCACGTGTGTGACTAAAAATATTGCAAATTGGAAAAGTAGATCATATAACTCTCAAGACCTTACAGGTATACTAATTATAGGTGTGTATTTGACTTATGTATGTCAAAACCTATCAGGTGACAATTTCAAATATTTTGTACATTATGTTGATTAAGGGTCAGAGGTCAAATAACGTCAGTCGTGTGTGACCTTGCATGGAATTAGATTTATCATGATGAAGACTTACAAACTCTATGAATTCTTAATGGACTCTGAAACTGCTGGGTCAGTTTTTTTTTTTGTTTTTTTTTTTTAATTTTCACACTAATTTATTGTCTGGGGAGTCTTTTTTTTTTTTTATCTGAATGTCTCTGTATTGACAATCTAAAAAATCTGTTTAAAGAAGGAACAATCTAATTTTGACCAAAGTTAACACTCTTATAAAGCCTAACATCACAAGTGCATTTCTGAAGTTTTGTCATCACACAAGCAGAAGGATCTTGTGTAAAATCAACAGTATATTCTTGGATAAGACAGGGGTGCATTTGAAATGGGTGTTTCTGTTTAGAACACAATTGAACTAGGATACTAGACTTTTGTATTTTAAACTTGAATTCAAGCCATTATATAAAAATTTTATAAAATCAACAGTAGGTTCTCTACAACGCAATCTAGACTACAATCTATTGTGGACTAAGTAACTGCAAGGAGGCATGTGAAGCTTTCTCCTGGTGCACCACTGTGAGTCTCCGATTAAAGCAGGCAATCATTTGATTTGATTGTTTGAAAATTGGCAATTTCCCCAATTTCATTGACAATAAAAGTATTAGAAGTGTGGAACATTCGTTGATCCTCAATTTTTTTTTTTTTTTTGTTGGATCCCCCGACAAAAGGAGGCTGGAGCTCTAAATTCCCCCTTGTCTGTATGTCCATTTATCCGTTCTCACTTTTCTCATTAACTACGCCTTGGAATTTTTTGAAATTTTGCACAAACATTAAACATGATATGAGTGAAAAAGTAACAACTAGTAAAAAGGAAAACTCCAGTTGCTCCCCTAGGGGTGCCTTTCGAGTTAAAATGGTTAAAATTGATACTTTTGTGCTCATTAAAAGAAAATTGATGTCTTGGACTTTTATAAAACTTTCTGAAATGTAACTAACCGATTTCTATATAATTTGGTTTGTCTATACTTCATGATAACTGTTGGGTGTGCCCAAGGGTCTCGTTTAGGGCTAATAAAAGAACTCCATTTTTGGGACTATTTTACTATATTTGTCCAAAATTTTCTGTATGTCTATTTAGCAGTTTTGCATGGTGCTGAACTTAAATTTAAATTTGTTAAGGCCTTGGGAACTTTTAGGGCTAAATGGGGAGGGGCAAATGATGGACTTAGTCATTTCTTTTTTTACATGGTGCAGAACTCAAATTTACATATGTTAAGGCCTAAAACTACATTTTTTGTTCATTTTCACCAGGATTTGATGTCCTTTGGAGACTTTTTGGGCTAAATGGGGGAAGGCAAATGCTGAACTTAGTCATTTTTTTATGCCTTGTTTACTGTGCGCTTACGGGGGACTATGCATACTTTACTTGTTCTTTTTTCAAGGCTTATGTAGTGGGATTTCTTTCCTTTTTAAAACAAAAACTGAATTATTTTATCATTCACTTGAACATTTTTTTTTCACACCTCTCCACCCAGGCAGTGTCTATTTTTTTTTTTCTGGTTGCATTGACTCCTTACTACACCACCTCTCCACAACTGGGCAAAAAAGATTCATTCTGTGAGGGTCAACTGAACCACTTTTTGGAAGTGGGGGTGATATGTCTTTCGCGTCTCTTTTTTTTAGCAAATCATGCCTGTGTATAAAACTAAGACAGTTTAAAACACTTATTTTGCAACATTATGACATCATAAGCACTCGTGTTTGCTTGTAAGTTTTTGACTTTCACATTCCACGTTCAAGCCCGACCACTGCGGCTCATTTTTTTTTCCGGTCACACGGGCACTCCCTGCTATTTTGATTGAAAGAAAAATTTTGATTTAGTTTTTGGGGGGTGGGAAGGGTTTTTTTTTTTTCCACTGCACCCACCTGCTAGTCTATTATATGAATCTCAAATGTACGTTTGTATGTCTGCCAAAAACTTTCATCATCCATATCGTTGCTGCATGGACATGGTATCATAAGAAAGCGCGATCTCTGGGACAAATAATATTGAAAAATTAGGAAAAAATAATCAATTATTTCATGTACAAATGTCGTATTTGAAGTGAGGGCCATGTAAAAATTTATTATTTATGGTAATAATTTCCTTACTTTTAGTCAGATTTAAAAAAATTTAAGATTCTTTAGATCAAGTTCTTTTTATGTATGCCATTATTGAGATGTTTTAAGCAATTTAAGTTTTTTAATCTGTATTATTTAAAAAAGATGGGAGAATAAAAATGAATTGTATGTAGATTTGTCAGATATATTGTTATATGGGGCTAACTTAATCTGACTATTTTATACTAAACTTTGTCAAAAACTGGCAAGTTATAGCTGTTGACTTAGAATTAGTGCTTTATGCCAAATTGATGGTTGAATATGGTTAAATTTGTGCTCATTTTCCATTAAATACTAATTCCTCATAATCCGTATTAATTCCTAACTGTGCATCGAACGACTACCATAATATTTAGTTCACTGCACCTTATCATAAAGGTTCATACAAAATGTCAGTCAGATTTTTCCAGTGATTTTCGAGAAGTGAAACAGACAAAGAGAAATGATATATATTAGTTAACATAAAAACTCAATTTCTCAAAAATTGTCTTTAGATCTGAATTTCAATACTGAATCAAATCAAATCAATGCAGCAGAATGTGTATATAAAGTGATCAATATTCTTTCAAATAGAGCGTTTTATAATATAAACTAATATTATTGATTAAAAGAAAAGATACCCAAAGGAGCATAATAAATAAATATCTGTTATCAAACTCTGCTTTAATTAGTTATAACAATTTTTTTTTTGGCAGATGCATACGTTGATCCTGGGTTTTTAATTTGCACTTCACCAAATATCGTTAATAGAAAGCAACTTTAGTTTTTAAAAAGTGAAAAACAAAGAAGCCAAACCAAAATTTAGATGATATTCTAAAACAAAATCCTCCTACTTGTCTTTTATCCTTTGTCTCTAAAACAATAACAAGTGTTCCTTAAAACTTTACAGGAAATTAAGATATTTCTACAGGATTTCTCGCTGATAAAGATCAGACTTCATTCTTTCTGTCTAATTTTCATCATAGGATTTATGACGTCCCTCTCTTCTACATATGCCTCTTTGGGTGATTTCCTATTTTAACTACTCAATTCAATCATTAAAAAAAAACAAAAAAAAATTCACCATACATTTAACACTAGTAATACATATAAAATTTTGTTAATTTCACTCAATTTTTCCCCAAATCCCTCTTAATTCCTTTTTATGAGTATTTCTGATTCCATCTTTAAATGTTGGACACTATTGCTACCTTGAGGACACGTGTTACATAGAGAGAAATGAGGTGACAATGGAGGTGTATTGTTAATATTAAGGACTGGTTTAAATCTGATGACCTCAGAGGAAGATTACATTTGAACAGTATATGGAGATGTGTGTGTGCAGAACTAGACTGTTGATTTAGTCGCATCCAAAGAAATAGATGAGTTTTTGGGTTAGTGGATGTAGAACATTTGAATTACAGTATTCGTGCATAATTAAACTATTGATCTGCATTAGACTTGAACAACATAGCCCATGATATTATCCATTAGGCGAATCATGACATCCCATTCTCTTAAAGAATTAAATCATTCTCCTTTTTATATAAGAAATGACACAATGTAGATTTACAAAGATAAGTGAAATATATTCGTCTCCTATCCTATGTCTGTCAATGATAGAACTATGGTGCTTATTTTATGGAATTTATAACGGGGTGTGCATATTCTATTTATCAGCTTTGAAAACATATAGATAATTATGTATTTTTTAATTATTAAGATATAACCAATGGAGCATGCTCCGCGCATAAAAATATTTATATTGAAATGAAATTCAATTGATGTTTTCAGGGTTGTCTAAATTAACCTTGTTTGGATTCACAAGTGTTGACTATGAATTTCATCATTGTTTCAATCTGCATTGAGATGATATGATGACAAACGGCTTTCTTACATCATTAAGGTGTTACTTTAATTTAACATCATCTACAGCATAGTTGGTAGGAGTTCTTCATACATTCTCACAAATGTTCAACTTTCTAAAGCGGCCTCCCTCTCTCTTTCTCTCTCTAAAGCGGCCTCTCTCTCTCTTTCTCTCTCTAAAGCGGCCTCTCTCTCTTTCTCTCTTAAAAGCGGCCTCTCTCTTTTTCTCTCTTAAAAGCGGCCTCTCTCTTTTTCTCTCTTAAAAGCGGCCTCTCTCTTTTTCTCTCTCTAAAGCGGCCTCTCTCTTTTTCTCTCTCTAAAGCGGCCTCTCTCTTTTTCTCTCTCTAAAGCGGCCTCTCTCTTTTTCTCTCTCTAAAGCGGCCTCTCTCTTTTTCTTTCTCTAAAGCGGCCTCTCTCTTTTTCTCTCTCTAAAGCGGCCTCTCTCTTTTTCTCTCTCTAAAGCGGCCTCTCTCTTTTTCTCTCTCTAAAGCGGCCTCTCTCTTTTTCTCTCTCTAAAGCGGCCTCTCTCTTTTTCTCTCTCTAAAGCGGCCTCTCTCTTTTTCTCTCTCTAAAGCGGCCTCTCTCTTTTTCTCTCTCTAAAGCGGCCTCTCTCTTTTTCTCTCTCTAAAGCGGCCTCTCTCTTTTTCTCTCTCTAAAGCGGCCTCTCTCTTTTTCTCTCTTAAAAGCGGCCTCTGTCTTTTTCTCTCTTAAAAGCGGCCTCTGTCTTTTTCTCTCTTAAAAGCGGCCTCTGTCTTTTTCTCTCTTAAAAGCGGCCTCTGTCTTTTTCTCTCTTAAAAGCGGCCTCTGTCTTTTTCTCTCTTAAAAGCGGCCTCTGTCTTTTTCTCTCTTAAAAGCGGCCTCTCTCTTTTTCTCTCTTAAAAGCGGCCTCTCTCTTTTTCTCTCTCTAAAGCGGCCTCTCTCTTTTTCTCTCTCTAAAGCGGCCTCTCTCTTTTTCTCTCTCTAAAGCGGCCTCTCTCTTTTTCTCTCTCTAAAGCGGCCCCTCTTTTTTTTCTCGCTCTCTCTCTAAAGCGGCCCCTCTTTTTTTTTTCGCTCTCTCTCTAAAGCGGCCCCTCTTTTTTTTTTTCGCTCTCTCTCTAAAGCGGCCCCTCTTTTTTTTTTCGCTCTCTCTCTAAAGCGGCCCCTCTTTTTTTTCTCGCTCTCTCTCTAAAGCGGCCCCTCTTTTTTTTTTTCGCTCTCTCTCTAAAGCGGCCCCTCTTTTTTTTCTCGCTCTCTCTCTAAAGCGGCCCCTCTTTTTTTTCTCGCTCTCTCTCTAAAGCGGCCCCTCTTTTTTTTTCGCTCTCTCTCTAAAGCGGCCCCTCTGTCTGTCTGTCTCTCTCTCTCTCTCTCTCTCTCTCTCTCTCTCTCTCTCTCTCTCTCACTTTAAAGCCATATTTTCTTTTTTTTCTTCTTCCTTTTTTCAATCCAGGCACATCATATAAGTTTCTAATTGGCAGCTATTAAATCAGTTGAAGTCAACAACTTAAAGAAAATGAGTAATAAGAATTGTTCAGAATTTGCTGGAAAATTTTTCATTGCGACCCCCTCCCCGCCTTTTCACCTCCACTCCCTGTCTATTGTCCCTGTATTCCCCATCCCACTTTCTCCTCTTCCTCCGATGGTGAGAAAAGGGTATGGTGTAGTGGATATCCTGCTTTACTTATCACAACACTGCACACCTGGAAGGAAGGCCTGATTCTTAATGGTACAGGATGTTAACTCTCACCCACACACAATATACCCATTCTTTTCTCCTGTTCTTTTTTCTTTTCTTTTTTATGCCCCCCCCCCTTTTTTTTTCAGATTTTCCACCCAGAATGATACAGATTATTTATTTATTAGATAAAAATCTTTTAACTGCTTTTTAAGGAAGAGAACATGAAAACCTGTTTTTTCATGGCCACTGCCACTTTTGATCATTAAGGTGTGTGTGAGAAAGGGGGAATATCTTATGACGGTTCTTCTCTCTTTTTTTTTTTTTATTCTTTTAAGTAGGGGTACCAGCATTTTGCAACAATAAAGTCAATTCATTTACCTTCTGAAGTAACCCCCTCCCCTTATCTTTTTCTCCCTCTCGGGTCTCATAGAACTTTATGTATTGATCCTGACACTTAGTGCTACTGAAGATGTTTCCTAACCATCTCTGGGTTCAGCATCACAATTCAGGACCATTTATAAAAAAACAAAACAAAACTACTTTCACTCTCTTCAGTAGTCTCATTTCTTTAAGAGGGCATTTGATATTTTGAGGAATAGCCATTATCCTTCCTCCACCTGTCGTTCTCTCTCTTGCGCTCTTTCTATTGCTCTCTCTCTCTCTCTCTCTCTCTCTCTCTCTCTCTCTCTCTCTCTCTCTCTCTCTCTCTCTCTCTCTCTTATTGCAGCTGGAGACATACTTGTTAGAAACCTAAACTGAAGTCTGATATATTTCTCCTGGTGTGTATGTATATGAGATGGAGGTAGAGGAGATATTAACACATCTTACAAAGTCATTTTTAGAATAGACCCTACAGTCCTACAAGACACTACAGGTTGCATCTGCTATCTCTGCACTCTTTTACTTGTTGGGACACCAAAAACTTCAGCAATTTATCATGACACTCTTTCATTCTTACAGCAACAGCTGGTGCTACCAGATCGTCCTGACTGGTTTCTTAACTTAAAATATACCAAACATTAATACTGTAACCCTTTTCTCCTCTCTCATTGCAAAACTCCTTCATGATCTGCAGGGCAAGGAACAAAAACGATAACATCTACTATAAAACCACCAAACCAAACACTACAAACAAGCGATTGAAGATACAAAGAGCTTGAAGAATAAAAACCTTCTACAAAATAACTGAATGCAACATGAATACTATTTTCAAAATGACTGAATTCGGCATTAAATAACCCGAAAAGGGTTGATATGCTGCAAAACAATCAACCAACCAATTAGACCAATGGAAAATATGTTGGAACTTCAATGTTACTTTTCTTTTTTTTCTTTCTTTTTTTCAGCAATCTTTACTTGCATGGATGATCACAAGGTTTAGAGATGGACCCTGACCTTTTATTTCTTAAGCCAACAGTAGATATGAGTTGTCTTAAAAGCAATGATAAAGGTGTAACAATTTATTTCAATTTCAAACTACATAGTTCGCTCCTTCAATTTTGTTGTGAATATACTTTCCCCATCTTTCTCTGCATGTTCGATTGAATTGCCAAATATCCTTCAGTTTTTTCGTCCCCCTCCCTCACGCGTTTGGTTTTTTCGCCCCCCCCCCTCCCTCACGCGTTTGGTTTTTTTCGCCCCCCCTCCCCTCCCTCACTCGTTTGTTTTGTTCCCCCCCCCCTCCCCTCCCTCACGCGTTTGGTTTTTTTTCGCCCCCCCCCTTCCCTCACGCCTTCGGTTTCACCCCCCCTTCCCTCACACGTTTGTTTTTTTTTCGTCCTTCCACTCCCTCACGCCTTCGGTTCTTTTCCCCCCCCCCCCCTCACGCCTTCGGTTCTTTCGCCCCCCCCTCCCTCACGCCTTCGGTTCTTTCGCCCCCCCCTCCCTCACGCCTTCGGTTCTTTCGCCCCCCCCCCTCCCTCACGCCTTCGGTTCTTTCGCCCCCCCCCTCCCTCACGCTTTCGGTTCTTTCCCCCCCCCCTCCCTCACGCCTTCGGTTCTTTCGCCCCCCCCCCCTCCCTCACGACTTCGGTTCTTTCGCCCCCCTCCCTCACGACTTCGGTTCTTTCGCCCCCCCCTCCCTCACGCCTTCGGTTCTTTCGCCCCCCCCCCCCTCCCTCACGCCTTCGGTTCTTTCGCCGACCCCCTCCCTCACGCCTTCGGTTCTTTCGCCCCCCCCTCCCTCACGCCTTCGGTTCTTTCGCCCCCCCCCCTCCCTCCCTCACGCCTTCGGTTCTTTCGCCCCCCCCCTCCCTCCCTCACGCCTTCGGTTCTTTCGCCCCCCCCTCCCTCCCTCACGCCTTCGGTTCTTTCGCCCCCCCCCCTCCCTCACGCCTTCAGTTCTTTCACTTTTCCTTACCCTACTTTCCTCACACCTTCAGTCACGGCTTAATTCCTTCAATCCACCCCCACTTTCTTCACGCCTTCAGTTTATTAGTTCCTCTCTCTGACTCTCCCTAAGTTTTTTCACCTGACTCTAGTCTCTTATTGCGCTTTCTGTTCCATCTTTTTCTTCTGCTTATTTTGCTAATTTTATTTTGTTCTCTCTTAATATTCCTCATCTAGTTTTATCACATTTTTTTAAAACCAAACTCTTTCTTATTTTATCACCCTTTATGTACTTTCTTAGTGGAATTTGTTGTCTACCCCACAGTTACACCACACTCTACTGTTTTGATCCTTACTGAAAATGTCTCAAGGTTTTTCTTTCATGTCTGAAGGATTTCATTACAAAAACAGGGAGTGTGATGACATTAAATACTCTACACTGATCAACCACTACTCCTTCTGAAAGTCTTTTTCTTACCCACCTGCCAATTGGACAGCAGTAGGAGCAACCTCTTTATTACCCCACTCTGCCTCTTAGCCACTCTGCCTCTTAGCCACTCTGCAAACGTTTGTTTATTTCCACTGACCTTGATGACTTAACAACCCTCCCCTTATCCAAATCAGTCTGTTCCAGTGGAAAACAAGACTGTAAAGCTGTCTGAAGAAATTAAACCCTCTGACTTCTTTTCAAATGTGCCTTTACATGTGTGTGGCATAATGGATGATATGGACTGTGAAATCTTTTCAGATCTTTTGTGTTTATTTACATATTAATACTATTGATAAATGTATGAACACTCACTCTCCAGCTATGAGTAAAATAGTAAATTTAATTAATGAATTTTTTACAATAGGTATTGTCCCCTATTTACTTGCCTCCTCACAAAGACAGATACAAGATTGGTTTTTAGTGCGAGAAAAATGTAACTCCCTAAATGGGTTGATTGCCTTGGTCCAGAAAGATTTCTCTATATAACACCTGAACTCAAGGTACGCAATTTTACATAATTGTCACACTCTGATCTCAACTTTGCAGTTCAAATTCATTATATTTTATGCTTCTCTGACGTTTGTTTGACCAAAATATGCAATAGCAACTTCCGCTGATGATTTTACAAAGAAAAATATAATTTCAAAAAAAGAAAATAAAGATAAACTATTTGATTTTGATTAACCGGCCTCTATCAGTCCGGGTCAATTGTCGGTGATGTATTCTTAATTTGTGTTGCTGGAGCAGGGTGAACATTCTGAGAAAGCTCATGTGGAACAGGACCTGTGTTGGACACCCTAAATTGTCAAAAATGAAGCAGAGGCTCCAGAGGTTGAAGATGTTGAGTCGCCACTCTTGTCTGGCTTAGGTGCTCCATATCTTGCTGTTGTAAAGTAGTGCCCTAATAACACAGGCACTGTACGCTGCCATCTTAGTTTTTACTGTCAGCTTTGAGTTCTTTCACACTCTGGATCTGAGACAAACAAGCGTAACTGCTTTCCTGATCCTCTTATGGATTTCAATATTCAGGGAGAGATTTTGATCATAATGGATCTAAGGTACATGAACTGATGAACAATATTAAGTTCATAGTGATGGCAAGTGATACCTTGTTGTTTTGTTCCAGGATGTTTGTGTTTTCAGGCAATGATATGCCCAGAATCTTTGCAGGCCTGTGAGAAGTGGTGCATCAGTACTTACAGTTCCCATTCTGTATGCATCACAGCTGCTGTTGTCCGCAAACATCATGCCTCTGATGGGAAATTTGCTTATCTTTGTCCTAGCTCTAAGGCAAGTATGGTTGAACTGCTCACCATCTGATTTGGCATGCAGATAGATTCTTCGAGTTACAGGGCCAAAGGTGTGCATCAGGAGGACGGCAAAGAGGATCCCAAAGAGTGTTGAAGCAAGAACTTGACTATTACCCTCATGTTGGTGTGGAAGGATTCTATTGAGCACTGCAACTCTAGTGAAAAGCCAATCTTTGGAAAGATCTTGAACAGACTATCTCTACAGATGCCTTGGTGAGATTTATGAAGGATCTACGTATATCTTTCCGCTTGTAACATACCCTGTGATTCGGTGTAAATACATTCTGCCAACTTGTGAAGATGTATCAAAATGATGTGAACAAAGACTTTGCTGACAATGCCTCTTGTTTAGTTCCAATAAATTGTTTATGAAAGGTGTTAGTATAAATGTTAATAGCTGAGGTTGAATAGAAATGTTATTAATGATTCCAGATTATGTTAATTTAGGCCAATATGTTAGTCAATACTATGACAGAAAGAGATCTGTGTAGGCATTATTGGAAACTATTTCACTGCCGATTCTGATTAAATCTGATGGACGCTTTCTTAATCAGGATCTCTGAATCTTGTAATACACTTCCAGAAGAATGTACTAAGATGCAGCAATTTAGGGCAAAATTGGACATGTTGGGTCACTGTATCATCTGTGTACATTTTTACCTGCTTTCCCTACATTGACACTTATACAAACAAGCTTGTTTTATTTTTTTGTCATTATTGAATTGACATGAATTGACTTAATACAAATATTTCACTCCACCTTTCCCCTGTAAAAGAATTTACAGCAGCAAACAGCAGACTTTTAAAAAAGAATGCTTTTGATTCCTATCAATAGCTTTTGGTCTTTCTTTCTCCAAGTTGTCTGCACTTCAATTTTGTTTTTATTAAAGTGCCTTTCTGGTGGAATAGAGCATGAGAAATGTGGTATCACACTTCTCTTCATTCTTACATTTTCCAGTCAGTAAGATATCTTATGTCACCGATTATTACGATAAATAGATATTTTAAAAGTATATTTATTTATTGGTAATTTTTAGAATATGTATATAGATATATTAGATTTGAAGAAATCATAAATATTTGTAAAACACTTGGTGCAAGTTTAGAATTCAACCAAATTAAAAAAAAAATAAAAAATACAGAAAAATCTTTGATGCACCCATCAGAGAATGAAAATGTTATTAAAAAAAAAAAATCATGCAAATTGATCATGTTTTTTTTTTTTTTTTTTTTTTTTTAACAAAGAAAATCAAATTTTATTATTTTTAGTGATAAATAGTATATTATAGCCACAAGACGGATTTTAATCTCTTATTTCTGGAGAGGTTGTTAAAGGGAGGTAACTGATGATGAATTTTCAAACATGGAACCAGTTACACCACCCTCACTACCTTATAAAATCTAATTTTCTTAGTAAAAGAAAAAAAATATTTTATCAATTTATATGATTTTTTGTTCCATGTCAAGTACATACATCATAAAAATTTTCCTGTATTTTTATTTTCTAATTACATTGAATTCTGGACTTGCACAAAACATTCTTATTTACAATATTTTTTTGACATGTTTCCCATAACAAAATCTCTTAGCTACTTTTGTATAAAATACTAAAAAAAAATTTTCTATCGATTAACTATCTATTAAGAACAGATTGCATGAACAATATTGCGAGCTTACTTACAGGTGATTTTTTTTTTTTGTAAGAATCTCTTAGTGGAGATTATACCAATGTGTTAAAATACAAGCAAAAAAGTCTTTTTTAAGATGCCCAGAAATACTTTTCTCATAATCTCAACAATAATGCAGAAATACTCACTATGATCTAAAATGAAAAACAAAACAAACAAAAAAAACAAAAAAAACAAAACGGAAGAGCTTGAAGCTAAATCAGTTATTGTATATTGTACATCCCAGATGTCTGGAATATGCGTATGTTCCTCTGTGTGTTTCACATTGTAAAATTATTTTCTCAGGATTTTACATTGATTGTCATTTTGTTATACTTCAATATTGCCGTTATTTCGCTCTCTTTCTATCTGCTTCCTTGACGATGTTTCATCTTGTGTGATTATCGAGAAGACCCCCTCTCCTCCCTCTTTGCCCACTTGAGTGCATATCGATTGCAGCTTGCTTTATACTAAAATCAGCAAAACTTAAAACTTTTTTTACTTCAGCAATTTAAACCTCTTGTCAATGATTAAGATTTTTTTGTGGCTGCATAATCTGGAAGCGTCATTTTTTTTTTTTTTTTTCCAACTGGAACGATTTTGTCATGCAGCAATAAACGGAGATATTCAGAAGGCGGCTTCTAGAGACATTTTTGTTGATTTTTATTTTCTCTTGCTTGTTTTTTTATATTTTTTTACTTTTTTACCCCTTTTTTCTTACCCTTTTCTTACTTTTTCATTTTTACCTATTTCCCCCCCTCCTTCTTAGCTTTTTTTACCCTCTTTTTTTCTTTCCCTCTTTTTTTCTTTCCCTCCTAGAAACACCTAAAAAAAACTATTTCCTCTGATATATTTAATGAAACCTACTTTTATTATGTAAGTTTATTTAATAATGAATAAATATAAAAAATTTCAGGGAAATTTGATTTTTGCTAGATTTTTAAAAATGTTTACAGCTTGAAAAACATCACTACATAGGAACGTTGTTTTAAAGCGTCGATAATGTAAACACGATTTTTGTCTCGCATTTTCATTATTTTTGTATGCTGTAAAATTAAAAAAAAAATATTAGTTCATTTGAAGCTTCTTCTTTTAAATGGTGAAAAAGTTAGGATGATAATATTAAATTACGGTTACATCGTATTACATATGGGGGCACGCGTTGGAGGTACGTAGAAATCACATTTCGTCACTCTTATATGAATGAGTGATAGGTGTCTCCACTGTAACGGAAACAGAGGAAACATCCCAATTTACTTGCCTTCGTATGAGAAAAAAACAATATACAAAAAGTTGGTTTTTAATATGAGGAAAAAATCCAGCTTGCCAAGAAGGGTTACTCAAAAATGCTTACATTGCAGAGAATCTCCCCCTTTTCTAACCAATATATTTTGATCCTGATTAGGATAACAAGACGTCTGCTAATCTTGATCACTTGATCTTATTTTAAATGTTGTGACATGGTATGTGTTAATCGGTGATGCTGTTATAGGTCTTTTACTATTCTCTTTTTGTTTGCTTTTCTGTTTTGTACTGTCTCTTCCAGTTTCCTACCTGACTCTTTGGTCTTCTGTCTTATCCTGACCATATTTTTAACAGAGCTGTTGGCTGTGGTAAACCTAATCTTCACCACTTTTACTGCAGTTTTTATATTTTCAATTGCAATTCTGTTTTTTGCTCTCTGTTCATTGTTCTTTTTCTTTCTGTTTTGTTGGAAGCTCTGTGACATGCAAGAACTATTTACCAGTGATGTTATTATACGACTTTCTTTTACCGTAATAGTGAAAGTAGTATTTAAAAAAAAAAGTGTATTGGTTGCATTTAACACCTGCTTGAATTGCATTTGCTTTGTGAAATCTTTTACTGATAAACCATACTTGACACACATCAAAGTAAACAAAAACAACCTTTTTCTTCTTTGTCATTGCACCGAGTGATTTATCATAAACATTCTATTTTTGGCCTTTTTTCATTTTATTTGCATTATCTTGTGTAATCATATAAATTATGAAGAAAACAAAAGTGGAATTTGTCTACAATTCTTTGAAAAATGTTTTTAACAATTCATTAAATGATTGAATTTATCTATATACATTTTTATTTGCTTAAACATGTCATATACAGGTTATAATGAAGATTGTCTGCTCTTTTTGACTTCTGGTTTCTACTTCACATGTGAGACAGTAACATGCAAGATATGGTCCCTTTTGATTAATGATTATCTTCCTCTTAGGGAAGGGGGCATTTCACATTATCTATGTTCAGAAAGTCTTTCTTGTACAATTGACCATGTCTAGTTATCCAGCAAAAATGTACAGCAGAAACCGGAAATCAAAAAAGAAAACAATCTTGACTCTTACTTATATGGATTTAAAAGATTGTCTCCTCCAGTTCTTCCCTGACTGTTGTGTTTTTTGTTTGTTTTTTCTTTTAAGGGTATTAGCCTTTTCCATTTTTCAGTATTAATCTGCCCATCTTAAAACCATTGTCACCCAATCAAAATATTACCCCCCCTTCCCCCCAAAAAAATGTTAACCTTATCCTTTTTGAAAATGTTAAATTTTTTCCTATTTTAAGAACTTCTGAAAATCTGAACCTTCTCAAAACATATTTTTTTAGGAAAATATAAACACCCTCATAAAATATTATCACAGCTTTTGAAAATGTAAACCATTTTTACTTTGAAAAGTTTACTTTTAAACATTTTGTTTTAAGAAATACAATTCTCCATGTCAATTCATGGTATTGGCAAGTTTTTGCTTTTAAATATCTTTTTCTGAATATTTAGTTGATTTTTTTGTTCATAATGTTTGAGAAATGATTGATGCTTTTGTCACCGTTTCTTATTCCATTATATTTCTGATTTTCTCAAAATGGTTCATTAGTTTTGCAAAAAACTTTGCATCAAGTTATTTGACTATGAATACAGAAGACTGACAGACTTTTTGAGAAAACTATTGCTTCAAAATTGCAAGAAATAAAATGTCTTTTCATTTGAAAAGATTTTTTGTAAATATCTAAAATTTCGGTAGTTATGCATAATAAGAATCTTACTATTGTCCAGATTTTCTAGGCAGTTTACATAAAATGCCGGAAAATGTCGAAACTCTGAGCCAATGAAATCACAGTAGCCAACAAAAAAAAAAAAATACAAAAAAGTCATTTAGAAAACATTTGTTTCCTATTATTGGTTTATTATTAAAAAAAATATTTATTTTTTATTTGAACAAAAACTCATTTAAAAAAAAAATCAAATAAATTTTGTTTGCTATCAGTTCAAAAATAAAAATTTAGTATTTTTTTTTTTTCTTGATTTGAATTTAAACTTTCTTATTTTCATAAAAATTATTCAATAAGTATTCATGATACTTTCTTTGTAACAACTGAGAATATTGTTTTAATTTTTCAATGAATTATCATTGTAATAACAGAAACAAGATTTTTTTTTTTGAAATTGAAAAAAATTGGCCGGTATTTGCACAAAAATAAAATCAAGAAACTTTTGTTCAACAACTTCCAGTATTTTACATAAAACTGCCCGGAAAATTCTGATGACTGCAGTTCTTATTCTGCATAAGTACCTAATTAGATTTTAATTAGTTTTTAATTAAATTTTGCTCCAAATCCACAAAAATTATTTACGTGATAATTTCAGAAAAGTTCTAATTTGCTTCACTAGACTGATCTGTTTCCCGAATTTTACAAAAACTGCACTCTTTCACAAATGTCTGTTTTTTTTTTCCCTGAAATCCAATAACAGTTGTGATTAATAATTGTTAGCATTATTCACAGAATCAATCACATTACCCCTAAGCTACTATATTCACTATCCTTCCAATCGGAAAAAATTTTGCAAATATATGAAACTCAATTGATTACTATCAAAATGTCTGTTAAAAAATTGTTTACGAGATTCAATTATTTATTCTGTAGGGCTGAAAATCTTTAAAAAAAAAAAAAACTGTTTCCAAAAAATTCTTTTTTAGATGAATTCTATTGACAAAAATAATTTAGATATTTTGTTTTTAGATGAATTGAGTCAGTTATGAATTACAGGAAAATTTAATGGAGATGATAAAAAATCCCATCAAATCAGATGAATATTTTGCTTTTGTGTTAGGCAATTTCTATTTCTGGTACTTTTTTGATGAGATTTGATTATAACTTTAGCAATAAAGAAAGATAAAGAATATGACTTTGGATTCATTTCTTTGTTTCTGATATTTTACCGATAACAATGAGACACCTAATCTGCTTTTGTCTCCAGAATATTAGAGGAAATTTGCTTATGTAATCATGACAACGATGGGTTTTTTTTTTTTTTTTTTTTTTGCAAAGGAGTCACCACTTATCAATGCCCCAAGGCCACTTGAGGATAAGGGTTAATTAGTGTGTAGTAGTAATCGTTAGTAGAAATTTGGTAAATTGGATTACTTAAAGGGATGGCTCATCAAGAATTTGTTCGCGTTGGACATGAAGATGACTATATTGTAGTCAGTTAGAAAGCAGGAAAACTGCGTGCAGTTCTAAGAAAGAAGCTTTGTTCATGGAATCTATGTTTAGGTTTAGGTACAGATAAAGAGTGGGGGAAATTATTGATCGTGGTTTGTTAGACAAGTGTTTTTCGTGAAAGTCAGGCCAGGGAAGGACCATAAATTGGAGCTCAGATGAGCACTTGCCATGAAAATAATGATAAAGCAGAGACAGGCTCACAACGTCTCTTCTGTGAGAAAGAGGTTGTAGGGAAGAGAAAAGGGCATAGCCCACTAGACTATGAAGTCTATTTTGAACTCTGTAAAGGCAGGATAAGCTGCTTCTAGCAGCTCCTGCCCAGATATGGCAACAGTACTCCATTCTTGGACATACTTGGCTCTTATATAGGTAGAGAATTGCATCAATAGTGAGATATCTACTTGAGCAGTAGAATGATCCCATCATTTTTCCAGCAGCCTTGGCAACAGATTTGATGTATGTGTTCCATCTTGGATCAGGAATAAAGGTCAGACCCAGAAGTTTGTCAAAACATGGAGCCTCCCCAAGACGAAATCCATTCATTTCAGTTAATGCCAGGCTGGGATCAGAACACTGATGTAAAGATAGACGTTTGGTTTTAGATGCATTAAAATTAACCAGCCACCTCTTCCCCCATTGCACCACGTGATCAAGATCAGAGGAGACAGAATCAGAGAGAACTTGGTCGTTTACGGCCTTTGAAGTGTTGCAATAGATGGTAGTGTCGTCAGCATGAATGTCTACGAATGACCTTAGGATGTGATTTGGGAGATCATTGATGTAGATCAGGAAGAGAGTTTAGCTCAGGATGGAATCCCGGGGGACTCCAGCATTAATACTGTGAACTGCTGATTTCTGCCCAACCTCAAGCACTACTCTTACGAACCTATCAGAGAGAAATTATTTAATAATTGAAGAGACATTTCCAGCTATACCATTGCTGGAAATTTTGTGGAGTAGATTCTTATGTCATACCCTATCAAAGGCTTTTGATATGTCAAAAGCAATTGCCCTAGAAAAGAATCCTCCATCGAGAGATTCGCTAATCCTATGATATATAACTGCTAGCACATTTGCTGTGGATCTAGCAGAACGGAAACCATATTTCATGTCACTGAGGAGGTTATTTTTGCTGAGGTGGTTGACTACTTCTCTAACAGATTTTAGCACAGGAGACTGATTCGTCTGTATTGAGATGGAGATGACCAATTACCTGAATTGTTAAATACAAGACATACTGAGGTTTTCCAAGGTGTTTGGAAGCAATTCTCCTTAAGACAATGCTTAAACAGCTTTGTATGGGAGCTAGTTCTAGTTGAAGCTTTTTGAGCACTATAATTGGAATGCCATCAGAGCCGGTTGCTTCACTGGAATCAAGATTTTTGATTAGCTTGACAACATCACGCACATTTTTATGTTGCATAGCGTGTTTTCAGACACAGGAGGAAATACGGGGGGGGGGCTGATTACATAGGTTAGAATTAGCTGTAAAGTTCTTAGCAAAGAGTTTGGCTTTGTCTGATGTTGATGAGATTATCTCGGGTCCATTGATGATGGTTGGGATAGAACATACACTTCTATTTGTTTGTTATTTGCCAAAACTGGTGTGAATCAAGCCGCTGCTCAGCTACTTTGGACGATGGACTGAGCATACAACTGTCACGTTCTTTATTACCCTTTTACAGTGATTGCTGGCAATTCTAAAAGCGGCTTTAGTTTTGATACATCGATTGCATTGGAAGCAATGGAAAAAATGATTTCTCTTCACAATGGCAGCAGCACATTCTAGAAAGAACTATAGCTGTCTGTTAGGTTTTTGCCGGAATTTTTTGGAAAGTATGAAGCAGTCTACACCTACAATTAACCATTCTGTCAAGTCTGATACTATAGAGGACACATTCTTTTTAAACCTGAAACAAAGGTAGATCTGATATAAACGTATGAAAGCTACCCAGTCTATCCCTTAGTGTTATCCTGATAAAAGGTTTAATTATTTTGAAACAAGAACGAGCATTTCTTGCAGGCATTTGTCAGATCTATACATTTAAGAGATTAAAATGCTATTTCAAATTTTAGTTAAACTAAGAAGCAGAAGTGCTATTTCAGGCTTTAGCCCGGCCACCTGAGAAGCGGAAGTGCTGTTTTGGACAGTCATCGTATCTACTTTATTTGTTGGGAATTTATTCTTTATGGAATTAGTGTTATCTTAAAGTATATTAGAAATGGAGAATTTATAATAATTAATAATGCAATTTCCCTTTCTGGAAGTAAAGATCTGATATTTCAAAATGAGTCAAATTCTACAATGTATTATGTTTTGTTTTGTTTTTTTAAATTCTGAAGCAATTTATTGCAATGGTAGGCTAAGTAACTTTTTTTTTGTACTAACTTTTTAATGTACACCTGCTCCCTAAAAGAAAACCTGCATAGAATTTATCTTCCATAGCAAAAAAATATTTTGGTTAACTACCATAAAAAGTTAGAATAGTCTGGAAACAGGTGATCATTCTACATTAAATTTCATGTTTTGTTGGGAAGTTCATAGGGGGAGCAGATTTAGAAATTCCTTTCGATTTGAATTTTTAGCCATATTCAAATTATATTTATATATTGATATACACAGGATTCACTCCTAAACTTGTTAGTCTATCATTACAAATTCCAGTGCACAGCTGCTAGGTGTAAAGGTAGTTAATGTGAGCCATATTTAATTTCACTAAAGGAGGTGGAAATTCTTTCGTAAAAATTTAGTAACCTCTGATGGTTGTGAAATTTTAACAATGTATTGGACATCTATTAATAAATATTCCTTGAATTTCAGTTTTTTTTTGTTTTTTTTAAGTATATTAAATATTTTTAAGGTGTATAATATGAGCGCACCGCCTTATTTGAAAATTCAAAAACATTAGATTGGCATTAAATTTGATCTATTTTGTGAATTAAAATTTTGAGACCCTGTAACCCTTATATTTCAGGCATTGTCTAGAATCAAAATCATTTAATGTATTTTGATTAAAATTGGAATAAGTATTCTAGGCATAAGGTTTAGTATCAGAATATCCTAATTTTTTAATCATTGTAAGGGGACATTAAAGTGGAGTCAAACTGCTGTGTTTGGGGAATTTATTTTACTTGTCCTAGGGCAGGTATTCTTTTAGTAAAATTATAACATTACAAAGATTATTCACTTAATAAAATTCAAGACCCCCTTCCTCTTAATAAGAAAGAAAATTTCTAGTAATTTGTAAAAATAGTTTATACAAGTGATTTGATAAAAGCTCTTATTGCATATAGTCTATTTTTATATAGTTGTGTATCTTAAGAGATTACTGAATGGAAAGTCATAGAACGCTTAATTGAATTCTTCAGTAAATCAATGGATGGCATTTTAGCGTTCCATATTGTTTTTGTTATTTAATAGCTTATGTGTAACGTTGTGATTGGTTAAGCAGCCTCTGCAGTAAAATCAATTTCACGAGCAATAGTGATGAATGATTTTGCTCCAAGCTTTGCATGTAAAACAGATTCATGCTATTCACAAAAAACAGTTGTCAGTTCCTTTTTTTTTTTTTTTTTTTTTAAATAATTTAAAAAAAAATTTATACACGTGTTACTATTAATGGCAGTATGAAAACTGGGGTTGAGTGTCCTTTTTTAACTACCTCTCCATCAGGGCAATATTAAACACAAGATCTGCTTTTAAATAACTCAGGTGTTTAAAACGAGGCACTCTAGGCTGAATGTAGTTCTATCACCACATCCTCGTGATGAACCATAGATCCATCGTGCCTCTAGAAGGAACCAGTGATGTCAAAAGGAGGACCTTCTGAGAATGAACAGATACTACATTTTGATCCTAGCCACTTTGAAGTTTAGTTTATGGACTATTTTTGCACATTTATTCATCAGTTTTCTGAAGATTAAAATTTTATTGTTACACCTACAAACTATTTGAATAAATTAGAGTATGTAAAAAGGTATTTTTATTTAAAATTACGCATTATATAAATCGAATCTCAAATTCAAGAACATAAAATAATGAATGTAAAAAAAAGTATGACTCGGCTTATATATTTTTTTTACAAGGGAGTTACTGCTTATCAAGGTCTGAAGGCCATTCGAGGACAAAGATTAAGGAGTGTTTGATTATTTAAGGGGGCGAGACCTGAAAAACTTGTTTCCATTGAATTGGAAGACAGCCATGAGACATGCCAGCGGAACAGTTCCGCAGGCAGTTCTAAGAGAAACTTTGTTATGGAATCTATTCAGATTTAGGTACAGATAGAGAGTAAGGGAAATTGTTGGTAGTGATTGTAGCTAGAGAAGTACTTTTTGTGAAAGTTTGGTGTACGGGAACCATAGATCAACGCTCAGACAAGCACTTGTCATGAAAATAACGATAGAGAAGAGACAGACTCACAACGTTTCTTCTGTGGGAAAGAGATTGCAGGAAGGAGAATTATCCACCAGGCTTCCAAGCCAGTTCTAAACTCTGTCAAGGCAAGATAGTGCTCTGAGCAGCTCCTGCCCAGATGTAGCAACAATACTCTATTTTAGGGCATATACAGGTAAAAGATTGCGTCAGGAGTGAGATATTTTCTGGAGCTGAAGAATACTGCAACCATTTTTCCACTGGCCTTAGAAAAAGATTTGTAAGTCTTTCATTTCAGCTCAGGGGAAGCTTGTTAAAGCAGCATGCTTCTTTGAGACTTGAGCCATTCATATCAATTGAGGTCAAGTAGGGATCAAAGTGTTGGTGCTGAAAAGATAGAAGCTTGGTTTTGAATGCATTAAAATATACCATACTTTTGCCCCGTTGCACTATGTACTCATCTAAGGAGAGACTCAGAGATATCTTGCTCATTGATGATCATTAATGAAGATAACAAGGAGAGTTGAGTCCAGGATGGATCCTTGGGGCACATCAGCGTTGATATTTTGAGCTCCAGACTTCTGTCCATCAACAACTACTTGTATAAACCTATCGGAGGGAAAGGATTTTATGGTTGAGAAGACATTTCCAGATATTCCATAGCTGGATATCTTTTGAAGTAGACCTTTATGCCTGACCCTATCAAATGTCTTTGATATGTCAAGAGCTATTTCTCTAAAGGTAGATTCACTGATTCTATATGAAATCAGTCAGTAGATCTCGCAGGACGGAAACCATATTGCTTGTAACTGAGTAGGTTATTTTTGCTTAAGTTGTTTTTGCTGATAGGGTTGACAATTTCTCTATTTAGCACGGATTCAAGCAACTTATGACGCAACAAGGACTAATTGGTCTGTACTGAGATGCAGAAGACTAATCTCCAGTGTTTTTAAATACTGAGCAGACTAACAAGGTTTTTCGAGGTGTTGAGAAGTAATTTCTATTTAGGCATTGATTGAATAGCTTTCCAAGAATGAGAGCTAGTTCTGGTTGCAGTTTTTTTTTTTTTTTTTTTTTTTTTTTTTTTTTTTTTTTTTTTTTTTTTTTTTTTAGTACTATGACTGGAATATTGTCAGGCAGGACCAATTTTGATAGCACCAAGGTTCTTGATCAGTTTGGCAACATCTCAAACAGATGTAGATGTCGCTCAGATTATTTTTGGTCTTTTGAGGAAATTCAAGAGGTATGTGTCCCAGATCTCATAGGGTTGAGTTTGATGCAAAGTTCTTGACAAAGAGTGTAACTTCATCTGGTACTGATGAAATCACCTTCAACCTGAATGATTGATATAGGGGAGATGTATCTGTTCAGAACCTTGTTTGTTATTCGCCAAAACTCATGGAAGCCAAGCCTCTATTCTATTTTGGACTTCATGGACTGAGCGTATAATTTTATCGCATTTTCTATAATCCTTTTTCAGTGATTGCTGGTAGTCCTAAAGATGACTTTAGTTTCAAAATATTATATTTAAAGCAATTGAAATAATGTTTTCTCTGAACAATGGTGGCAGCACATTCAAGGGTGTACCATGGCTGGCTGTTCAGTTTGTTGGAATTTCTTGGAGGGTATGTAATTGTCTATGCCAACGCTAAGCAATCAGTTAGGTTGGATGCTATACTAGATGCAATTTTTTTTAAAGCATAGGAGTAGTTCCGATATGAAAGTTTGGAAACCGTATTAGTCAGCTATCGAGTAAGGATACACAATTCGATGGAGGGGGATACTTGGGTTTTTGTTATACTTTGTTTTTACTTTTATTGTAATGACCAGAGGATCCAAGTGACGACAAAACTGAGAATGAGCACAGTTCATGGGCCTGTTGTTAGAGAAAGATCTAGAAGGCTTGCAAATTATCTATCAGCATTAAGTACCCGAGTAAGTTCATTAACTGTGTTAAGTTATAAGCTCGGGAGAAATCATGACAAAACCTCCCTTCATCATCTGCTTTGTTTGTTTCAACATTTTAGACATTGAAATCTTCACAGACGTGAATGTTGGCTGAGGGATGAGTAAGCAGGGTATGATCAATTTGTTTAGCAATACTCTCAAAGATAGCAACTCTTTCATTGTGGGTATGGTAGAAGGCAAATATAAATGCTATACTGTGAGTAGTTTGGAGTGTTCTTTAGAAATGTCCCTACCACAGGAAGAGTTATCTCTAATATAGGCACATATTCCATGTCCATGACGGAGGGTTGGGTTTGGATGTGAAGTTAAATATTTTTTGATGGTGAAATTAGCTAAGGAAGCATTTGAGTTAATGCCAGTTT
This sequence comes from Euprymna scolopes, assembly GCF_053919585.1. NCBI lineage: Eukaryota > Metazoa > Mollusca > Cephalopoda > Sepiida > Sepiolidae > Euprymna > Euprymna scolopes. Next base: position 34,362,288 of record NC_136483.1, on the reverse strand, counting down.
CACACAAGAACGAAAGGTCAGGTTTGGTTTTCTGTATTTATGTAAACATTTTTATATCGCTACACAATAATGATAATGTTTCTGTCAATAGTTACAAATAAAGACCTCATCAGATGATAAGTTGGTCCTCTTAAATGTTCATATCTGCCATTAAGAAGGACTATTATCATCTGATGTCTTTAGTTATTAAGACATCATGATGGTGCAATGATATGAAAAAGTATATCTTACTCTATTTATTATTGAGTAGTGTTATAGAAATCTTGTTAAATTCATTGTTTTTTAAATCTTTGAATAAATTTAACCGGGAATATATATATATATATATATATATATATATAAAGGAGATTAGAACAATAGTCTAAAGAGCTGAGTGTATTTTAATGTAACAGTGAAATTACTAGTTTAATTAAAATACAGGAAATAGAAAGTGCTCGTTGTAATTTAGATATATAATAAGCTCAATAGTTAAATGTCCTAGAGCTAAGTCAATATTAAGTAATGTGATTGATAATTTAAAATTTAAGAATCAAATTATAATTAAATTAAAAATCCGTTTCATAAGAAGGAACAATAACAAAATCAGTTATCTGTACGATCGTTTCGGAAAACAATGCTTTTTATTGTGGTATACATCAAGTTATGTACAATAATTACATATAGTTTTTTAATAAGCAAGGTCTCCTCGTCAGCAAATTTTGAAGGGTTTTTATTGAATTTAAAAGACACCATAAATAAACCTAGCATTAAAAGTAAGGCAGATGAATCTGAAAAAAATTGAAATAAAAGGTCTGGATTTAACATTTATAAGAAAATTAATATGGGTTAGAGATAGAAATAAGTAGAGAAAAATATAGATATGAATTTACATAATAAATTTGTTTTAAAAATATATAGAGATATTTACCTTTTAATTTTTTGCTTTTTGAATTCAGGAACTATGGTTAAAATATTCATTTAGATGTTTGCTATAGCTTTTTATCTTATTGAATGATGAATTTAAAAAAAGGGGGGGACGCTCGTGCAGTAAATTATTTCCGTTAGCGTATTTTTTATTTAAAGACGCTAGGGTTTATATATAGAGAATGTTGCTTGTGCAATTACATATTTTAAGGGGAGATAATTGTCATATTTTCTTTACTTTATTTATTTGAAGGGTGTAAGGGAGATAATTAGTCTAACTTAATTTATTAAAAAAAAAAAATAATAATAATAATTGTAATTTATTTTTACTAATAAGTAATTTTTAATGATTTAAGGTGGTTTATATTTATTAAATTTAAACCAACGTTTATGACTACATGTAAATATAAGCTCCTGTCTTGAATTTAATAGTTTGGTTGTATTTTTTATATCTTCATATTTTAAAATTTTTAGGGTCTCTTTTGTACATAGTGCACAAAATTTATCTCCTGGTTTATATGATTTGCAAGTCTCAATTATTCGCCATTTTAAGTTGAAAGGAATATTGTTGTTTTTTAGTTGCCAAATATAGTTGGATAGAGTATTTTGGTTTGATAGAGAGTTATTTTTAAAAGAATGTTTGTCGTTGAAATTCTATGTTTTATTACCCAGATGTGGAACCAAAATATATTACCTCTTGCTTACTGTGATTATTTTCCGTTAGGTCTGTTGTTGGATTATTATATGGTGGGTTGATTAGTAATTGATCGGTAGATTGGTTTAAGTTGGTGTTATTATTTAATCTGGTAGTTGAGTTATGGTTGTTAATAGGTTCATGTAGATTTGGAGTTTTTGATACTGTGCAGCTATAGATAACATTTTTAATTTTACATGAGCCTTGTAGGGGACATTTATTTTTTCTTCTACAGTTACAGTCCGATGTATTTTGTATAGTTGTATTTTGTAGTTTATTAATTTTCTTATTATTAGAGCTAATTATTTTCTGATGAAGGTTAGGCATAGTAGAGTAAGAGACTTTAATTGTGTTCTTATTGAAAATTTTATTATATCTATGGGGGGCTTTAAAATTCTTATCTAATATTTTAAAAAATTCTCTGGCTATGTTTTTTTCTAGGTTTTTGGAATATGGGGGGTTGAACCATAGGATCTCCTTGTGTCTATTCTTACGTTTACGGGTTTTGGTTTGCTGTTTATTTGTATTATTATCTAATATTTGTGGTTTGGTTTTATCTTTTTTTGTCTCTTGGTTATTTTTCTTAACTCGCATACGGGAAGACATTGCCATATTATATGTTATTATGCTCTTAATAGGTTTATTTTCAATGGAGTTTATGTTTCTATCATTTTTATTTATGAATTTAATTTGTGAATTATATCCAGAGTTTTTAAGGGCTTCATTATAATATTTAAAAAAACTATATGTAATTATTGTACATAACTTGATGTATACCACAATAAAAAGCATTGTTTTCCAAAACGATCGTACAGATAATTGATTTTGTTATTGTTCCTTCTTATGAAACGGATTTTTAATTTAATTATAATTTGATTTTTAAATTTTAAATTATCAATCACATTACTTTATATATATATATATATATATATTAAAATTGGTAATTATCAAGATAATAAAGTTCTGTATACTAGATAGAGCAATTAAAGAAATAGGAAAAGTTGAGAAATAAAATTTCCTTAAAATATTTATTGATTTAGCAAAAATTCAAACAAAAACTTATAACAAAAAAAATCATTAAAGCATACATTTTCATTAGGATAAACATTAGTAAAAAATGCATCACTAATTAGCATAAATTGGATAATGCATAAAAAATGCATGAAATTTTTTTTTTTTTTAAACAAATGGTATTTTCAATGAAATAACTAATCAAAAAGATAAATCAGTTAACTAATTAGCTAGTCAATTAATTAATGAATGAATTAGTAATCTGTGAAGCCAAAGGATAATTATTATTTCCTGTTTTAATTTTCGATGGACCAGTGTTGTAATTTATTCAATTTTATCAAGTTTTCCTAATATCTACTTTAAGAATTGGGTTCTCATTGTTGAGCACTGTATGTTGAAATGTAAAAGTCAGTCACTTAGACCACATGTGTAGATTGTGATCAAATCATTTGATCACTCTAGGCCTACTTGAATGACATTTACACTTCATAAATGTTAATTTCAACTAAATTCTAACAGCAGTTCATGCCAACCGAGAGGTATGTTCCTTGTAGATAGCTTTGTGGCAGGGTTGCAATCCTTTGACCGACGGTAATTGTGATTCTCTACACTGACGATTCCCGAAAGGATGAAACACTAGTGTCTGTAGGTATGAAAAATGATTATAGTAATAATTATATATATTTGTAGGCTGAGTATATGAAATGTGTTTAGTTTAAAAGAATGATTGGTGCTTGTTAAGATAGTTGACACAGAGATTATTTTTTTGTGATATATCGTTTTAAGCAAAAACAATATTATGTACTTGTCATGATGAAAATAGTAATATATCCAAGAATTCATTGAGTAGAAAGTTATTTAATTGGGTAAAATTGCATTTTATATATTATAAAGTAGACACAGATACACAGGAGACATAACCAAATGAATATTTTAGATTACTTGTGTCATGATTGCAATATTTGTTGTCTATAGTGATAGACTTTATTTTACTAAAACATAATAGCAGTTGTCCTACTTGATGAATTTTCGTAATTTTTGCATATATTACTATTTTTGGCATTTCAATTAAGTATGTAACATTGTTTTTGCTTAAAACGATATATTTAAAAAAAATCGATTTGTCAACTCTATCTTAGCAAGTACTGAATGTTTTATTTAGATTTTCAAATCTATAAATAACTTTTCTTTTAAATGAAAAGCATTTTATATACTCAACAACCTACAATTAATAAGACTGCTTATGCACCCAGTGATAATCTATATATTAATTTACTTGTCGGGTGTCACAAAGAAAACATCATCACAAACATTAATTAATGAGAAACGAATTACCACCGTTTATAGTAGGTCTTTATCAGTTAAACATCATTAAAACCATTTCCTCTCCAAAATATTCCAATGAAAAAAACATGACTGTCTGTTTACGGTTTCAAATTGGCTATTTTATTTGATAATTATTTTATTTGATAATTAAAAAAAGTCATGTTGAGAGGAGACTAAGTTTTTTTTATTATTGTAGATTCTTTTTAAAATTGATATCTGTTCCTTTTATAATTTATATAAAAAATTATTCAGAAAAAAAAACAATGTGCTGTTTGTTGAATTTTCATTGAAAAAACAACACAATGGAAATATTTCACAGACTCTATAAAGATATTAAAGATAAACCGTAATAACCAGATATATTATAACACTACATTAACAGATTACTTAGATTAAAAATTTTGTAGTTTTAACAAAAGGCCCTTGTGGAATTTCCACAGGTCCTGCTAGTTTATATTATTTCATTAAACTGAATTAATCTCGTTAGATTTTTTACTGATATAGTTTAACCACAAAACATATGCTAGAATATTCCATAGGTTCAGCATTGAGTTTCGTTTGATGCCCCCGCCCTCCCAAGAAAAATTGTCTAATTTGCTGTAGTTTGCAATTAACTGATCAAGTAAGCCATCTCTTACTAGATTTAATTCCATCACTATTATCTCACAGTATATGTTGTTTGACCTCTTTTCTGTTTTTTCCGTTTTTCAAAAAATGTAAAAGCAATCATTGCTACTCTGTCTACCTCTTCCTTTCTTTCTGTCTCCCTTTCTTTCTCCTTTCCTTTTTTCTTCCTCTCTTTTTCTCCGTCTCTTCTTTCTAAGGACCTATCTGCACGATCGTATATAATTTAAAAATGAAAATATTGTCACTTGAATAAACAAGCATAAATGACAGATAAGTTGGACAAGGAGGAAAGTTCCAGAGAAAAAGAACGAAAGGTTTGGAGACATGGAATTGATAAGAATAACCCAATGTCTTAAGCATCTTCGCCCCTCTCCCAGCTTCTCCCATTCATGGGATGACATCAAATACGATCTCTTCCTCCATATTCCATCATTACACAACACTTGATTTAATATTGTACAAGTATTGTGTAATGATCGAATGCATCAGACACTTGCAGTAGGATTATGATGTTTTTGTTGGCCAATTCTTCATAGATGTTGGTCTTGGCAACAATGTTAAGGTCTTTGATGTTGAGCTCGAATAGTGCTAACCTCTGCAAACGTTTTCAAGTTTTTAATTTTCCTATGAGTAGTTGCAGCGTTAAAAGCCAGTCAGGTTGCTATAACATTTATTTTCACCACAAACTAGGCAAAGAGCAATGAGCATAAGGAGCTACTATGATATGGACCAGATTTATAGGAAAAGGAGCAATCTGGATAGAAATTTAAGCAGCAAAATGTTTGCTTACATTATTAATATTCATATTAAAATATATATGCACGATAAGTTTTAAAGAATTTTCTTATCAGTTCTTAATTTAATTTCATGGTGTTGTAATGGTGTCAATTACTACCACCACTACCACCACCACCACCCAAAAATGTTTTTATTCTGAAAAACTTTTATAACTCCTGAGTAAGGTTTTTTTTTTTTTTTTTTTTTTTTTTTAAAGTCTGGTTACTGAGGGTAGGCATGATGTTGGGAAGTCACTGAGGGTGTATCGCTTATCGCAGCATAAAGAGGGTTTGTTTTTTTCGCCAAGGTCATTGAGTAAATATGCATTCTGCAGCTAATAGCAACACAATTTTAACAGATGATAAAATGTGTCTGCTTTTCACAACAAAATTAACTTTTCAAAATAATAGACAATCCATCGTTAAAAAACAATTTTTACTTTGTTTTCATTTATATTTTGCTTTCATTAAACTTAGCCTCCAACAGTTAAGAGATTATCTTGATATTTAAACTAATTTGCTAACCGTTTGTATTTGTTAGCAGTTATCTTTTACTGCTGATAGATTTTCCATGTTTACATATGTTAGCATCTAATTGGCATTGTGACCATTAAATAATTGTTCTTTTTTTGTCTCTCCACAACCCACTGGTTCCTTTGTTGATAAATTTCTATTTAATATTTAATTAGAATATAGAATAACAATTGAACATCTCTAAACATAGTCACATGCATTTCTATAATATTCACTAATGACATTAAATTGGAAGTAAAATGGATGTTTGAAATTAAATAACAATGAAAGACATGATTTCATTTATCTCTATACTAATCTTTGTATTGCTCTGTTGATTAGGACTCATGGTTGGAACCGATTCATTGTTTAAGGAGTTAGTGAAAATTGGCCAACTTTGACTTGAAAAAGTTATCTATATAATATAGAAGCGAAAATGTGTGTTAGTGTGTGTGTTTTTTGTGTATGTTCGGCAAAAGCTTTTGGAGGTGGGGGGTTCTCGGGTGGAGGGGGGTAATGTTTCTTAGAACTTTTTATATACTTCCTAGATTATAATATCTCAGATGCGTTTATCTTTTATTTGAGCGACTTTTACATGCTATGTTCGTGGTATTTCCTGGTCTCTGCGTGTTTGTTTGGCTTTTCCGTATAAAAAAGTGAAACTAAAGCTGGAGCAAAAGCGTCTTCCTGGCACGTGCCAGGGACCTCCAGAAAGCAATAAGCTTTGATCAATGCAGGGAAAACCCATCATATCAGACAATTGCTATTCATTTGGACACTCCCCTTTTTATTGGGAGCTGATTTTCCCCAACATCTTGGGGAAATTGGCTTGTAGCTAAAGTTAAGTGCCTGATTTCATTCCTCTATGACGTGATGTTTGACCTCCTTAAATTTTCACACCTGTTACTTTTAACTTCTTAATCGTTTAATTTCAACCATTCTCAATTATGCTGCTCTCGTAGCGTTGCGGTAAATTATCAGGCTATTCGCCTCAAGGTTTCAGGTTTGAGCCTACCTGCCTACCAAAACTTTTTCTTTTACACTTACAAACACCCGGGCAACACCGGGCACACCTGCTAGTCTATTATATAAAAGGCAAAATGGGCGTGAGTGTTTGTGTACGTCCACGAAAGGCTTTTTGGAGTTCTTGCATCGGTTACATTCCGCAAGAAGTTTTTGCATACTTCCTAGATCGTAATATCTCAGATTCGCAAACGGACATTTTTTTTATTTTTTTTATTTTGGGGTCACCACTTATCAAGGCCCGAAGGCCACTCAGGGATAAGGGTTATTGCATGTACAGTAATCAATGAGATAGTATTGTAGTAATCATTAGTATTGGGGGGTTTGATAGAGTGTCTTAAGGGGGCGGTTTGTCAGGAGTTTGTTTAGATTGTCTCTATCTTTTTTTGGATCGAGTTAAGCAAAATTCCCACCGTGCCGTTGTGTCCGCTGTTTGATTTTTGTCTTCTTCAAATAAATAAAGCAAAACTATTTGAATGCCAATGCCTGGCCTTTGCCTGGGTAGTATCTGTTCTGTAACTAATCCTTGGTCAATGTAGGGGAAACCCTTCATACTGAGACAATTACTATTTATTTGGATACTGCCAGAGTGCCCCTTTTGGGGGAAGCTGCTTTTCCCCCTCCCACATTATAAATGACCTTGTGTCTAATTTGCTTTTGTGGGGAAACAAATAAATAAAACAAAAAGCGGGAAGCTTAACTGGTCCCCGGCCAGGTTTAAAAACAATATTCATTTCTGCGCTTGCATGGCGACTCCTATGATTCTTAAGTTAATTACCAACTCATTGAAATCACTATCCTCTTTGGCCTAATGGTTAGCAAGGAAGACTAATTACCCTACGTTACTGAGTTCGATCCCACCTCTCTCTCTTTTTTTTTTTTTTTTTAATTTCGTCCTTGTGTCAATATCCTTCATCCGGGCAAAAGTTAATTACCAACTCATTTAATTCGCTATCCTATTTTTTTCATATTCTTTTCCTCCTTTGTGGTGTGGGTTTGAGCCTGTCTGCCTACCACCACTTTTTTTTTTTTTGCTCAACACTCACCTCCAAACACCCGGCAATGCCGAGCACTCCCGCTAGTACACAATAAACACATGAAGAAATGTATCAGAATCTTTTCTTTTTAGATTCATTTATTACAACTTTTCCTAAATTGAATTTATACAGATATGAAAACCATTATTGTCTCTTTAAAATTTAAGTGTTAGAAATTTAATATATAAAGTTGGTGTGCTTGTGGATGTTTTTGATGAGGACTGATAATTCATATTATTTGGATTCTTTGGACTAGTGTTCTCAGCTTGAATATTATTTTCACAACATTCACACTAAAGATGAGATCAGTGCAAAGAATACAAATATAGTTCCTATTTACTTGCCTCCCCACGAGGGCAGAGTTAGACACCATGGTCGGTTTTTAATGTGGAGAAAAGAAAGCAAAAATAAAAATTGTCTCAGTCGTGAAGGATTTCTCCTCCACTAACAGAGAATAAAAAATTAAAGTGTAGCATCAGAACAGATATTAGTCATATCAGATTTTCATTGTTTGACATTGATAGTAATTAACGATCAATAAATATTTAATTCTATCTAGCCATTTTTTTCATCTTGTTTTCTTTATTTTCACAAAAATGTATTTCGTTTTAGATTCTTTCAAATACCACTTACTCATCTCAGTGTGGAACTTTTTTTTAGCTTGGAGTCATTTTTCAGTAATTAGTTTCAACTGCTTATATCTTTTACTAAAAAACTGCTTTTAAATCTATTCAATGTTTACATACTTAATGAGGAAAAAAACAAGCAAAAATTTAATAAATGTACAAAGACAATTTTCTAAATACTAGTAGCAAATTTGTTTCTCTTTTAAAAAATAATTGATAAATTAATCCAGAATTTTTATGATTTATGCTTAGCATACATTGAATGAGAAATAACTTGGTATAAGAAATTGCATGAACCGATTGAGTTTAATCTTGGAGTTCAATTAAACTTTTCTAATGTGTTTTTAGGTTTTTTAAGCATTCAAACCTGTTGAAAAGTATCAGATAAATTTGAAAATTTTAATTTTGAGATTTTTACAAATTAAAAAAGTATATTTTCATTCTTTTTGTGCTTTCACATAGTTCTTCTTTTTTCTTTTTCTTTTTTTTTTATCTGAACCACCAGGAAATTCATCTGATTAGATTTTAAAAAAGTTGATTTTTATTAAAGACTTTTGTTTATTTTTTACTGCTTTCAAACCTTCATGAAATGTATTGCACATAAGAATTAAAAATGTATTTTTCAGATAGTTTTACATTTTAATATAAATTTAGGCTACAAAAAACATCCTAAAAACTAATTAATTGGGCTATGACAACAGAATATTCTTTTCATTCTTTTGACTCTCAAGTATATATCCGACACAGTCAATCAACTGAGAATCACATCAGTCTATATAAAAACATAAGATATTAACAGATATATACCCGAGAGTCAAAATAATGAAAAGAATATGCTGTTGTCACAGCCCTACTAATTACCCACATTTGTGAACATCAGGTACTTCTGCTAGTTTATTAAAAGATAATTTATATAAGTATATAATGACATAACATGAATAATATTATGATAACACAAAATATCAATGGATTTCCTACCTATCTTATGTGCATTAAGTGTTATTTAAACACACACACACACATATATATATATATATATATATAGCATTACGATTAGTATAAAAAAAGGTGAAATAAAAACAGTAGCAGTTTATCGCTTGAACCCCTCCAGTAGAACATCATCGATGCCATGTATTTATAAGAAATCAATACTGATCAATGCTCGTTGACTAACATGTCTAGGAATGGATCAATATTCTGCTGTACTGACCTAATATAACTATGGTAGAAACATGTTCAATTATTTTAGATGGTTGGTTCTTTGCTTTGATTTTAGAGCAGGTGTGATGGCTTCAACCTCAGTTTGTCAAACTACCTCATTTTTCAAATGTTTCAAAGTTTGATAATTATTACTATATTTTATTTTCTTAAAATATTTTTTAGCGTAAGTCTAGAATTGAACCTAATAAAATAAAAACTACATAGAAAGAAAATATCATTTTCCAAAAAAATCATGTAAATTTGTCAAGTAGTGTATTTTTAGATATAGAAAATAATTCTTTCCGATTCTTAGTGATTAATAGTATAATGTAGACATTACAAGGCTGGCTTTTGATCTCTTATTTCTAGAGAGGTTGTTAAGAGGGAGGTAACCACTTTATTAAATATGGTGGATCAAACCTCATGTTCTCATTTTGTAAAATTATATTTTTTAATAATAAAAAAATTTGATCAATTTATGTTTTTTTTTTTTTTTAATATATATATTTTTAATTCGTTTCTTGATTGATACATACATCGAAGATTTTTCTGTATTTTTGTTTTTAATTAGATTGAATTCTAGACTTGCATTAAAATTATATATACTAGCAGGGGGACCCGATGTTGCCTGCAGTTGAATGATGATCAATGAATATTTCACACTCCTATATTTTTATTGTCATCGAAATCCATGAAATCGCCTGGGATGCAGTAACTTAGTCAAAAATATACTATTCTACACTGCACTCTAGAGAACCTACCGTTTCTTTTATAAAATTATTTTATATAAACTTTTTTCCAGTTAATAAAAAAAAACATTAAGAAATTTACTTGCGAGGTTTAAACCTACAGATCACGTCATGCAAAAAAGAACAAAATTTTATCAACTTACCCACATGGCCCGTTGTTCTATCATTGTTGCTAAGTGACGACATAGAAAAAATGGCTTTACTGATGATAGATAAAAGATAAATTAATGGTTTTGATTATTGTGGGTACTCTCAGACAGAACTTAACTAAGATCACTCTCACACTTATACACTAAAGTTCTGTATATTTTAAAGAAAATCTGTTCAGCCATTTTGGAGTCGAACGAACTCGCATACACAAAGTTGCATTTATATAATTGTAGATATATAAGATTTAGAATACAAGAATTGGTGTGAATTGGAGTAGGTAAGTGATTGGGTAGCAAGATCTACTCAACTGGGCTGATACCTAACTTATCCTAATTAGTTAAGTATCACAATCTAAATTTATATATATATATATATATATATATATATATATATATAATGTGTGTGGGTGTATACCTTTTAACTTGAATTTTTTTCTTGCTACTTTTTCTATTTAAAAATTAAAACAAACTTAATATATTCAGTCATAAATATATGAGCGACTCCATGAAGGTTAACTAATTTGCATATTCCTTTGAAAATGGGTGTTCGTTCATTCATTTTTTTTTATTATTTCTTATTAGATGATTGGTTTCATTTAACTATTATGCTTAATTCTTTTTATGCATAGTTTCTACATTGTGCATAATTGCGGAGACCTTAAACTGAAAACGTTCTAGCTCAACGACATGTTATATTTCTGACCTTGTCAGTGCAAAACGTCTCTATCAAACTCCTCTCTGAATATTTGGTTTACAAACTTGAAACTTGTTTCAGTTAAGAAAGATCTCTTCTACGATTGAGTACAGAATAGATCCACTTTGATTCCAACCCAAAAACCGGGAAGTCAAGTTGTCTTTGGATAAAACAATTGGGAGAGAAAACAACTTGTGCTTTCTTGATTTACAAATGTTCAAATATGTTATTGACGTTGAACATTTTCAAAATAATGTATATTTTTATATATATATATATATATATATATATATATATATATATATATATATATTAGCATTGTTACTTAAAATACATTTAGGCTGGTTAAAAATGTTGATACAATAGTAACATTTTCCCTTACTCACCTAAGCAGCTTATGCCCTTAATAAAAGAAATCTTTTCTGCCGTTTCCCTATCTATTTTGACCAAACAATTACATGTATTATAATTATTCAAATAACTATTTATTTTTAGCAACTAAATGAAATGGTTTTGCCCTTAAATGATATATGGTGTTGATTATTAAACTTGCAATTACTTATGTTTCACGCTATTTAAAATTTAAATACTTGTATTAGATATTTTTACATTTCTTTTTTTTTTCGGACCTTCTCAAGTCAATAAATGTCCATCAGTGGTTTTAAGAATTGAAAAAAAAATCGCAAAAATAGTTAGCAAAATAAATTTCATTAACTTTTAAATACATATAAAATAGAAATAATGATATGAAGTTCAGGTCTCTGAGCAGAAGTTTATAATCACTTTTTCCTGGCAATGCTGGGACAGGTCGACAAATTTATCTTTAGTTGACCTTTGACAACTAAATATTTTCGTTTACTAGCCAAATAGGAAAGTTACTAGCCAAACCCATATGATTTTTGGAATATGACATCTTCGTTCTTTGACGATTATGTACATAACAAAGTTTTTTCTGTATTTTTTAAGTGTAATTCTAAATATACAACAAATTTTATGTTGATACTTGAAGGTATAAACATTCTAATTTCTTCAGATACTGTTTTTAAACACCCTTCATTAAAAAAAAAAAAGATTATATTGTTCTATTAAACTTTTACTGTTTAAATAATTTAACTTTGTTCGTTTCATAAAAAAAAAGTTGAAAAGATTTTTCATTCCGTAGTGAGCTTTGGAAGATTGTCAGTGAAAGAAATACAATCACCAAAAGATAAGCGTTTGATTATTTTTAGTCGCTATTTTTAAGAATCACTCGCAAATGCGACTGTTTCACTCGCAATGTAGAGCCCTGATATATATATATTACTAGTTGGTCTGTCCTGGCATTGCCCAGGATAAACTGGACAAATGATCTGGAGAAGGACAATTCTAAGAACTTTGAAAAATTTGTTTGGTTTGGATGTTTTAAAGCATATGGACTATTTAATGCTAAAGAATGTCTATTAGGGGGTGGGGTATATAAGTTGATGATTTAGCGACATTAGTGCATAAATGACTGATATATGCTTGTAACTTTGAGTTCAGTCCTTAATGATATCCATTAGTCCAATTTCACACCATCTTTCCATAAGACGTCTGGATGTGACTTAATATATTCTTGTTGCCGTGGCTATCAACAAATTTGTCAATTTTATAAAATGTTCTGATATTGCTTTATACCAGGTTTAGCGATTTCTAGCTATATTGGTGGCATATTCATTCATGATTTCACAACTAAAGGAGTAGTGTTGGTTCATGGTCTGAATTCACAGAAGAACCATGTTTTCTGCTTTGCTTCAGGGTTATCTATTTGTTCTGAACCAGCCAAGTTTCCTTCTAATAAGGCCTTTTGCGATCAAAGGAAAGTTTGCTTTCTGAACAACCATATCTCTGACATGGTCAAATAGATATATGGACAAATCATAAATAAGATCTTTGCCGTTTTTTCACTTTCCCTTTTCCCTTTTCTTCTCTTTTCTCCTTTTTCACCTTCTCCTTTTCTTCTCCTTTTCTTCTTTTCTTCTTTTCTTCTTTTCTTGTCCTTTTCTTCTTTTCTTGTCCTTTTCTTCTTTTCTTGTCCTTTTCTTCTCCTTTTCTTCTTTTCTTCTCCTTTTCTTCTTTTCTTCTCCTTTTCTTCTCCTTTTCTTCTTTTCTTCTCCTTTTCTTTTCTTGTCCTTTTCTTTTCTTGTCCTTTTCTTTTCTTGTCCTTTTCTTTTCGTTTCTTCATGTCTCTTTACTTCTCTCTCCTCTTTACTTCTCTCTCCTCTTTACTTCTCTCTCCTCTTTACTTCTCTCTCCTCTTTACTTCTCTCTCCTCTTTACTTATCTCTCCTCTTTACTTATCTCTCCTCTTTACTTATCTCTCCTCTTTACTTATCTCTCCTCTTTACTTATCTCTCCTCTTTACTTATCTCTCCTCTTTACTTATCTCTCCTCTTTACTTCTCTCTCCTCTTTACTTCTCTCTCCTCTTTACTTCTCTCTCCTCTTTACTTCTCTCTCCTCTTTACTTCTCTCTCCTCTTTACTTCTCTCTCCTCTTTACTTCTCTCTCCTCTTTACTTCTCTCTCCTCTTTACTTCTCTCTCCTCTTTACTTCTCTCTCCTCTTTTCTTTTTTCTTCTCTGTCCTTCTCTCTCCTCTTTTCTTCTCTCTTTTCTTTTCTCTTCTCTTTTCTTTTCTCTTCTCTCTTTTCTTTTCTCTTCTTCTCTCCTCTCCCCTTTTCTCTCCTCTCCCCTTTTCTCTCCTCTCCCCTTTTCTCTCCTCTCCCCTTTTCTCTCCTCTCCCCTTTTCTCTCCTCTCCCCTTTTCTCTCCTCTCCCCTTTTCTCTCCTCTCCCCTTTTCTCTCCTCTTTTCTCCTCTTCTCTTTTCTCTCCTCTTTTCTCCTCTTCTCTTTTCTCTCCTCTTTTCTCCTCTTTTCTCCTCTTTTCTCCTCTTTTCTCTTTTCTCCTCTTTTCTCTTTTCTCCTCTTTTCTCTTCTCTCCTCTTTTCTCTTCTCTCCTCTTTTCTCTTCTCTCCTCTTTTCTCTTCTCTCCTCTTTTCTCTCCTCTTTTCTTTTCTCTCCTCTTTTCTTTTCTCTCCTCTTTTCTTTTCTCTTCTTCTCTCTTTTCTCCTCTCTTCTTCTCTCTTTTCTCCTCTCTTCTTCTCTCTTTTCTCCTCTCTTCTTCTCTCTTTTCTCCTCTCTTCTTCTCTCTTTTCTCCTCTCTTCTTCTCTCTTTTCTCCTCTCTTCTTCTCTCTTTTCTCCTCTCTTCTTCTCTCTTTTCTTTCTTTTTCCTGTCTTTTCTCTTTTCACTTCTACTTCTCTCTTCTACTTCTCTCTTCTTTTTTGTTCTTTGCCTTTCTTCTCTCCTTTTTTCTTCTCTCCTTTTTTCTTCTCTCCTTTTTTCTTCTCTCCTTTTTTCTTCTTTGCCTTTTTTCTTCTTTGCCTTTTTTCTTCTTTGCCTTTTTTCTTCTTTGCCTTTCTTCTCTTTTCTTCGCCTTTCTTCTTCTTCACCTTTCTTCTCTCTTCTTCGCCTTTCTTCTTCTTCACCTTTCTTCTCTCTCTTCTCTTCTCCCTCTTCTCTTTTTTTTTCTATTTTCTTTCTTCTCCTCATTTTACCTTTTTTATCCTCTTTTTGCCTTTTCTCTCCTCTTTTCTCTCGTCTTTTCTCCTTTTCTCTCCTCTGTGTATACCTTCATTTTTTTTTTTTCTTTCCCTTTTTCTTGTCTTTTACTATTTTATAATTTCCTTTTACTTTCTGTCTCGGTTGTTCTGATCTCCAGCGCATCTCCACCGAAAGATTTACTGCTATTGATTATTTGCACCAACTTCATCTCAAAATGTTGTGGAAAAAAGTAAATAAAAGAATCTACTCTTGGTTAGCCTCAGGCATTACTTTTGAAGAAGCCCATTTTGGTCAACTTTTTTTTTTTTTTTTCCTTTTAGATGTTGTCTCCTACAAAAGTATCGAAATTATCAAATATTTCTAGGCTTAAAAATAAACATACTGAGTTAAACATTTTTTAAGTGAAGTGGGGAGGGAGTAACTGGTATTTGAAACCACAAAGCCTTTATTTAGTTATTTGAAATTTTTCTTTGGAATGTCCAAGAATGAGGTTAATTTTATCTGAAAATTTTACTTCGAATTTGTTTTTCTTCTCTTTTGCCAAATGTTATTCTTTCTCGTCCATTTCTACTGTGTACTAACAGGCCGCCCGGCATTGCCCAGTCGTAAAATACGCTTCACTATGATATTTTGATTAATGCATATTTCATATTTATTATATTATATTGGACCCAATATATAGTAATGATTTAAAAAGTTAAAAAAAAAAATGACTTGTGCGCTACAACAGAGAATCTAAACCAAAACGTTTAGCTTACAATTTACTTTTTCCTTTGACGTTAATGAAGACATGTTTGCTGCAAGGCTAAAAATTAAAACATCAACGAATAGCTATTACTTTACACATATTCATAATGCTGTCGTTTGACCTTCACCTGGCAAATTCCATTTTTTTAAATTTTCATACTTTTGCAGTGATTTTTCCCTGATTAAAACTCAAATTTAAAATTTGCATGGGTTCTAATATCCTATATATTTAGTTTCATGTCTGTAGCCCAAAAACTGACAGGAGTTTGATAGGCAAAATTTTTTAAACAAATATACGCATACATAAATATATAAAGAGGTTTGTGTTTACTGTAACCTTTTTATGCAAGTATAAATTATGTAGAATATCTGCATGAATATAGTTACATGTAAGAGTTAACTAAAGATGATCATCCCATAAAAAAAAAAAAAACGAAAAAACTAATAGAATGAGTGCTGAAAATAATATGCAAATTAGCTAGATTTTTTGCAGATAAATGCAATTCCATGACTCATATAATAGTTTTTTGTTTTTCTTTTGTTTTTTTTAATAGAAAAAAAAACGTTTTTAATATGAATATCAATACACAAAAAAAATTATAGTAGTATAGATTCTTTATTTTCACTTGTATTATTTTCATTCTTTTACTTTTTTGCTTTTTCTCCCCGCCTCCTCCGCCAACTTCGTTTGATAACAAAGGATTTATGCAATCAATGATTTATGTTCCTGTTTGTGTAGTTGTTAGATGACCAATGTCTAAAAACGTGTTTACATAAAATTCTTACAGCTAATCAAGTCAAATATTATGAGGTTGGGGTTAGGGCATAAAATAGCACTCCTTTAACAAGCAAACATTCAATGTTCGTATGCTTGTTTTTCTTTTCGAAAACGAGTCTGGAAAATGTAAATGGCTAAAAATGATAATTAAAAAAAATTTAATTTTGTTCAACCCTCCTCTCATACATCCAAATAAAACATTGCCACTGAAGCATGACGGGCGACTGTAAGAGGGCTAGATTTAGAGAGAGCAATCTGAGTGGGGAGTTGGGCAGTAAGATGCTGTTCACTGAGTTAACATTGACTAAAACGTTATGAAAATAACATTCAAGATGAGAACAGTAGTTTGAAGAATCTAAATAATACAAATTTATCAATTCTCATCTCAAAAATTCAGAAACGTAGGATACATCTTTATTAATATTTTGTTGCCAATTTATAATCTGAAAAAGAAATTAGTTTGTATTAGAAAATACATTTGTTAGTTCTTAATTTTCTGTTTCCATTTATTTTTCTACTTTGTGAATTTTAAAACAAAACTCAGTATTTTTAAATAGAACTTTTCTTAAATATTGATACGATTATGGCTTAGGATTAAAAATTGAGGGCAATTGAATTAGTAACATAGTGTGGCCCATGTGCAAGGGATAAATATTTGATTGGTCGTACTAGACAGATATTTTGATATGAAAGTATTGTGATTGCAGCATCAGAGATAAAGGGTTGTCATATAAAGTCATGTAAAGTCGGAGTTAATTAAACCTGTACGATGATATAACTACTATTGGTGATGGAAGAGGGTTTATAATGAAGTATATACTTTAAATAGTTAAAGATGCAGCTGTCATCTGCCATCTTTGTTTGATTCAAGCTACCGAATAGCATCAATCAAGGGATGAGAGGAGCAACTGCCCACAAAGACTCTGCTATGCAACACTTTTTCTGTATTTTGTATTTTTTTTATTAAGAACATATCATAGTGTTTCAACTATGTATCTCTCGGTCATAAGACAAGGAGGTATCTGCTTATCCATAAGTCAACCCTTATTTTCTAGTTGTTTATTAAAACTTACACAAACCCAGCATTTCTGAATTTTGTAACCAATACTGATTCTGTCTTTACACTTTCTCTAATTTCCCATTTTGTTTTTCACTTATTGCAAATTAGTGTTGTGCTGCCCAGTTATTATGTGAGACATCATGTGCTCGCTTTCAACAACAATCGACGTTTGCATGGTCGTTTTTTCCTGCACCCTCTCATTCTGGCCATGTTGTCTTACACATTGGCGACTGCCAAGCGCGAGCACAGATTCACACGTATAAAACTAAACAAGCTTAAGAGAAGCAAAAGTCTCCTACACATTTGGTTGTATTCTGTGTGTGTGACATTGCGGAAAATGATCCTTCAAATGCTAACGTCTACGTCTTGGTTATCTGTTGAGGCAAACACTGTCAATTAACCCAAGTCAGCCCATCTCAAGTCGATCAAAGCTGTCTCTGTCTGGTCTGAGCTGCAATCTGCTGTCAACTGTTCCCAACTTAAGACTCTGTAAACTATCAGAAAACTTACCACCATTCCTAAAACTGTTCATAAACTAGCTATATGGTCTTTTGTCTCAGTTACCACAATAGCTTGATTAACAATCCTATTTCAAATGGCTTTTGTGTTCCTTGGTGACCCCCCCCCACACACACACACATTGTCTTTCTACTAACCTTACTTCATATAACCTTTTGTTTTGCTGATCAACTATTTCCTCTATTTGTCATAGTTTTTTTTTTTATTAACACTCTGAGGAGATGGGGGTATCCATAGTCTCGCATGTTTAGTTTTCAACATACACATGTACGCGTTCTCTTTGGCATTGTTTGTTTTAAACACACCCCTTTTTATTCTGTTAAATTACACTCAACCAATAAGCAAAAGAGGCAGATGAAATCAATTTCTATTGGTCAGTCGATTATCTTCCTTTATTAAAATGTGTCATGAATTGAAGGTATCTGAAGAAGTGTTAGCAGCACTTTTGTTGACGTCCATTGTTATGTTCATATAATCATCGAAAACACTTGGTTTCGTTTTCTTGCAAGTTTATCTATATAAACAAAATTACAGTTTGAGCGACGTGATTAAACAGACAATGAACAATATATTCTGATTATGATTGGTGATGATCAGATTTTGTCAGATTTATAATCATTTTCAGCCATAATGATGGCAGAAAATTGAATATGCCAATCCAAAATGGTGGCTGATGTAATAGGAATTTTTTAACACTTCGATAAGTTGAAGCAGGTTTTCAAGGGTATTTGTAGGCCTGTTTTACTTGCATCGACTTATATCTGAAATAACATGGTAGTTGCGGTTAGAAAGTTTTTGTGACTATTTTATCTCTTGATTGTATCCGTCTCATCAATATTTCTTGCTTGCAGTGATATTCTGAGCAAACAAGCAAGAATAGTTTCATTTTGTTGTGCACGTTTTGTTATATATTTGTTGAACTGCTGATGAGACGATTAACATTGTTGAAACGTAGATTAATCCATGTAAGGTTTTTATGATGTTGATATAATTTCACACAAAAAAAGCTCTGTTGAGCACTTTGAAAAATATTCTTTTAGTTCAATACATTTAAACTTGTATATTATTTTTATGGAAATCGCTCCAGACAAAGCATGTAGCCATTTGATATAAGGAGCTAAAAATATCACTTTAAGATCAAAATCTAACCAACAAAAGTGTTGTATGCATAGATTAAAACCTGGAAAACAGTAATTTTTCTCTCTTTGTCAGGAACATTGATTGTGGAATGTGAGGACTAAAGGTCAAGATGATAAAAGAAACAAGTTACAAAGTTGCCATAAGTAAATTTACAATCTATTTGCTACTTTGTTTGTCATGCCTCTCATAATCTCATAATCTCTTTTAATCATTCTTAACTCTTAAACCTCTAAAAAGAGAAAAAAATTCCAGGAACATTTCCATTGATTTGTATTATTTTTTTTTTTTTTTTAAGAAATTTGTTTTCATCAAACTACTTCCAAATTTCTTAATTTGGAAAATCTTTTTCATACATAGAAATTGGAATGTAATGACGGCCACTATAAAAAGGTGGGAATATAAATATTTGGCATGACTTAAGAATGGACAGGCAGTTAGACACTGATACAGTTGGGAATTTACTCTCAGTGATGAGTGAAACAGAAACTTGTGTTTAACTTATTTTATACACAAATCGTTTATAAGAAGTTTTGTATTTCAGTATTAATAATCCAAAGAGGGTTGATAGGCCGTAAATCAAACCATCTCTTGACTATAAAATCATTAGGATAGTTTGATTTGGTAGAGATTTATTTGATGTGGACGTAAATGCAGTCGCCATCTTTATAAGCAGCTGTTCATTTGTCAATTCCATTTAACTTTGAAATCTTATAACGTAATTCATTTTTAATGTTGTCACTACAGAGCAAAAAGTATTTATTTTTTTTTACTGCACCTTTTGTAAATAATGTATTTGTGACATAAATAAAATATGTTTTGAAAATAAACTTTGATTGAAAATAAGATTCTTGTAACTAGAAACATTTTTTTTTTAAATTGATTTTATGACCTAATTTTTATCTAAATATTGATCCAGGTTTGTATTTTCATCTGGAGAAGATTAATTGGGTTCTGGGGGTTTTATCTGCTGGAAACTGATCTCTGTAATCCCACCTCCTAAACATGGACATTAATTTAGATTTAGATTTTTCCCCCCTTTGTCGAGATTTAGCTTGCTTATCAGTTTAGTGCAAAAAAAAAAGGGTATGATTCAGATCTGATTCTTATTTCAATGCAATCAGTTCCTGATTATAATTGCAGGTAGACAATACAAAGCTATTTTTATTTTTGTTCACTTTTTATTAATGAAGCGTGAGTGCTGTAGCATATGTCAATGTACATTTTGTAATCTGTAAGCAGGGTTAAAATCCAGTGGATCTATTGCATTAAATTGCATATCAGTACCATTTTTGGTAAGATATGAACTCTCAATTTTCCCCCCATAACTATAAATAAAATAGCAGATTATATTCGATAAATAGATATTGATTTGGTATTAACAATTTCTGCAGAACCAATTATGCTAAACAGCAGTGGTCACAAGATATACAAGAATAATTGCCAAGTAAAAAAAACAAAAAACAAAAAAAAAAACGTTGTCCTTGTTTCATTAAAGATAATCAACTTTACGAAACAGTATTTTGTTCATGCTTATATACAAACAAAAGTTGCACCAAGCTCTTATCTACAAAAGTTGCATTTTTTTATATATAAAGAAGACACTAATAATAAATGAATATCTAATTATTTCAGGGACTTTGGTGGATTAGGTTAAATAACATATGATTGAAACTGCAGTTATCAATTATTATTGAAGTTTAAGATTTGGTTTTAGGAAAAAAATTCTTATCAAATAAGATATAATCGAAAAAAAAAAAAAATCAATAAATTATATCCATTAGTCTTCTGCAAAAGTACATTTTTTTTTCTATAACTATTGCCAGCCAACTCCTCCTCCCTCTATTATATTATTCGAAAGTCTTCCTGTTTCATGGTTGACAATCCATTACCTTGACAGGTTTTAAGTGATCAGTCATCCATTGCCATAACTCTCTCTCTCTCTCTCTCTCTCTCTCTCTCTCTCTCTCTCTACCTTCGGACTTTTATCATTGCTTTTTCATGCAAAACCGTTCCAGCTTGAAAAATCTACTTGCATTACCATCATTTACAGAGTCAATTGTTCCGCTGCCAATTCTGCCATTATCACCGTTGATTAAATGGCTAGTACAACCATTTTCTAATGTATTATCTTATCCTTATCCTCCTTTCATCAAAACGTGTTTATCTTACAATACTGCACTTACTAAATATTGTTCCTAGTCTACGTAATAGAAGATGCTACTCACACAATCGGTGACGCATCTGCTTGCCCTGTCAGGTGTAGGAATCTGAAAGAAAAAGAAGTAAAAAACTTGTAGCTGGATTCTTTTTATATGTGGCATTTGCATATGAGAGGGATAGCTACTTTAAGTGGGACAAATTGTGGGAGGACAGTTGTTTTTGACAGCTGAAAGAACACATCCAATTTGAGAGTTGTTGTTAGTGTGAATTATGATTTTAAGTGAAGAGTTTCGAAGGTACAGGTCACACTATTAATCTTAATCTGTCAATCATTATTTCTGTGTTTTTTTATTTTCATAGCAAACATTTGGGTTTGCAGAGACTGAAGGTATAAAGTCCAATTCTCGCTCCTATAATTCCAAAATATTCAACTCTGATTCCTTATTTTAAAGTTTTCTGTTGATTCTTTGGCAATTTTTAAAATATTCAACTCCAAGTTGTAGCATTCTTAAAACTTTGACTACTTCCAAAACCTCTGACTCTGCAATAAATGCAATTTTAAAGGACCCTCACTATGATGTACAATCGCTGAATACACACGGATAACATTGTAAAATAATCACAATTGCATCAGCAAAGTTCTGTCAGTATTCATCTAAAATAATCTTAAACATAACTACTAGGTCTTACTGCTACTTATTCAGCATATGTGAATGCCGAGTTACCTTCTCTTGTTTCTTTATTGCTTTTTATCCTTAATATTAACAAATTTTAAATCTTAAATTTGTCTTCAATGAAAATTTGATTAGTTGTTATGAGTATTTGAGTTGTAACATAAAATGATGTTTGGGTATAGTCAGAAATACTAGCTGATGTATATACTTATATAGTTACAGTATATGTACTCATATCAATTTTAAAGATATTTTGATTATAAAAACTTTGATTATATAACTTACATTATATGTTGAAAGGTGTTATTAATATTTAGCGAGAGTAATATGATGAAAAAATATTTTTTTATTTTTATTCCCAAAATTTTGGGTTAGTTTTATTGACTTTATAAAATCTGTACATAAAAATGATTTTATTTCTATACATATAGCTATGTAAATCAAAGTTACAATACAGACCAATTATTTATTAAAAACCTATTTTTAAGTCATTATGTAGATTAGACACCCTGTTTACTGGAGTAAAGGCCGTCACTTAAGTAATTATTGGTTTGTATATACATATGTATATATTTATAAGATATGTTACATATATATTAGTATTTACTTCAACAGCGTTGAATGCATGATTAAAGCATGGTAATATATAAATATACTTATGGCAAGTGAGTTACACAAACGTTTGAGTTTAATTTCTAAAGGAAATTGTAAAGCTTAATGCATTCTGTCGATTTCAATGAATGAAAGACTCAACAGTTTAACTCATTTACCCTAAGTATATAGCTATACTACTACTACTACTACTACTACTACTACTACTACTACTACTACCACACACACACACATATATAATTGGTCTATAGTGAGATGCAGAAGACTAATATCTAGTCTTTTTTAATATTGAGCAGACAGGTTTTCCAAAGTGTTGAGAAGCATTTCTCTTTTAGGCATCGATTGAATAGCTTTGCAAAAATGAGAGCCAGTTCCGGTTGCAGATTTTTGACTAATATGACTGGAATATTGTCAGGACCAGTTTTGTTAGCATGAAGGTTCTTGATAACTTTGGTAACATCATGAGCAGATATGTGGATGTTGCTCAGATTATTTTCCGTCTTAGGAAGAAAGTCAGAAGGTAGGTGGTCCTGGTCACATATTCTGTTCATGATCTTGTTTGTTATATGCCAAAACTCATGGGAATCAAGCTTCAGTTCTTCTACTTTGAACTTGGACTGAGTATATGACTTTCTCATATTTTCTATAATCGATTGTGATTTCTAAAGGCGACTTTAGTTGCAGAACATCTATTACGTTGAAAGTAATTAAAGTAGTGGTTTTTCTGCCCAATTGCGGCAGCACATTCAGGAGTGTACTGGTTGTGTGATTTCTGTTGAAATTTCTGGGAGGGTATGTAGCAGTCTGTATTGATAGTTAACTAATCAGTAGGCCTATGACAACAGAATATTTTTATCATTGTTTTGACTCTCGAGTATATATCCGACACAGACACAGTTAATCAATCTAGAACCACATCACTCTATATAAAAGCATATAAGATATCAACAGATACACACTCGAGAATCAAAACAATGAAAAGAATATTCTGTTGTCCTAGCCCTACTAATCAGTTAAGTCAGGTACTATGAAGGACACATTCTTTTTAAACATAGTGTAGAGGTAGTTCTCATATAAACATTCAGAAACTGATCAAGTCAGCCATAGAGTACTGATACACTGTTCTCAGAGAGGGATATTTGAGGTTTTGTTGTGCTTTGTTTTAATCTTTATTGAGATAACCAAGTAATCATCAGATTCTAACATTAACAGAATAGAGGATGAGAACAATTCAGGGCTTGTTGTGAGATAAAGATCTACAAAACTTGAAAATTATCTGTCAGCATCAGGTACCTGAGTGAGATTGTAGACACTGTTAGGTCATAAGCAAGAGAGAAATCACGACAAAACCTCTCTTCATCATCAGATTTTGTTTTAGTGGACTAACCATTTGTGAACATTGAAATCTCCACAAACGTAAATGTTGGTTGAGGAATGAATGTGATCAATTTTTTCAGCAATACAATCTCAAAGGTAGCAACTCCATTGTAGGGACAGTAAATGGCAAATATAAATGCTATGCTGTGAATAAGTGCTACTTGGAAGCACATGTAAGGGTGTTTAGTGTCTTTGGAGCCTTCCCTTAACATATTTTGTGTCCATGGCGATCTTGAGGGTCAGGTTAGATGTGAAGCAGTTAATGCCAGTTTCACACAAAAATACTAGGTCAGGCTTGGTCTCCCATAATTAGATTTCAACCTTTGGAAGGTTGGAATGTAGACCCCCTAGTGTTATAGAAGGAGACCTTGTAGTGGGGGTCTATATTGAAGGTGTTGATTTGGGTTTTCTCTTATTTTGCTTGTTGTAATTCTTCAAAATTAGGTTGGTGATTTTGTAGAAGCCAGGAAGGTTGAACAGGGTAGAGAGACAGAGAATAGGAAAGAGTATAAGTAAAGAAGGAAGACTTTTTTAGATGCAAAAGAAAGCCATAATAATTCCCACGAATATGGCATTGAGAGCCCCCACCAGAAGTTGCTGCATAGTCCATACTCCATTCAGTAAATGGCAATGCAGCAGTCTCGGCATTTTGCATCCACTACTCTCTCAAAACTACCAACCGATTAGACAACATTTTTATCCCCCTTTGTCAGAAACATTGCTTAGAGTAGATGAGAACTGAAAAACAAAACAGGGGAAACAAGAGTTTGTGGACTGCCGAAAATGCATCCACAATGCCTTTTCTACTTTCATTTCAAGAGAAAAAAACATGCGACTAAGTATTTGTATGTAATATAAGTTCACATTTCTTGTTTTAAAGGGGAATCTAGAGACAGTCCCCCCCCCTCTCGTGGTGTCACGTGGTCTAGATTAAAAAAGAGCTTAGAGAGGGAGTTATCAGCCTATTTCTAAGGTCAAGAAATAAAGAATTCTACCTTTTTATATCTGGTGTTTGAGGCATTGTGATGAATGTGTACTAGTACACAACAGAAGGTACAAAGAAGTTCATGCAGGGTGCAACGACTTTTTTGTTTTTGCTTTTTAAAGAATTAATATTTTAGGCTTCCATTTATAGACACAAAAATAAGTATATTGATAAAAAATAAAGGAAAAACAAAGAACAAAAAAGAATGTGTCTGAAATGAAATAGTTATACAAGATGCAGAAAAGCCGTCAATTTAAAGTTTTAGTTTTGAATATTTAAAAGCAAACATTTCTAACACTTAACAAGTGGAATTCTTTATTTTATTTTTTTATAAACATTTAAATAAAAATAGAAAGAGTTTTTCTTCACCTCTTGACAATAACACAAGTTACATACAGTGCCGGCAAAAAGAAAGTCTGCATTTGTAATTTTTTAAAAAACTGCAAATTTAAGCTAAATTTAATGTAACTGTTTAAACAACCTATACCTCATTTAATTTGCCTTTTATTCCTCTATAATTTTGCCTATTCATATTTGACTTTTAATTTAAATGTTCTAGTGTTCACGTCAATTTAAAAAAATAACTTCAAATTGAGGAGGCAAAAAGAAAGTCCGCAGTAACAAATTCGCTTAAAACCAGCTTAAATTATCGCCCCTAAATCAGTTTCAAATATCCACCAACAGGCAACAAAGCATCTCTAATCGTATCTGTTGTTGTTCCAGGTTATATAATATAACATTTACTCCATATGCCACGACTTTCTCTTAGTGATCGTCAGGAGCTCATTAATCTCCACCTTTCTGGTTTATCCAATCGAGAAATTGGCTGCAGATTGAAATGTGATTAGAAAACGGTACGAAAGACTGTGCAAAAGCACCAAAACACTGGCAGTGTTCGTGATGCCCCTAAATCTGGTCGTACTATAGTTACTTCTAACAGGGAAGACAATGCTATCAAGATTCTCAGCCTAAGAAACAAATTGCTCCCCAAATCCAACAACAGTGCAATCTTGTTAAAAAGTGCTCTCTTTCTACTGTTAAGAACAGATTAAAGGAATTTAAGTTGCGAGCATATATTGCAAGACGCAAGCCAATGATTTCTGTGAAGAACAGAAAGCACCGTCTGAACTTTGTCAGATGCAATGAAGATCATGACTCTTCATATTGGTCAAAAGTGTTTTTTAGCGACGAAAACAAGTTCAATAGGTTAGGCAGTGATGGTAGGCAGTACATCCGTCAGATGAAAGACGAAGAATTTAATCCTAGGTACTCAGTTTCAACGCTGCAAGATGGTGGAGGTTCAGTTTTGGATGATAATCCCATCTTCATGTAGGATAATGCTCCCATTCACAAAGCTGGCAATGTCAAGAGGTTCCTGGAAGAGCATGATATTCCATGTTTCGATTAGTCTGCACAATCTCCAGGCCTCAATCCTATCAAAAGCATATGGCATTACATCAAGCAACAGCTATGCAATGATAAAATTTCAAATGTGGAAGATCTTTGGACAAAAATTAAAGAAAAGTGGGATGCCCTTTCCCCGGAATATTGCTGTAGTCTAATTCAAAGAATTTCCTAAAGATTGCAGGTTGTCAAATTGCAGAAGGACTATGCTACTAAATATAAACTAGTTCATTATGTTCATGTTGTATTTGTGTTGCATTAATGTCTTAAAGTTACATTTAAATAACAATTTTCCATTGTGCAGACTTTCTTTTTGCCTCCTCAATTTGAAGTTATTTTTTTTAAATTGACGTAGACACTAAAATATTCCAATTAAAAGTCAAATATGAACAGGTAAACTTATAGAAGAATAAAAGGCCAATCAAATGCGGTATAGTTTGTTTAAACAGTTACATTAAATTTAGCTTAAATTTGCAGTTTTTTAAAAAATTACAAGTGCGGGCTTTCTTTTTGCCGTGTATATCCTCTATCTCTTTAATAATTATGCACAGTGGTATCTATAATTGAAATGGCGCTTTTGGTGAACACATTTGAAAATCAAAAAGAACAATCAAGATAAATGTTTAAAGGCTTTCGTAATCAAACTCAATTGATATGAAAACATGACAGTGCATAAAAAGATTCTTTTTTCAGAGTAAAATATGAGTTTTCTTATCAATGAGTCAATAATGGCTATGATCTGAGGAAATGTGGGTTCGTCTGATGACGCTGTCGAAAAATATAAGTTGTCATATAAATGAATGAAAATACATTTGTACCTCAAATTGAGTTTTTGTAATGATTAGAATATAACAATTGTTTGGATTAAAACTTCAATTATGTTGTTTGAGTGGAAAAATGGTCATTCATTATTAAAAATAAAACAAAAACATCTATGTTTCTCCAGAAAATAAATAACCACATTGTATTTCATTAGAATTTGACATTTGAGGATGGCTGCTACTCTGTATCTATCTGTAGAGTTTTTTGCAATAATGGAATCTTCTGTTCATAATGTTCTGTACTCTTGTGAACCCATGACCTTTATCAGGTTGTTGTGTCGTTCTACAGTAATTTTCTCTTGTGTTATCTATGAGACATCATGGCTACTTATTAGTAAGCATCCGTTTCCAAATAACACATGACAAGTTGTACTGCATTCTACATAGTGCCAATAAGTTTTTATTTTGTTACTATTTCCTTCCCTTATTTTACTCAAAATAGAAGGAACAAAGGAGTTCATACCAAAGATTTTTAATTGGAGGTAGTAATTTTTGTAAACGTCTTTTTTTTTTTTTTTTCTTTTTTAATAATAAATTTAGATCATTTGAACTTTTCTCATCTTATTATATTCACGTTTCAATCAATGTAATCTCTGATCTTCAAAACATGGGTACTTTCTAGTTGAATTTGTGAACCTTTGTGTTTTGGAATTTTTAGGATTACCATATTGACCTGGGATGACCACATAATGCTTGGAAGGTTGTTAATCATTAACAAACTCATTATTTTAATTTTTCACCTTTTCTGTCTTGTGCTGAGAGTAGGTGCTTTGTGCATGAATTCCAAATTTTCCTACAACAGGGTCGCCGTGTTTTGTAAAACTGTTAACAACTGCATGTATACTCTGAGGCAAATATACATAATTTTTTTTTTTTTTTTTTTTTTACAAGGGACTCACCACTTATCAAGGCCTGGAGATCACTCGAGGATAAGGGTTAATTAATGTACATAAGTCAATGGGACAATATTTTAGTATTCATTAGTAGTGAAAATTTGATAAATTAGATTACTTAAGAGGAAAACTCGTCAAGAACTTGTTTACATTGGACTTGAAGACGACCATATTGTCGTCAGCTGGGAAGCATGGAAATGGAAGAAAGTTCCATAGGCATGCAGTTCTAAGAAAGAAGCTTTGTTCATGGAATCTAGGTTTAGGCACAGATAAAGAATGGGTGAAATTATTAGTTCTTTCAGCTAGACAAGTGTTTTTGTGAAAGTTTGGCAAGGGGGACTAAAATTGGAGCTCAGATGAGCACTTACTATGACAATAACGATAAGACAGTTACAGTTGTTAGTTTGCCCACTGAAATCAATTGTGTTGCCAGGGTTGGTGAATTTATTGACTCTTTCGACACCTGCAACTATTTCTGTTTCCATGGAAGTCAGATTTGAAGTTATCTGCATCTGTTACACTTAGTACAGACAGGATGTAACCCATTTTGTAACAACACTTGTTGCACGTCCTGCATTTGATGGCAATTGAGCCAGTATTGAACTTACAGCTGATGCATAGGTATTTGCCTTGTGGGACATATATTGTCTCTTTAGCATCAGGTATGCAGTTTTTTGTCAGTTCATTAAAAATGATTATGAACGAGTGAAATATTGATCCATGATGCAATCCTACCGTTATTTCTAGGTGATTAGGGAGCATGCCCGCAACACTCTGTTATGGTCGATTTACGTCCACTATTTGTTTGGGAAAAGATTTGCAACTGAGGGCCCAAGGGATCACTTTTGACACCTTGACCTTTTCTAGAACAATGAAAACGTGAAAAAGTTGCTTTTTACTTTGGAGGAACATCTCACAGTTTATTCAGTCGAAATAAAAGAGCATCTATTGCCAACTTTGGTGTTCAAAAGCTTAACTGTTCATTTCAATCAAGAGGAGGATCCAAGTCATGAATATTCTTTCATAGCTCTTCAAGCCATGCTCAAGGAATCTTCGTCCTCTATAACCTTTATAAAATGGGACTGATGTTATGATTTTAGTGTAACATCTTTTTCTTGGGGGGATGAGGATTGATAATTTGTATTAAGTTCTAAAAGATGCATATGAAGGTTACAGCGGTCAAAACGTTTTGAATATAACAACTAAGATGATAATACTAGTTCAAACAATCCAAATTATCATCTCAAAAAATCCGAAACAGAAACATTTTATTTCAAATATATAAAACGAAAAAGAGCCATTGCACGATAGATAATTTTTGTTTTGGTTTCTCAAAAAATAGACAAAACCTGGAAGCATCTTGTTTACTTAGAACTTTAACAAGCTTACCTTGCAATAAATCAATCCAGAGTTACAAATACCAATTTATCTTAGATCATTGCAGAAGATTGGCATTGATTGTCTCCTTTTTTTTCTCTCTCTTTTTTCATCTACCCAGTCTCTCTCCCCTTTACTCATATTCTTGCATTCCTAGCTTGATACTTGTATCCCTTTATCAATTGCACTACGCCTGCCTTCACACCGACCAGCACATGCACATTCTGTATTTAACCTGCTTCTCATTTTTTTCTCCCTTGTCTCTATATTATGTGCCATTCCTTTAACTTCTCAGATTTATTTTCTTTGTTTCTTGTGTTTTTGTTTCGTTTTCTCTTCCATTCTTACGTTTTTGTAATTATTTTATTTTTTAATCCTTTTCCAATTGGAGTTTTTTGTTTTATCCCATTCTCTTCAATTACATTAATGATTCATATTCTCATATATAATTCATTTCTCCTATTTTTGACTGATTTTCCCTGCTTCTCTTCGTTTATTTCTTGTTTCATGCCTTAATTAAACCTTTTTTAATCTCATTTTTTCTCTCCTCCATTATTATTTTTGCCTCTCCATAATTTCCCTTTTGCTTCATCATCCCCACATCCTTTATTCTTTTTGTTCTTTTTTTTTTCTTAGTGCAATGCTATTTCATTTGTCCCTAATCCAACATGGCTGACAAATGTAAAACAATGCCAATTTTAACGTTTCGACCCTTAATGTCTAATACATAGTTTGAGAAATCAAAAGGCTCACAATTTTTTTTCTCTATTCAAAAAACAACTTTTTTATTTATATTAAACGTATTTGATTGTTAAGTTTTAAAAAATATTGTCTTAAAATAAAAAAGTTATTTTTGTTTAAAGTTTAAGTCCAATTGAATCATAAAAAATGAGTAAAATATTTTATGGTGGATATTTTGAATTTGGCTAACTAAACTGAAAAGTCCCCTTTTCTTTCTCTTCTAACAAGAGCAGACACCAAAATACCTAAAAGCAATAAAAAAAAAAATTAAAAAAAAACAAACTTTTCCCTGGAAAATTGAAAATAATTCATTCAAATAAAAACTTTCATTTTAGTTTTGTAACTCTTTTTATAAGATAAAGAAAAAGAAAAATATACACAGCCTTTGTTGCTCATTATATAATATTACACCTGTTGCTAATCTAATAAAAATAATTTAATTCCGCTCTGCAAGATCTACCGCAGATGTGCTGACGGTTATATCCCAGAGGATTAGTGAATCAAAGGCTTCCTTTCTAGGGCAATTGCTCTTGACATATCAAAGGCCTTCTACAAGGTATGGCATAAGGGTCTACTTCACAAGATTTCCAGCTACGGTATAACTGGAAATGTTTTCTCAATCATTAAATCATTTCTCTCCGATAGGCTCATAAGAGTAGTGGTAGATGGACAAAAATCGGAGGCCTGCAATATAAATGCTGGAGTCCCTCACGGGTCAATCCTGGGCCCAACTCTCTTCCTAATCTACATCAATGACCTCCCTAAACACATACTTAAATCATTCGTTGACATCTATGCTGATGACACGACCATCTACGGCAACACATCAAAGGCTGTAAATGACAAAGTTCTCTCTGATTCTCTCTCCTCTGATCTCGAGCGCGTGGTTCAGTGGGGGAAGATGTGGCTGGTTACCTTTAATGCATCCAAAACCAAACTCCTATCCTTACATCATCAACGCTCTGATCCCCATCTGGCATCAATTGGGATGGATGGCTCTCGTCTGGGTGAGGCCTCGTGTTTTGACAAGCTTCTGGGTTTGACCTTTACTCCTGATCTGAAATGGAACACGTACATCAAGTCTGTTGCCAAGGTCGCTGGAAAGATGGTGAGATCCTTCTACCGCTCCAGAAGATATCTCACTACTGATGCAATTCTCTATCTATATAAAAGCCAAGTACGTCCAAGGATGGAATACTGTTGCCATATCTGGGCAGGAGCTGCTAAAAATAGCCTATCCTGCCTTGACAGAGTACAAAATAGACTTCGTGGCTTAGTGGGGGATGCCCTTTTCTCTACCCTTCAACCTCTCTCCCACAGAAGAGACGTTGCGAGCCTATCATTATTTTATCGTTATTTTCATGGCAGGTGCTCGTCTGAACTCCAATCTCTGGTCCCCCCTTGCCAATCTTTCACGAAAAACACCCGTCTAGCTGAATCCACTGTGAAAAATTTCCCCCACTCTATATCTGTGCCTAAATCAAAACGCGGATTCCATGAACAAAGCTTCTTTGTTAGAACTGCACGCCTGTGGAACTCTGTTCCGTCTGCCTGCTTCCCACTGGACTACAACTTGGATGTGTTCAAGTCCAACGTTAACAAATTCCTAATGAACCGCCCCCTTAAGTAAACACTTCATGAAATCTCCACACTAACGTAATGTACTTGCAATAACCCTTATCCCTGAGTGGCTTCCGGGCCTTGATAAGTGGTGATCACTGTGTAAAAAAAAAAAAAAAGATATTATGGTCTTGGTTTTTTATTTTCTGGAAGTTATGTTAGCCTATATGTGCTAAATCTCTGGCTTGGACAATAAGATTTTTTTTTTTTTTTTTTTTTTTTAAATTTTTTTTTTATTCATTATTCACCTCAAACAAGGCACATTACCACTTGTACATAAGGGGCTACCGTTTAGAACCATGTCTAACAAGGCACTATGTAATGGGTTCAGCAGCAAGATATCTATTCACATTGCATTTAAATTTCTACAAGTTTAGTACAGTTAGGGAAGCAGGAGACAGAGGGAATTCTAGAGCCCAGCAGTTTGAGAGAAGAAATTAGATTAGAAAGTTTTCCAGTATCTAGGAACTGCTACATTGAAGGTGTGGAATTTTGCTGTTTGAGTTAGTTGTGAGGGGGGGTATTCACTTTGATGTGGGGAGGCAAGTGCTATGAGTTCGTCAGAGCACATTTCATTAAACTATTTTTATAACAGGCATAGGGGTGCAAAATTGTGTTGATAGGACAGAGATTGGAGTTTGGTTGACAGTGCAAGACCTATTAGGTTGGATACTCTTTTTTGAGGGCCCTGTCTAAGAGGGAGATACTAGTAGTGGATGCACCAGTTCAGATGTGGCAACAATATTCCATGCATGGACGAATGGTGGCTTTCTAGATATACAGGATACTATCAAATGTGAGTAGTTTTCTAGTGTGGTAGCAAGAGCTCATCTTTTTTGCAGCAACCTTGGCAATGTCTTCAATGTACTTGTTCCAACTCCTGTTGCCTGTGCAGGGTTCGTACAGACTTGAAAAGTCCTTGAATTTTGAATTTTGCCTTGAAAAGGTCTTATTTTTATTATTACCTTGAAAAATCCTTAAAAATATGGAAAATTTCTTGTAAAGCCCTTGAAAATTTGTGTCAAAATATTAAAAATGAAATCGAAATGAATGCTATTAATTATGTTTTAAGTATTAATAAAGATACTATTAAATTATTTTTAAAATATTGAAAATAAAATCGAAATACATTGTTCTAAAATTGCATAGTATTGTGGCTACAATAGTTACGTCTCTTTATCACAAAGCTACCTTGGGTAGTTTCGTGATAAAGTGACGTAACTCCGTCTATTTTTGTTCTCATTTACAATTTGATATTTTTTTTTATTTTTGAGTAGGGTGGGGGGAGTAGTGGCTTTTTATCTCTAAGAATAATGGAGGACGGGAAGAAATCCAATACAAGTGGAAACATTGCTGGGAGAAACAGAAGGGCTGGTGATTTGTTTTTGTTTTTTTTTTCTTTCCTAGGCTAGTTACCATCCTGATGCTTAAGTCTATTATACCGTACTGTTTCACACATAGCTAGGAGGAAAAGTAATGAATTCATAACTTTGCCAAAGGTGTTAAAGATTTATGAACATGAATGGAACTTGAACATGCTAGGGCAAGTCAACATTTCATGCAATTAATCGTTATATCACTTCTAGTAATGTACATATGTGTATATATTATCTTTATATAAAGCTAGGTATGCATATATGTTAAAATATTTGTATATATGTAACTAATTAAAAAATCATGAATTGTGTAATGAATTCTGGAACACGGCTGTTAGGTGTAAGGGGTTGTAATGTGGGTTATATTTAGTGCAACTTATTTTTATGCAAAAATGATAATGGTATGAAAGCCCTATATGAAACTATATTCTTTTATGAAAATTTTTCCCATGTGTTACTCATTCTTTTTTAAATTTCTCTTTAAAACTCGCTTGTTAATATCTCTTGTGTGATTTCTCTTGCATGTGCACCGGCTGAACTCTTTAACTAGTGTTTACAATTGTCACTGCAAACAGCTCCACCTCCCACCGCCCTCTTGCACGCATGACCTTGTTTGTCGGGCACACTTGCGGATAAGCTGCCCACTCAGATGGCTGCTGACTGCCACCTCCCTTTATGGAAAAAAAAAAAAGGATTTTTTTTCTATTACTTATTTACTCTATGTACAAGTATATTACACTGAAAAAAAAAAGGATTTAATTTAAAAAAAATCCTTTTGTTGTTGACTCTTTGTTTGATCATCTCAGGTGTGAGTCAACTCGATTTGAGAATCGTGCTATTAACTTTCATTCAACTATCTTTAGCTTTTAGCAGGAAATGTATGATTGGTTGGTTGTTTTTGTTTTACGGCATATCAACCCTTTTCGAGTTATTTAATGCCGAATCCAAAGATTTTGAAGAAAATTTTTTTTAATAGAGTATATTTGTTGTTTTCACGTCAGTTTCTATTTAACCCATAGTTGGGACCCTAACAGGTACTACCACTCCAGGTCAGAGTGGACCTGGGAGCAATGGTAATTAAAGGGTGGTTCCACACTCCTCAAAGCCCACAAGCTGGGGCCTCACTACTGGATATAGTTTAAGGTCATATTCAGGACCCCCATTGAGGGACTTTTACCCTCTGCAGGGGGGCAGTCGGCGTATTCTAATGCCCCACTGACAGGGCCCGGAAATGTATGAAGAGCAATTAAAAATATATATATATAGAAATCGCTCAAAACAAGGCATGAAGTCACTTGATGTAAAGAGCCTGCCCCTTAATATATATGTATATATACACCTCTCAGGGTAAAAAATTAGCCAATAATGAATGTTATATGGATAGCTACCAAGAAAACATTAATTCTTCTTTGTGTTTTTTAAGAGTTAACTTTTTTCTAATTCTTTTTTTTTTTTTTTTTTTTCAGAATATCTCATAACCAACATTTTCATCCACTAAACTGTATGTGTCCATTAATAAAATCTCAAATGATTTTATGATCTAAACAAAGATGAGTTGTAGTTACTTAAAATGCACCCATGCATTTCTAAAAAAGGTGCTGTCCATTGGCCAATCTGTCAAGTTGTCTGTCACACTTTGACAGTGAAATTGCATTTTCAGTGGCTGCATCATACAAATATCCAATTTGTTATTTAATGTAGAACTAAGATGTAAAAATATCACGTTATACGATCAAAATATTTGGTGACATAAAAGGTTAAAACATAAGGTTACGATCAAAAATATGCTACAGGAAGAGAGCTGTGTTTTTTTTTGTTTTTTTCCCCCCTAATATATTTAATGTATGTGAATTTGTTCATGAAACAGCCGATTGTGACAGTTGCTTGATGTATACAACCTCTCCCTCTTAAAGGAAGAAGTAATTCTCGGGAGAATGGGTTCATGACAATAGAACAGATACCCCCCCCTTTCTGAATTGAACATTTAAAGATAGCATATTAGTCTGAAAAGTACACTGAATTGCATTTTAAAAGATAGTACAATTAAAAAGTAATTATAATTATAATTATATATAATAGTATATTTTAACGTTCAGACAGTTACAAATCTACATTTGATCAAGTATAGAAAATTCAACAAAATGAATGTTGAACGGATATATCTTTTATAAAGATTTTGTCGATCTGCCAGTCTTTTTTTGTCAATTAAAATTTTTTTAAACATAAATACCTTGCTGAATTTGACTCGTATCAAAACATCAAATATCTTAATTATTTTTAGAAATGTAAAATATTGTATTAATAATAAATAATACATTCTCAACAAATAAAACAGACATCATGACTGGAAATTCAAATAAAACTTTGATCTTCAATGTCAGGTTCTACAATCTGAGGTATTTGAACTTTTTTATAGAGCTTAAAATATTAGCATAGCAAAATAATTATAGTTTTGGCGTTGCATCATAGATTTATCATTTATGTCAGGTTTAAAAGCATTAATTAAAACATAAGTGATAAAAGAATAAATGAGTTGGTTAATTATTTTAATATCCCAAAACTATTTTGCTTTAACTATGTATTGCCTTTAAAAAAATTAATATTTAATATATACTAGAATTTGGACATATGGGAGCCATAATTCCAGTAGATATTACATTTGAAAATCTGGATGTGATTTTAGTTCCAATTACATGATCAAGTTATTGAAACTTATAAACATCTTGAATGTGCACTGAACTAAGTCATAACTTGTAGTTATGACTTGGTTCAGTGCAAAGTTATAAAAGATTATCTCCCAGTCTCTTGCTGCCTTGACTGTACTGACATACATAAATTTAAATGTAATGTGAACAAACATTTTTCTGATATTTCTGAATTTTTAAGATGAAGATTGGCTATTCTCCATTAGTTGGATTCATCTGACTACTGTTCTCATCTTGAGTGTGATTTTCACATCGTTTCGGTTGAAGTAACCTCCGACCTTCTTCAGGTGTATCTTGTCGAACTCTGGGGATGTTTCTGTTGAACTCGGGAATTTGGACAGAATTTCGAGCGGAACACTTTATTTATTTCATGGGAGTAGTATGCTCTTGTTCTGTCAGCCATGATTGGATAGAGGTCCTAAGTAATTTGCTATTGTATTTTTCGGTTGGCCACACTGAGAATTGAACCTTCTACCTTTAGGAGAAGGTCACTTTTTACAATTGATTTTTCCAAATACTTTAACCACTCTGCCACAAGTCCTTGCAGATGGGGTTCCGCTCAAAATTCTATCCAAATTACAGAGTTTGACAGAAACATTCCCGAGTTCGACAAGATACACTCGAAGAAGGTCGGAGGTTAAATAATATGAATCTTTTTGATATGATCCCAAATAGTAACCCCTTATATCCAAGTCATGCTGTGTCTTGAGATGACTAAGATGAATAAGTAAAAAAAAAAATAAAATAAAAATATTAAAAATTTTTGCTTCATATTTTATGACAAGAAATTTTGATATTTATTACATATATATATATATATATATATATATATATATATATATTGATATATATTTATAATTTGATATTATTATTTATTAGTTTGTTTATAATGTTTGATTTTGTCTAGCACAAGCCAGCATGTAAAAGGGACGATATGATGTGAAATTTAAGAATTTTTAAATAATAACTTGAAGTAGCAGTTTCAGACTGATAGCATTTATTAATCTATCTCTTATATATATATGTGTGCGCGTGTGTGTTAAGTATGTCTATTTGTTGTAGTAAACTCTTTAACTCGATCATTATGGATTTTGGAATACATGCGTCAAGGTGGGTAATGTGAAGTATATTTAGTTTTATAAGAGGAAGAAGCTGAAAGCCCCATATGAAAATTCAGATTCTCAGATTTGATGAAATTCTAACTACAGATATTAGGTATTTATTAATAAATATTCTCAAATTTTCCATTTCTTTGGAGTATTTAATAATATAGTATGAGAACGTCACATTTTAGAATTTAAATATTTCTAATTTGCATCAAGTTTGATCTATAGACACCAATTAAGATTCCCTGAATTTCAGTTTCTTAGGACCCCTTAAGTGTTATCCAAAGTTTCTAGATTTTTCTAGTACTAGAGTAAAATCTAAATAAGAAGTCTAGACATAAAATTTAGTCGTATATACATCTTAATTTTTAGAAGGGAATATAAAAGTGATTAAAATTCTGTTCAGTGAATGAATCTTGAATGAGTATTTTGTATATATTTATAAGGAACTAGACTACCCGTGACCCGTTGGGTCAGTATGTTAGCTATGGAATTCATGTATGGGCGTGACACTTGTGACGTAAAGAAAATAGTTTCTTTTTTCTTTTTTGACATAACAGAAACATTTCTATGAAAGTATATTAAAATGAAAAAAGAATATAGATTTCTATGAGTCGTTCTGTTTATTATAATTGATTTTTTTGAAAAAAAAAAATTTAGTTACTGAATTATAAGTGGTTGGCCATACTTATAGGTAAATGTGCACTGAA
The DNA here is from genome assembly GCF_053919585.1 of Euprymna scolopes. Taxonomy (NCBI): domain Eukaryota; kingdom Metazoa; phylum Mollusca; class Cephalopoda; order Sepiida; family Sepiolidae; genus Euprymna; species Euprymna scolopes. Next base: position 34,324,575 of record NC_136483.1, on the reverse strand, counting down.
CAGATACCATAATACTTATTATAGTTAAATTCAAATTTTGATATATCTGCTTTTTTTTGCTTTTTTTTACATCGTTCATTTCTGTATTACGTTTAAGTTATTTTAAACCCCACTCTTCCCATGTTAAATAATAATTTCGAAATAATAACGTTAATATTTCAGTGCGCAAGTCATGCGCACATGTGCAACCGGATGTCGTAAACCGGAAAGTGATTTACATACATCGTTACAAGATCATTTGAGTTTTATAATTATATCGATGTTCAATTTCATTAATAGAGCATACATAGATCAGAGTTTGAGGATGTAGGCAACAGTGTATGCAGCAAGCATTTTCTCATTTTGCGCTGCTCTGACCATAAGACAAGAAACTGCCAATGAGCATGCATTTTTTATTCTATTGAAGCATGTGTTATATATATATATATATATATGTGTGAGAGAGAGAGGTGTGTGTGTGTGCTATTTTCTTAATATTGTTTAAACTTTTATATCAGTTTGATTTTTTTTAATGACACGTTAAGGAGTTTGATGGAAAATTACCTTTCTTTGCATATGTGTGACTTTTGATAAATATACATGGACTTATATTTTTTAATTTGCTATTGATCAGACATTAAAATAAAAAAAAAATCAAATAAGGAAAAACTAAAACTAATTTTTGAAAATCCTAATAAAAAAAAAAAAACATGACTCAATTATGTAAAATTGAATGCTTCTGTTTTATTCCTTCTGAAAATTTGAATTATTTTTCTCTACACCATTCATGTGGAACTGTTTTCACCTAGACAACGCCAAATAAATATAGCTTATGTGTGTATGTGCATAAGTTTTGCAGGATTTGGAATTTGTATAACAAAATCCAAAAGTCGGACATTTTTCAGAAAGCTATTCATCTTATGGGTGAGGAATCAATATCAAGAGTTAGTAATTTTTGTCTGATCTTTCGTATATGTATGCGTGTACACACACACACACACATATATATATATAGATAGATAGATAGATAAATGTTGCTTTCATCTTGCATAAGAATATTTCATTTATATGCATATTGTGAACAATATACATGCACCGCCATGAGACCTAACCTCCTCCGATCCCCACCACTAAATATGCAGAGTAAACAAGGTTCCTATTGTAATTCTATTTAAGCAAAATATCCCCAAGGTCTTTTCTGCTTGACTCGCTCTACTTTATTGATCCGATCTTGGATTCTACCTTTTAACGAATGCTTAACAATTGATTTCAGTGGCCAGTGATACCCTCAACAGAAACAGTTATTTATAACTAGCAAGGTCACTTGGTGTTATATGGGATCATAACAATATATAGAGGAAAATAACAAAACATTTACATATCGGTTTTTGCGTCTTGTTCAAAATAAACAAAAATTGAGTCTTAAAATGCATTCTTCAAACTTACGTGTGATGAACCGACTGGCAGAGCAGTTTCCTAGGTCTTTTGGTTAAGAGCAAAATGTATAGCAAAGGTTGGGAGGGTCTTACTAAATTTTATTTTTTATTTATTTATTTTTATTATTTTTTTTTTCCCCCACTTCACGATTCTTGCCAATGAAATACTTGTAAATGGACGCATTTATTTATTTTGAATAAAATTTGTAAAACCTTTTTTAAAACAATTTGGGATTTGGAATAGTGATTGATTCTAGTTAGAGATATTATGGTGATGAACAATGACCAACAACACCCAATTTCCCACACTTTTGAATACTCTTGTGCCTAATTTGTTTAAATGTAAATATTTTATATTTCGTGCAAATATTTCAAAGTGTTGTATCTGTTCTGATACATTTTATCTTTTGTGCCCTCGGTCAGTTAAATAGATTTTTTTAGACAGATGTAATTTTCCTTTGTCTCTGTCCAGAGTGCCTGTTTTTGAGAATCTAGATTTTTCCCCACCTTAAAAAACGATCCTATGTCTAACTCTGTCCTCGTGAGGAGGCAAGATGTCTGACATCTCTAAAATAAGATGTGTCTGTTCAGTTTATACATTCAGCAATGAAAATGCTATTCTAAATCTAAGTGTGACCAACTGATGGACAGAACATCTTACAAAGATGCATGGACTCGGCTAAAATAAATAATAAAGATGTGTGTATTAGAACAATCGCGTTTCATGATTATCTATGACCTCTGTATTATCTATCCTCAAATTATATTTTTAAAAATACATTGGACAGCATTGTCAGCAACTGGATCACATTTTTGGTCTCTTGAACATCAAACTTTTCCCTTTAAGATACAAAGATCATGATTTGCGAACAAACAGCTTAGTACTATTTCAGTTACCTTTAATATTTTCATAAATCCTGAAATATTTTTTTTTTGTTTAACAAAAGAAAATAAGTTTATTAGATAAAATTCTGTCTAAAAATCTTCATCTTTAAACCACTTGAAAAACTTCAGAAGATGCTGAACTTCTTGGGTACCCGAGAAACATAGGCATGTGTGTAGTTTATATATATATATAAATACCCGTTCACATATACTTTTTTATAATAAAGCTAGAACCCAGAATTAGATGGCATCGAGTAATGGCATCGACAACGGACAACGCCAGACCTAAAGTGGGTTTCAATGAACTGCATCTCATCAGTAACATGCTCCAATATAGGCGCGAACCCATATATATATATATATATATATATATATATATATATATATTTATTATAACTTCATAATAGAATCCTGTAACAAAGATAAAAAATATAATTAATTTGTTCCAAACTGTTTCTCTAAGCTACGAAATTCACCTTCAAATGTAATTTTATCAAATATAATATTCTCCATTATTCAATTATCATTCATCCATCTCATTAACCCTTATTTTAAATTGACATTTGGCCTTCCTAAATGGTAACTCTCTAAAAAAATTCTTTTTTTTTTTTTTTTTTTTGCCGTGGACAGTGCTCAGTTTTCTTGATAATCTAAATGAATAAATGCAAAAGTTTTCTTGTACTAATTGTAAAATGAAAACATTATTTCAAGATAATTTAGTTTTACGCATTCTTTTTATGTACTTGTTTATGTATATGCAATATCAGTTATACGGTTAATTAATTTGCATAGTAGTTTTCAGAAAAAGGACATTTTTAACTATTATCTTTCAAAAAGTTAAAGGGACATGCTTGATTTTTAACAAGTTGCAATCGATTTCCAAATTGCAATTTAAAGGAAAATTTTCTTCTCTTCTTTATAAAATTTTTTTTTAATTTATTAAAAAGAAATTTGTATCAAAATTACCAAAATGTTAATATTTATATGAATAAATTTTTGTTTCGTGTTTACAACAAAGTTATGAATGAAATGTTTAAATGAATGTTTCATGTATTTCAAGTATCAAACTTGGCAAAGCAATACTGAACCGACTAAGTCAGCTAGTATACTGTTGATTTTAGTGATGACTGGATTCTCATATCTGTCCCTTTACAATATTTTATTTATTTGAAGAGTAATACTGAAAATTTGGCCTTGTGCAAATATATTGAGTGGACAAATGACTTAATGAGTTTTTTGGATAATTTAGGATATTTATCTTTGATATAGCGTAAAGGTTTTCTGCTTATTGAAGACGGTTGACATTTTTTTTGGAAAAGAAAGAAGTAACGTCATACCTTGGCCAATAATTGATATATTCTAAAAATTCAAATTACCTTTTGAGGATCTTTTGCCAAACAACTTGCTCCAAACTATCCTAATCTGATTGTTTTCAGGCAGGACCTGTACCCGAAACATGCAGCCTTCAGGGTCTTTTAAGAGATGACCTGTTTGATCCTGATAATCATCTTGTGCTTTGTTTTCCAAATGGTCCCGTTTGGTGTCTTTCCTAACTGCACCCCATATATGGGGTTGCAATCAGATGCGTTGAGGGTCAGATGTTAGGATTGGTAGAACTTTCAGAGAAGTCAAAGGGTCGATATTAACAATATAATTGCTAATTACTTGAGACTTATATCCGATGGAATGAGCTCATGCTACCTCTGTAGATTAAATATAAGGTTCTACTCGAAATTCCATATGGTCTCTTGAGTTGGACAAAATATAAATTCCCTCTGTTTGCCTTTATGATTCAGAACTGTCTTAATGGATATCGAACCCTGAACATTTTCGTTATGTGAGCATTAACATTATCTCTGCATTGGGATGTTTTAACCTGGCAAGTAGACATTTTGGAATAGTGCCATTGTTTACTCGCAGCTGCACGGCTTGTTGATCATTCTATGTTGATACTGTTTGTGCGGATCAGACCAACACTGAGCTGAATTAGCGAGTCAGCTGCACGCATGTTGCATGTCATCTGATATCCTTTAGTGATTCACAGAAAAGCCCACTCGCTCCTCTCTTCTCTCCTCTTTTTCTCTTCTCTCCTCTTTTTCTCTTCTCTCCTCTTTTTCTCTTCTCTCCTCTTTTTCTCTTCTCTCCTCTTTTTCTCTTCTCTCCTCTTTTTCTCTTCTCTCCTCTTTTTCTCTTCTCTCCTCTTTTTCTCTTCTCTCCTCTTTTTCTCTTCTCTCCTCTTTTTCTCTTCTCTCCTCTTTTTCTCTTCTCTCCTCTCTTTCTCTTCTCTCCTCTCTTTCTCTTCTCTCCTCTCTTTCTCTTCTCTCCTCTCTTTCTCTTCTCTCCTCTCTTTCTCTTCTCTCCTCTCTTTCTCTTCTCTCCTCTCTTTCTCTTCTCTCCTCTCTTTCTCTTCTCTCCTCTCTTTCTCTTCTCTCCTCTCTTTCTCTTCTCTCTTTCTCTTCTCTCTTTCTCTTCTCTTTCTCTTCTCTCCCTCTTTCTCTTCTCTTCTCTTTCTCTTCTCTCCCTCTTTCTCTTCTCTCCCTCTTTCTCTTCTCTCCCTCTTTCTCTTCTCTCCCTCTTTCTCTTCTCTCCCTCTTTCTCTTCTCTCCCTCTTTCTCTTCTCTCCCTCTTTCTCTTCTCTCTCTCTTTCTCTTCTCTCTCTTTTTCTCTTCTCTCTCTTTTTCTCTTCTCTCTCTTTTTCTCTTCTCTCTCTTTTTCTCTTCTCTCTCTTTTTCTCTTCTCTCTCTTTTTCTCTTCTCTCTCTTTTTCTCTTCTCTCTCTTTTTCTCTTCTCTCTCTTTTTCTCTTCTCTCCTCTTTTTCTCTTCTCTCCTCTTTTTCTCTTCTCTCCTCTTTTTCTCTTCTCTCCTCTTTTTCTCTTCTCTCCTCTTTTTCTCTTCTCTCCTCTCTTTTTCTCTTCTCTCCTCTCTTTTTCTCTTCTCTCCTCTCTTTCTCTTCTCTCCTCTCTTTCTCTTCTCTCCTCTCTTTCTCTTCTCTCCTCTCTTTCTCTTCTCTCCTCTCTTCTCTCCTCTCTTTCTCTTCTCTCCTCTCTTTCTCTTCTCTCCTCTCTTTCTCTTCTCTCCTCTCTTTCTCTTCTCTCCTCTCTTTCTCTTCTCTCCTCTCTTTCTCTTCTCTCCTCTCTTTCTCTTCTCTCCTCTCTTTCTCTTCTCTCTCTTTTTCTCTTCTCTCTCTTTTTCTCTTCTCTCTCTTTTTCTCTTCTCTTCCTCTATTTCACCCTCTTCCTCTATTTCACCCTCTTCCTCTTTCTCTGTTTCTCTTTCTCTGTTTCTCTTTCTCTGTTTCTCTGTTTCTCTTTTCTATTTCTCTGTTTCTCTTTCTCTGTTTCTCTTTTCTCTTTCTATTTCTCTATTCTCTTTCTCTATTCTCTTTCTCTCCTTTGTTACTTCTCTATTTCTATCTATCTATCTCTCATTGCCGGTTGGACCGATCTCACCTACCCACTCTTGCCGGTGTTTATTTACAACAAACCGTCGATTCACTAGCATTGCTGCTGATGCAACGGCTGTTTTTATTGCAACAGCTACGACTACTTCAAGTATTGTCATCGCTTGTTATTAGTTCTAAAATATTAGATTGTAGACTAAAAGCTTTTTAGAACCTTACTTTTTTTTTTCCTGGTACCTGCTTGAAAACTAAAATATCTGGTGTTGAGAGAAATACCTCCAATACCCACTTGACAGCTAATGGATAAGTTCAGTTTAAGGCCTGTTGGATCTAATGCATTTATGTATATACATACTCATATAATAAGTTAGTTTAAAGGTATGAACCCTATGTTTTCAAGTAGGGTACAGGGAAACTAACATAAATTGATCTAATATATTTTATGCAGGAGAAAATATCTTTTTTTTGCTTGCCTGCTTTTATCAGCATTTTATAGTAAAGTTTGGTTTGTTTAATAGTATATCGATAGATTTTGGGGTTATTTAATGCTACAAAATAATACTTATAACCGATTCTTTGTATATGATATATTGAACACAAGTTGCTATTTTCATATTTCCCAATTCAATTAGAGCATAAACCACCATAAAAAAAAATTTGATAGGATTGGATGTTGGAATGATTGCATTCATAGTCAGCGACAGCATCCATTTACCCAATTAAAACTGAAATGCAAATATCTATTAAGAACAATTAAGGTTTGGCCGAAAGTGGAGGTTCATATCTTTCCCACTGTTATTAATGTGTAGGTGAAAGCAAAACATCTAGTTAGATCTGAACTCTGAAATTTTTTTTTTGTTAAATTGCCTCTGTTTAGTCCAAAAAGACAAAGGCAACCTCCTGTAGAGGCAGTTGCACTTGTGTGGCAAGGGTTGCGCAATTCCTAACCATACCTCTCCTGAATCAGCACTGCTAGGGTCCAGTGGCAAAGGGAAGTCCTGGACGATTGGAAACAATATCGAGATATGCGGAGAGCACATACATCACCTGAAAGTCCCAAATCGTTACCTATCTGATATTGGCTTGGCTCATCATTGTTTAACTTTAATGATCTGACAGCAACCTGTGTCAAACGTGATTATGCCGTATATCAATTATATCTAATTGATGTACGTATATATTATAACTATATCAATTATATATAAAAGATCTAGTAAAATCTGAACTCTGATTACTAATTCCATAATCCATGTTGGTACCTATTGCAATGCTTTCGCCCTCCCCCCCCCTCTAAATACCTTGATTTATATTCATACTAGTGTGTGAGTGTGTGTGTGGGGTCCTTTGTCGTAAAATATGATTAAATAAAAATGATAAAAAATTTTAAAAAAACGGGACTTGGATGCCATTAACCAGAAGTGAAACTGAAAGCAAAATTTTGTAAGTAAAAAAAAAAAATGCGTGGTGGGCGCAAACCTACAACAACTAAGTTTTTAAGCAAACATGTTATCGATCGAACCACAAGACAGATGTTATGAGGTTGCAAATTTATCTTTTTAAAATGAAAGAATGAAACGCCTGTTTGTGCATGCGCTATTAACAAACAGCGCCGAAACCAAGATTTTTACCTGACCCTAGCTCCCTCGAACAAAGCAACATTTCTACATGAAATAATTGACGATTTTTCTAATTTTTCGATGTTATGTGTCCGAGAGATCGCTCTTTCTAATGATACCAGGTTAGTGTCTGCTCATTGCGAATAACTAATGTTTTTTTAGCAAACATACAAACGTCTGAGATTTATATAATAGACTAAATGTTCACATTAAATAACTCACAAAAGGTTCATATGGTGGAAACTAATTCTCACTTCGTAAAAATAAATATTTCTGTTATTCATTTTAGCTTTTCATTTTATTCTCTTGCAAAAAATAATCTAAAACAAACATATCGTTCGTATTCAGTCATAAGATTGTTAACTTGTGCTCGGAATACAAAGTCTCAGTAAGTATGGGGAAAAGCCCCCCACCCCTCTTCATATTGTTGGAATGGCCCATTGGTGTTTTGTGTTTTGTTTGGTGTTGCATAGTTCTAGTGCCATAACAGAAGTTTCCACTCTTGCTGTATACAGCTGCCAACTACCTAGGAGATTTTGACTCTGGAGTTTTCCCCAGGGCTGATTCCCAAAGCCTTTGCTATAAGTGGATACGGCCGCAAGTAGATCTTCAAGATCGGTTTTCCTTCTCTTAGGTGAGCTGTCGTCTTGAGCTAGTTAAGCCCATCTATCTGATTATTAAAGTTCCACTCAAGTCAAGCACTTTGACAGACATATGAAAAGTTTCTAATTAAATAATGTTGCAAGTTTTCTTCTTTGGCAGATTGGACACTTTTTGAGTCTTACTATATTCATAAATAAAATATACAATTTATTTCACATTTAAATGACTGTCACGGTGTCTAAATGTTTAAGAATGTTGGATTGAAGTTATCTATTCAGGATTCAAATTGTTCAACTGACGGTAGTTATGACCCACACTGATAATTGTTAGTGAACATGAAACATGGATAATACCTAAATAATACATGCATATAAAAAATATATGCATATATTTTTAAACTTAGATTTTTCTTATACATAGGCGTTCTCATATTTTCATAACATCTTTGATACGATAATAGTTGATTCTTTCAGTTCGCAACTCCAAAAATTGCTTATAACTATAGAAGCAGGTATGTATAATACTTCATGAAGCTGAATGGCCCTGTCTTACACAGTTCCATGTCAACTCTGGGCAAGGTGTAGCACCTGCTAATCTACCTCTGATACAGGTGGGAGGTAAACTTCTCAATCCATCTAGGAAAAGGAAACTTGAAAAACCAAACTGGATAAAGAGTTTTTAATGTAAGGCCATCTTTAAGTGATGGTGTGACAAACTAAACAAAAACACCCACTTTCATGGAAGTAGTAAGGTTAACAAAACTATCATGTGAATACTTGTCAATGCACAATCGGCTCGAACTGGATGTAGCGAAACAAAAATATATATGCATCTAGTCAAAAACTTCTGGATGCATTTTCTTTTTCCAATGTAGTATTTTTTTTTTAAAGGAAAATCTCATCTCTTTCTTACATTCTTAATTCTGCAGATATCTTCACCTTCTTTACCCTAATAAGTTTGAACCAAGTTCGTCCCACAAAAATCACTTTCATTTAGGATGTTGGCAACTTTCATGTAGTCCCTCCTGTAATCTCCAATGTATTTCTAGAAAGAATTCTGATTAAAAAAAATAGCAGGGAAACAAATGCCAACAATAGAATCTTCGGATTCATACAACGTGATGATGACCCTCACATATATAACTACTTAATTTACTCGCATAAAATTAATATACGAAAGTATAGATTTATGTGTAAACTTGAAGTATTTACTTCAAAAGTGCTCAATACGTAGGTAGAGCTAGTTAGTAATTTATAAAATATATATGGCGATTAAGCTACACTGAATATTCGGCGTTTCATCCACTCTAGGACTCCTCAGGCTTATGCGCGAATTCTGTGGTTGTTTATCGTTTTTATATGCTCCTCTCCTATTGAGATTTTAGTTAGCCAATCAGCTTTCTAGTATCCACCGTGCCCCTTCCTATCAGCCAATGGGCATGCATTTTATTGGACAAAGGATCTGCTGATAGGAAGGGGCGCGGTGGATACTAGAAAGCTGATTGGCTAACTAAAATCTCAATAGGAGAGGAGCATATAAAAACGATAAACAACCACAGAATTCGCGCATAAGCCTGAGGAGTCCTAGAGTGGATGAAACGCCGAATATTCAGTGTAGCTTAATCGCCGTTTGTGTGTGTTCCTTTGTTTTTCTTTTTTTTACTTTTCTCAGTTAATACCAGCTTTTTTTCAAATGTTTTTTTTAAATATCTGAACAATGTATACATTTTACTGAAACTGTATACATTGTTCAGCTATTTTAAAAAAAACCAAATAAGTTGGTATTAATTAAGAAAAGTCAAAATAAGAAAAATAAAAGAAAAAATATATCTCACAATTGGGAAGGGAAGACTCTTTTTGCCCTTCATAATTAAAAGCGATTAGGGGAAGAAGATGAAAAAAGTCAGCTGACCGGTTTCACCATCACTCGCTAAAAGCTATATGTATGCAAATTTTATGAACAAAGGTTCTTTCCTAGAAACTGTTCCATTGACCTGCTTCCCAGTTGACTACAACATGGTCGTTTTCAAGTCCAATGTAAACAAGTTCTTGCTATCTCGTCCCCTTAAATACTGATCAAGTTCAAAAAAAAAAAAGAACTATCACTGAGCTGTTGTAGCACTGACTACCTCACACTCATTAATCCTTATTCTTGAGTGGCCTCCAGGCCTTGATATGTGGTGACTTCTTGTAAAAAATATTTTAAACAATTGTTGAACTCTACTAGTCAATCTCAACGTTGTCCTACCCATGTAGTCGACACTGCAACTATGTTTGAATTGAAAAAATTACATTTATATATAGATATACTAGCATTTAAGCCCGGCGTCGCCCAGGTGTTTGGAGGTGTATGTTGAGTAAAAAAAAAAAAAAAAGTGGTAGTAGGAAGGCAGGCTCAAACCCATACCCGAAGGAGGAAAATAACGGGGGAAAAAACCTGACGTCTTTGCTGTTATGACCACCGCCAAACCGGAAGTGACGTAGGTTTTAATTATGGCTAGACAATCAAAAGGAGAGGATGATTTTCAAAAATATCTGAAAAAAGTACCTCCCCCCACTTCTTGAAAAGTGCCCAGTTTAAGGTGAAGATATTAATGTTTTTAGTTAATTTTTCAATATTTATCATCTGAAAGGTCGAACTTCAAAATGATACTGATCTTGTAAAAATCTGTCGTCTTTGTCGAAAGTTTTAGGCAGACATGCAAACATACATACATACATACATTTATATATTAATAACATTTTTTTTACCCAAACTGATTAAAAAGCTTGCCCTATCTCTGAATACCCTTTATGTAAAATTTCAAATGTTTAGACCAGAAATTGTTTGAGTAATTTGGTAGAGACCGCAGAGGTAAAATTTTTTAACTTTGACCCCTATTATGACCCCTTAACATTTATTGTTTTGAGCTCAAATCAAGTTAAGTTAGATCCATATCCAAGGAACCTATATCTAAAATTTCAAGTGTTTAGACCCAAAATTGGCAGAGGAGTTTGGTAGAGTTCTCAAAAGTCAAATCGTTGAACTTTGACCCCTTAACAGCCAAATTTCTGATTGCAAACGGATTACAAAGATTTTCCCAAATCTCAGTACCCTCTATATCAAATTTTGAATCTGTAGACTAAAAATTGACCAAGTTATTGCATAGGGAAATGTACACACACACAGACACCTTCACTTATATATAAGAGAGAGAGAGAGAGAGAGAGAGAGAGAGAGAGAGAGAGAAATATGAAAAATTAAACTAATGTAATTCTATGATTTTATATGAATCTTAATGGCGAAACTTAATATATATATATTTTTTTTTTTCTGTCATTTATGATTGAATATGTCCTATATTTATTTCTTAGAATGGGGTTTATTACATAAGAGTGAAGATCTTTTATTGAGACGATTTCCTTAATTTTCCTTTTCTGTTGTAGCTTGACAATAACAGAGATTGGGAAACTCCAAAATCTAGGTCATGCTTTTTCCAACGCCATTTGCAGAAAATAGCTTTGATATCATCTACAATTAGAATTTCGAACTTGTTTATTTGCTTTTTTTTTTTTTTTTTTTTTTTTTTTGTCATAATGTTGTATCAATCCGGGCATTTTTGATTCTTCCTTTACTACTTTTGTCTAAAGTCTAGTAATTATTAATTGGTGGAATGGAAAAAAAAAAAAAAAAAAAAAAAAAAAGCAATTTTTAAAAGCTTAAGAAAAATGACCAATTGCTTGCAAGTCAAATTGCAGTTTAAAATGTTACTTGTCAACCTAAAAAATAAAGAAAATAAAAAGAAAACGAGATATTGCATGTCAAGTAAGTATATTAAATTTGTCATGCACAGCTTGTCTAAAGCAATATATCACAGTTTCATAGAAACAGAATTAGAATTCTACAGTTCTGTATTTTTTAGATGAGGGATTGTTTGTATTATTTGGATTATTCTGAGTAACGTTCTCACCTTCAGTGTTATTTGCACAATTTTCATGTAACCTCCAACCTTCTTTGCTATGTTTGATATTGATAATATCTTATATGCCTGAAAAAGGTCAGAGATTACATCAACCAAAACAAATAACACTCAAGATGACAACAGTAGTCCATTTAATACAAAGAATTAAAATCTTTTCTTTTTTTTTATGGACCAATTCTGTAGTTAGGAATCTGATTTTTTTTTTTTTTTTTTTTTCAGCTGATCTCTAGTCCAAATATTTCTCCATGCATGATACCCAGATTACGTAGTGATGGTGCTCACTATGAGTCGCATCTTCAGCTTGGTGCGGATTATGAACCTATGTGACTTATTTTTTGTCATTACTTCCGATCCAGGGCAAGTTGGTTGATGGATGCCCAATTGTTGAGAGATGTCCAATCAAAAACATTTTCCACCTTCTCCTTGGCTTTCCTCTGCCTCTGTGATGGTGCTATCCATGATTAATCAAATAGATACAGATATAGTCTTCAGAATTGCTTCTGCCAAGTTCGAATCCTGTTGTGTTTAATAGTTATGTCCTTTCAATTTCTTTCCAGCTGTGAAAAAAAAAAAAACAAGTTCAACTAATACAAAACTATTGTTGTTCATATGTATTGTTTTAATACTTAATTCTATTTACCATATATGGCATAATCACATTGATACACTGGTTTTCATTAGATCACCAAAGTTCAGTTTAGCCTGGTCAGTAACAGATGGATGACCATTTGCGAATACTAAGCACCATATGTGGGAGGACATCGACACCTCCCTGCAAGAATTTAAAAAACCTAATGTGTTTCTGGTCGAGATATATATGTGATTGTGGACCACTTGTAAATTTGATATTCTCAAGAAGCTTCCTCTGAACGAAAAAGGCAGTTCAATCAACTTCGGCTGAGTACCACTTTATTATTGTTTCAACCACAAATGACTGCAAACGAATTGATGTCGTAAAACAGACAGATTAAGCCACTATTTTCAGTTCTACAATCCACAAAATCTTAATTGTTCTCATACTTTAGACCAGTCTATTTTAAAGCAGGTTATTTAGAATTTAACAATAAAAAATAAAGGAATTTGAATTTTTTTATGTTTTTTTTTTTATGTTTACCCTCTAAATAAAACATGTTGGTACAGATAGTACTGAAATGATAAAGTTATTTAGAATCATAGGATGTTTTGATAACTAATCTGCACTTAACAATTTAATAAACAAGATATCATAAAAATTGAATTTAACTTGTAAATCCTGTCTAAAAAAAAAAAAAAAAAAAAAAAAAAAAAAGTAGCATGGTCGGTATCCTGCATATGTTCCAAAAACTAAAATAGAAATGGATTTGAAACTGGAATGTTTGCATTTTTTTCCCCCCTTTTACAACAGTGGTTATCTGTACCCCCTCCTTCCAAGTCTTATGGCAAAAATTCGAAATTCATAGGACTTCAGCATAAGGGATGCATGTGGTGATCATTTTAAGAAACCAGGATAAATTGTAAACACGCGAGTTTTCTTGCAGACGTGTTGAGTCAACTTTGTTTTTTATTTGACTATATCTAACATCATAATCATAATGTCAGTTTTACATACTGGCATATATTGGATGGCTTTTAGAAATTGATTTCTAAGCTAATCTATCTCTGGCAAAATCCTTGTTTAATCCATCATAATCTTGCTCTCAAATCCGTCCTTAACATTTCACATGCTTTCCTGGGCTTTCCCCCATGAACTGACTCTGCTACCTCAACTGTTCTACATCTACTAACCAAAGAACTCTCACTCATTCTTTTAATGTGACTATACCAGCAAAGTTTCCTGTTCTACATACACCTGCCTGACAGTAGTCCACAGTTAATCTTCACCAAATCTCAGCCTGTGTTTGTCTTAGACTCGCACTACAAACCCATATCATTCTTATATTATCTGAGATTAAATATTGTTGTTATTTACTTTATTCATGTTTTGATTGGCTGTCGTTATCTTAGCTGCTTTTATGTTGATAGCGTTTTTTGTTTTTGTATTCTATAACCTTTTTAAGGGAAATTTTATTTTATTAATTTTATTTTGTGATTGAGGAGATTCTCAAAATGAATCGAATTGTATTAAATTAAGGGTCCAGTTTAAAAATTCCCTGAAAGTAACTATGACAAATGACCCCTAAATAAGGTCAAACGGTATATTGGTCAAACCATTTTAAACAGGGCACAGTCAAACAAATCAACGAATTAGAATATTGTTTTATTCCTTTTCTAGTGATAGTCTTCCAGATTTTATTTCATATCTGAACTCTCTGATGGATAGTGTTGCCATCTTAGCCTTTTTTTCATAGCTAGAAGCTGACTTAAGAGGAATGTTGACATGTTTAATATTCACAAAATCAGTTTATTTAATACTGCAAACTTATCTCTCTGGCCGGAATTGTTAGTTGTGTCCAAGATTCCTAGCAACTTCTCATTCCAACTTCCTTTCTTTGGCTGCCTTGAGAACAGAAGTGCCAGATGAACTTTTGTAGATTACCACTGTTAAACACAAACTGAATACTAAACTGCTATTTCGAAATTTCACTCTCTATTAACATGTGATCTTTGTCAACCAATCAGAGGCTTTTGCCTATTTAAGCTATCGTTTTACTGTACAATAACTAGCAGTCTGTGCAAGAAATGAATCAGAATGACACAGGCAGGTTTTATAGCAATGTAACTGTCCTCGCATTCTGCAATGGTTAATTTGTAATTTGAGAAACATTAGAAAATGAACCTCTCCTAGGCAACAGCTTATGGGAAGTTAAAATAATAAATAAATATAACATATCCATGACTGGAGTTAGTCCAGACAAATTCATTGCCTTAAAATAAACATGAGAATAAAAATATATGAAAAATGTCTCGAACAAAAAATTATGAAAATCTCATTAAATGTTGATTGAATGTTAAAAAAAAATTTTTTTTTTGTTTTTTTAAATGATTTTATTCATAAAAAAATTGAAAACACAAAACCTTTACCCCCCCCTCAAACAACCCCTTTAAAATCTAATTACAATAGATACCAGATTGAGAGACTTTATACTCAAATAATTGGATGGTGTAGAAATGTTGCCATATCCCACCTATAATCCAAATCTTGTTTCATCTGACTACGGTCTCTCCCAACATAGTTTATGAACGGTTACCAATTTTACTCTCTCAATTAAGTTGAAGTCTGATGAAAATGCTTCGATTTGAAGCAAAGTATTCTGATTTTCATCAAATCAGAAATTTTGTCAGTCATTAGCAGAAGCTTAAGGACAATGATTCTTTCTTTTGAAGAATAATTATTTTTAAATTTTTGCATAATAAATCATCATTTTAACATGGCACACAAACCTATTCCTCAACTTATATATATATATACACAATATTGCTTTTTAAATAGATATTAACAATTTTTATACCTACAGACACCAATATTTCATGCTTATGTAATCACCAGTGTAGAAAGTGATAATTCCTGCTGGTCAGGAGATTCGAACCCAGTTAACAAAGCCACCCTTGGCTTAGCACGCTACCATTTTTCCTCCAGGCCACCGACAACTACCACACAAGGAATAAAAATAGGTATAAAAATAAAGATAAGAATAAAAAGAATGAAATTAAAAATGATAAACAAGCATATAAGATTAATAATGCAGCTATGAAAAAGTGAAATAGGTGCAAAAAGCAAATTTGGTTTAATCCCACCTTCCATGAACATATACAAAATAACATCTCTAAAGAATTTTACAAAATAATTGGTAAAAACTTCCACCCAGACAACAGATTAAGTAAAATAATTAAGAACGGTTAAATTTTCATTCTCAACCACTGCAAATTTAAATAAAACTAAGTTCAAATAATGGTAAAATTAACAAAATAGTGAATAATAGAATTGAATCAGGTGAAATAAATATGAAGAAAAAATGTAACTGTAGAATACCTAATGAATGTCTATTGGAAGGAAATTGCTTAATTTCTGAAATTGTATACAAATGTAAAGTTAAGGTGGATAATAGCAAAAAGATATACCTAGAGGGAACTGAATGTAATTTTAGGGACAGTTACTGAAACCATATTGCATTATTTAACATTGAACCAAAGAAGGAACCAAATCGATTTGAGGATGATAGGACAAGAAAAAATATTAAAAATAAGAAAAGAAACACTACTGCATTAGGTGACTGGGTTAGGTAACTACATAAAAATAAAATAGAATTTGTGTTAAAATGGTCAATAGTAAATGAAGTTAAAAAAATTTAATATGGGGACTTTAGGATAGTGCAATAAATAAATTAATAGATTGTTAACATATAGAAACTAAACTAACTATTCCCTAAAAAGGGAAATAAAATTAAATTTAATAACTGTTATTGGTAATAAACTAACACCAGAAACATTTCAACAGAAGGAAAAAAATAAATAAATCTAATAAGTTATTGCAAAATATTGAGATGAGCAGATCATGATGGATTAAAATAGACTAAATCAGAATATAAGTATTAATTAAATGAAGTGAGAAATTGAACCTAGATTGCTATAAAAATGTAAAGTAAGAACTTCAAGGTTAAATTTAAGCATAGGAGATTAATAAAGACAAAAATCAAATATTAGATTAAGAATATCAAGTAATTTCGATAAAACAACGAGTTTATAAATGTGGGCAAAAATCAAGTTATGTCCCTTAGACCGTCTCTATAATATTGAATGATACAGGAATAGTAAGGAATTAAGATTAAGACAACCTTATGACAAAGCTGGAAAAGATAGATTTAACATTTAAAATAATTACATAACCAGTATGAGGTGAAAATAAATATTAATTAAAATAATTTAAATAAACCTTTTAATTATAGTTTTTCTTGAAAAATAAAATGGAAAAGCATCAAATATATTGTAACATGTAAATAAAAATGTATACGAAACTAAGGCAAATTGAGAAATGAATAGTTGGACATATAAATAGGGACTAAAATTTTAGATTAGGATATGGGGAGTAAATCAATGAAATAGATAAATCAGAGGAAAAAATGTTTATAAAAATTAAAAAATACATGGAAATATTAAATGAATATAAAATAAGAAATTGTAGAATTATCATCAAATAAGAAATACGAAGGTAGGATACTTACTCAATTTGAAGGTAATCAGAAAAATAGATAAATAAAAGAAAAAGCGATGTGAGTCCACTGCTCAGTCCCTTAAAATAAGGGTTATGAATATGTTCATATACATGACAAATGTATTTTGGTGTCTGAAGAGTAGCTATTTCTGGAATATATTTAAACAATACGATGTTTAAGTTTTTCAAATAGTTATGAAACCATTGTCACACATAAATAAATACACCGTATGATGTTCTTATTTTATATTTTGTTGTCTTGAATTTTGCAAGAATATTATATTACTAGTGATGGATTACTTAGGTTATAATCAAATCTTCTAAACTTTAATAGTCAAGTCATGTGTTCAGGCTATTGACTCGTTAGCAACTATACTCTAAAAAAATAAAACAAACAAAATCAAATGCTAATCAACTTAATAAACCAGAGATTTAAATCAACCAAAAAACTATTAAGAATGTGATGATTTTAGTGGGTCTGTCATCTCTCTTGATTAGAATAAGTTAGTAAATGTAGTGTAGTATTTATTGTGTTAATGATGCCATCCTCCAGAGATTACGAGGGAAGGGAATTTGTTTAGCATATTATTAGTAATACTAATAAGAAATCGACAGATTATCGTACGTAGAGATCAACTGTTGTGTCTAAGTAAAGTGTATGCATGCTGATTGTAGAGGATCAAATAAAAACCTTTACATATTAGCTTGTTTTTCTTTTTTCTTCCTTTCTTTGTTAATCTTTTCCTTTTTGGTTCTCTTTTTTTCATTCCTCCTTTTTTTTTAATTCCTCCTTTTTTTTCATTCCTCCTTTTTTTTTCATTCCTCCTTTTTTTTCATTCCTCCTTTTTTTTCATTCCTCCTTTTTTTTCATTCCTCCTTTTTTTTCATTCCTCCTTTTTTTTTCATTCCTCTTTTTTTTTTCATTCCCCCTTTTTTTTTCATTCCTCCTTTTTTTTTTCATTCCTCCTTTTTTTTTCATTCCTCCTTTTTTTTTTCATTCCTCCTTTTTTTTTTCATTCCTCCTTTTTTTTTTCATTCCTCCTTTTTTTTTCATTCCTCCTTTTTTTTTCATTCCTCCTTTTTTTTTCATTCCTCCTTTTTTTTTCATTCCTCCTTTTTTTTTCATTCCTCCTTTTTTTTTCATTCCTCCTTTTTTTCATTCCTCCTTTTTTTTCATTCCTCTTTTTTTTTCATTCCTCCTTTTTTTTCATTCCTCCTTTTTTTTCATTCCTCCTTTTTTTTTCATTCCTCCTTTTTTTTTCATTCCTCCTTTTTTTTCATTCCTCCTTTTTTTTTTCATTCCTCCTTTTTTTTTTCATTCCTCCTTTTTTTTTTCATTCCTCCTTTTTTTTTTTCATTCCTCCTTTTTTTTTTCATTCCTCCTTTTTTTTTCATTCCTCCTTTTTTTTTCATTCCTCCTTTTTTTTTCATTCCTCCTTTTTTTTTCATTCCTCCTTTTTTTTTCATTCCTCCTTTTTTTTTCATTCCTCCTTTTTTACTGTTTTTTTTTTCGTTGTTCCTCCTTTTTTTCCGTTCTTTTTTTTTTTTCGTTGTTCCGTTCTTTTTTTTTTGTTCCTCCTTTTTTTTTTCGTTATTCCTCCTTTTCGTTTCTTTTTCGTTTTTTAATTTTCCCTTTTGTTTACTTTTTCATTCCTCCTTTTTTTTTCATTCCTCCTTTTTTTCATTCCTCCTTTTTTTTCATTCCTCTTTTTTTTTCATTCCTCCTTTTTTTTCATTCCTCCTTTTTTTTCATTCCTCCTTTTTTTTTCATTCCTCCTTTTTTTTTCATTCCTCCTTTTTTTTCATTCCTCCTTTTTTTTTTCATTCCTCCTTTTTTTTTTCATTCCTCCTTTTTTTTTTCATTCCTCCTTTTTTTTTTTCATTCCTCCTTTTTTTTTTCATTCCTCCTTTTTTTTTCATTCCTCCTTTTTTTTTCATTCCTCCTTTTTTTTTCATTCCTCCTTTTTTTTTCATTCCTCCTTTTTTTTTCATTCCTCCTTTTTTTTTCATTCCTCCTTTTTTTTTCATTCCTCCTTTTTTACTGTTTTTTTTTTTCGTTGTTCCTCCTTTTTTTCCGTTCTTTTTTTTTTTTCGTTGTTCCGTTCTTTTTTTTTTGTTCCTCCTTTTTTTTTTCGTTATTCCTCCTTTTCGTTTCTTTTTCGTTTTTTAATTTTCCCTTTTGTTTACTTTTTCATTCCTCTCTTTTTTCGTCACCCCCTCACTTTTTACGTTTTTTAATTTTTTTTTTTATTTTGATTCACTTTCCCACTCCCTTTTCCCCTTTTCGTTATTCCATTGCCTTTTTCTTTTTACCCATTTTGGTTTCTCCATCACTTTTATTAAAAGAAAAACAATCAACTAAAATATTAAAACCTTATATTTTCTTTGAGTTATTTTCTTATATTTCTTTTACTTTTTATATTCTCATCCTTGCCTCCATTCCTTTATTTCCAAGCTACTGATATTGTTATCCTTGCAGAGATTACCATTTTTTTTTGTTCCTCTACACACAACTTCATCCCTTCCCAGATATTATCCATGCTTCTAAAATTACTTGCTTCATTGCAAATCATGTGCACATTTTTTTTTTACCTCTGTTGTATGAAATCTGCAACGGTTGTCCCGTCTATGACGTCAGATTTTTTGCTGGCACAGTTACAAAATGGACGACTTTAGGTAGTCGGACTAGATGCAAATGATCTCTGAGGAATCTGGTAGAAGAACATGTCATTGAAAAGGAGGTGGGGGGGGATTTCCCAAACATGTAAATAAATTTAAGCATCTAATGATAGAATTACACATACACAATGATCATGTGTATATAACTGCATCTCATATTATATATAAAGTAGACTTTCTGTCTGTTAAAAACAGGCAAAAGTTATTCCCCGTTTATGTTAAATTCATGTTTGAATATAGTTAAATTTGTGCTCATTCTTGCATTAAATACCAATCCCTATTAATCCCTTACTGTGCATTGAACAGATACCATACTACTTTGTTTGCTGCACCTTATAACAAAAGCCATACAAAATTTCAGGCAAATCAGCCTATTAGTCTCCAAGAAAGTGGAATATGCAGAGTGTTTGGTATGAATTTGAGAATTTTTTATATTTGATTTAAGAAGTAATTTAATAGTAAGCAGGATAAAATATATTTTCAAAGAAATTTGAGTTCAATTGTATTGTTCTGAAAAATGAGGCGGCACAATTTACAAGGACTGCTTATTCAGAATGAAATATTGATTTAATAGAAGAGAATGTATCTCCTAACAAACGTCAAGAAGAAAACTGACTTTATTTTATATATTAGATAGAATTAGAAATTAAGGGAAAAATAAGAAAATTGGGAGAGGGCCAATGAGTAAAACAAAATTAAAAACATTCACAAACTACAGAGTAGATACTGCAACAGCAATCATCTTTGGTTGAGTTGATTCCAAACCAGTTCATTCCACATCAAGTTATTCCACCTTGTTGATTAGCAGTTCCATGTTTGTCTTCATTGTTCTAATCTAAGGCTTTTGGCAATCTCTAAACGCTTTCTTTGGTGAGTGTGATTGGAACTACAAACTTGCAGATGACTTCTTACTATGTGTGTTGAAGAATGTGACCAAACCATCAAAGTCTTCTTTTAAAAAATCTTTCTGATGCTGGTGATGTTGCTTCTTGTGCAGGTGGTGTGTTTTGGGGTTTGGTTTGAGAAACGGATGCATCAAAGGCAGTAAATATCAAAAACCTCTACATACATGCAGGAAGACAACTCTGGAAAAAGGAGATAAACCAAAACAATAAGACCAAATTAAAATGGACAGAGAGAGGAGATAAAAGAAAATGAATGAGATAGTGAATTTCATGTTAGTTTTAAATTGTGCATGTAATTTGAACGTAAGAGGCTACTATTTGGGACCATGCCCAGGAAAGATTAACAAGATGTTAATTTACATTACATTTAAACTTTTTCATATCACTACAGTCAGAGAAGCAGACAGCAGGAAGGGAATTCCAAAGTCTAGCTGTTCGAAGGAAGAAACTATTAGAGTAGAAAACTTTCTGGCATCTAGGGACCTCGACAATGAAGGAGTTAGATTTTGTTGCTAAGTGGGTTGTTGGAGATATGCATGTTGAGGGGCGCATGTGCAACGAGTTCATCAGAGCACATTCCATTAAAATATTTGCAAAAAAAGGCACAGAGATGCAACATTGCGGTGATGGGATAGGAGTTAGAGCTTTGTTGATAAAGTGGGACCTATTAGATTAAACTCTTTTCTGAACCCTATCCAAGGAAGAGGTTAGTGGTAGACACACCAGCTCAAATGTGGCAACAATACTCGATGCATGGGCAAATGATGTCCTTGTACAGATACAGGATACTCTCAAGTGTGAGTAGTCTTTTAGCTTGATAGAGGGAACCCACCTTTTTTGCAGCAGCCTTTACCATGGCCTCAATGTATTTCTTCCAGTTCATATTGCCCTCAAATGTTAGGTCAAGAAGTCTGAAAGAAAAATTCTCAGGTCAGGTGTTATTTGTTATGGATATTGGTGGTTGGAGAGGCGTCTTGTAATTGTTAAAGGAGAGTAGCTTAGTTTTACTAGCATCAAATGTTACCATCCATTTGTGGCCCCATTCCACTATGATCTGGAGGTCATTTTCTAATGATTCTGCCATTGTCTTATATTTATGTACAGCTGTTCTTCCCTTGTGCATGTTATATAGCGTTGTATCATCAGCAAACCCATCTCTGACACAATTAGTATAGCAGGGATGAGATCAAGCCCACACGCCTTGGAGGTGTTTAAGTTTTTCATGATATTGTAGGCATAAGACTGGGTGATTTTTTACATCATCTAATGTGGCTTCAGTCCGCATAGGTAAATGTGGGAGGGAGTTGTTTTTTAGCTCTAAGATGGAGTTGGAGGCAAATTGCCAAGCAAGCAGTTCCGCCTTCTCAATTGCCATGCATGCAACATTCTGGTTGTTGGATAGTGAGGGAATTACTGATTGCCCTTTATTCACTAGATTATTATAGATTTTCCAAAAACCACAAGTTCCTGTTTTTTGCGATTCTATGCGTTCCCTGATTATTTCAGCATGCTTTCTTTTAGCTGTTGCTATTTCTCTCTTACAATGATTTTTAGCATCTATAAATTTTTGCCTATTTGTATTTGATTTATGACTTATGAACCGGCAGAATACATGCTGTATTTGTGCAATGGCAGCTGCACCATCTGTAATGAACCATGGAGGTGAGTGGGGCTTGCTATAATACTTCAATGCCTGCTTTACACCATTCAGTTCTCTCATTGGCACACTGTTCAACAGGAAGAGAGAAGATATTGGTTCATGAGGCATCTCTGATGGGCTCTCTAATAGCTTCCCAGTCAGCCCTTTTGTAGTACCATGTTTTGAGCAATGGCTCCTCATCTTGGGGGTGGAATTTAAGTGTGATGTCAACTGATACCACTAGGTGATATGCGTTTCCAAGTGGACTGTGGGAATTAGTCACACAATCCTTAGGTGCTATGGTGAGGAATAGCTCTAGGTTTAGCCATACCGAGGAGATCTTATTTGGGGGACTTAAATACTATGTAATCTATCTATATATCTATAAAAGTGAATGTTTCTCTGTGGGTCTGTCTGTGTGTCTGTGTACATTACCCTACGCAATAACTGTCAATTTTAAGTCTACAGACTCGAAATTTGATATACAGGGTACTGAGATTTAGGAAAATCTTTGTAATCGGTTTTCGTCCAGAAATTTGACTGTTAAGGGGTCAAAGTTCAACGATTTGACCTTTGAGAATTCTACCAAGTTCCTCCGCCAATTTTGGGTATAAACAATTGAAATTTTAGATATAGGTTCCTTGGACATGGACCTAACTTAACTTGATTTGAGCCCAAAACAATAAATGTTAAGGGGTCATAATAGGGGTCAAAGTTAAAAAAAAAAAAAAAATGTGACCTGTAGTCTCTACCAAATTACTCAGACAATTTCTGGTCTAAAAATTTGAAATTTTACATAAAGGGTATTCAGAAATAGGGCAAGCTTTGTCATCAGTTTGGGTCGAAAATCTTTAGTTGCCAATATATAAATGTATGCATGTATATTTGCATGTCTGCCTAAAACTTTTGACTAAGGCGACAGATTTTTACAAGATCAGTTTCGTTTTGAAGTTTGACCTTTCAGACGACAAATATCGAAAAATTGACTAAAAACATTAATGTCTTTACTTTCAACTGGGCACTTTTCTACAGGGGAGAGGTTGCTTTTTTCGCCGATATTTTCGAAAGTCATCCTCTCCTTTTGATTGTCTAACCTTAATTAAAACCTATATCACTTCCGGTCTAGTGGTGGTTGTAACAGCAAAAACGTCACGTTTTTTTCCCCATTCTTTTCTTCTTTTGCAGTACGGGTTCGAGCCTGCCTTCCTACTGCCACTTTTTTTTTTTTTTTTTTTTTTTTTTTCTGAACACACACCTCCAAACACTCGGGTAATGCTGGGCTGAAATGCTAGTATATCTATAAAAGCGAATGTGTCTGTGTACATTTCCCTACGCAATAACTCTGTCAATTTTCAGTCTACAGACTCGAAATTTCATATACAGGGTACTGAGATTTGGGAAATCTTTTTAATCCGTTTTCGGACATACATTTGTCTGTTAAGGGGTCAAAGTTCAACGATTTGACCTTTGAGAACTCTACCAAACTCCTCCTCCAATTTTGGGTATAAACAATTGAAATTTTAGATATTGATTCCTTGGATGTGGATCTAACTTAACTTGATTTGAGTCCAAAACAAATGTTAAGGGGTCATAATAGAGGTCAAAGTTTAAAAAAATTGACCTTTTTTTTTGCTCAACATACACCTCCAAACAGCCAGGCAACACCGGGCTGAAATGCTAGTTTTTAATATTTAGGGTTTACTTGTAGTGAAGTCTCCCCATGCCAGGTTGTCCTGACAAACCCCTGTACAGGGAGACATACTTGAGAATAGTGTCTAATAGGTATTTAAACCATATATATATATATGATATGGTGTGTATTTGTTTAATTTTTGTCTTTTATTATGTTATATTATTTAGATAATTTAAAAATGTCTGTGTGTTAGCTTTTTTTTATACTCTCTTGCTATCAATTTTTTTGGTGGGAGTTGGGGTGAAACCTTCTTTCTGCAAAAATTTGGCATTTTAAAATTTGACTTTATCAGGATGTGGGCATTGATTTCTGTCAGTGTAAGTTGGATGTGTTTAGAACATGGAAAAATTATGTCAGAGATATTATTTTTAGTCTTGAAAGTGGGCAGAGGAATGATCCGCTCTTCTTTGAAATTGGCATTTAAGAGAAAAAATGTTTAAAAAAATTTCAGCGTTTGTCTATTGACATGACATAACTTTTAGACAATTTAAAATCTTAAAACTTTTGTTATCTTCTTGGTGATAGCATTGGAACACAGGGCAAAGCAGACGTTAGTGTGGTTGAAAGAATTTAGCGGAAGGAGTTAACTTAGAGAACTTCTGCCATTTACTAACCAGCAGAGTGTTATCACTTTCGACTAAGAGAAGAGACCATCAGGCATTAAATTAAATAGTGTGATGAGTAGGGCTATGACAAGAGAATATTCTTTTCATTGTTTTGACTCTCGAGTATATATCAGACACATTGAGAACCACATCACTCTATATAAAATCATATAAGATATTAACTGATATATATATTCATGTGTCAAAATAATGAAAAGCGTATTCTCTTGTCATAGCCTTTTTTTTTTTTTTTTTTTTTTTTTTTTTACACAGAGATCACCACTTATCAAGGCCCGGAAGCCACTCAGGGATAAGGGTTATTGCAAGTACATTACGTTAGTGAGGAGATTTGATGAAGTGTTTACTTAAGGGGGCGGTTCATTAGGAATTTGTTCACATTAGACTTGAAGACATCCAAGTTGTAGTCCGGAGGGAAGCAGGCAGACGGTACAGAGTTCCACAGGCGTGCAGTTCTAAGAAAGAAGCTTTGTTCATGAAATCCGCGTTTTGATTTAGGCACAGATATAGAGTGGGGGAAATTTTTCACAGTGGATTCAGCTAGATGGGTGTTTTTCGTGAAAGATTGGCGAGGGGGGACCAGAGATTGGAGTTCAGACGAGCACCTGCCATGAAAATAACGATAAAACAAGGATAGGCTTGCAACGTCTCTTCTGTGGGAGAGGAGTTGCAGGGTAGAGAAAAGGGCATCCCCCACTAAACCACGAAGTCTATTTTGTACTCTGTCAAGGCAGGATAGGCTATTTTTAGCAGCTCCTGCCCAGATATGGCAACAGTATTCCATCCTTGGCCGTACTTGGCTTTTATATAGATAGAGAATTGCATCAGTAGTGAGATATCTTCTGGGGGGGTAGAAGGATCCCACCATCTTTCCAGCGACCTTGGCAACAGACTTGATGTACGTGTTCCATTTCAGATCAGGAGTAAAGGTCAAACCCAGAAGCTTGTCAAAACACGGGGCCTCACCCAGACGAGAGCCGTCCATCACAATTGATGCCAGCTGGGGATCAGAGCGTTGATGATATAAGTAACTTGATCAATGAAGGCTAAAGACATGCGTTGCACGGAGAGAAATATAAGAATGATACTACACTGAGGAAGATTAAATCTGGACAGTATACAGAGATGTGTGTAGAAAAGTGTATTTTTATGGTATGGCCATACTGAAAGAATGGATATAAGTTGAGATAGTACATTCAGTTAATAAAGGAACACCAAACAAAACATGGGAGGAAGTGACTTTTTTAAAAGTCCTCCAATGAATGCCAGTATAAAAAATAGACTGCAAGAAAAGATTATTTTGTTATACGGCATATCAACTCTTTCTGAATTATAATAAATACAATCATATCATTATATTAGGTTTATGCTGGCATGTGTGCAAGAATTTTTTAAATTGACTTCCAAACTAGTTTAGCTTTGGTCGAATAAGCCTTTTCATATTGGGACCTCACCACTGAATGAAATTCCAATTGCTTAATCAAGACTTATCTGAAGAATAAAAACTTTTCAAAAATAACTTAAGTGGAGGTGGGCGGGCATATACGTCTGCCATCTTTCTTTTTAATAAAGGGAATTAAATAAAAACTTCTGAGTATTTAATAATTTTTAAACCTTTACAAAAGAAACCAGAAACAATAATTTGATAAATTTTTTTTGTTTACAAGATAAACTGAAAATATTCTACCCCCTCCCCCCACACACACACACTCACTACCCATTTTTGTGTAAGGTCAAGGCTACATCTTTCTAACAACAACTTCCTTCACAATTTTGAAACAGGACAAATTATTAAGTGTAGTTGTTTTTTTTCTTCACAAAAGGTCAGCAACAATGACTGAATGGTATAGACCAGTGATGGAAGGCACCTCCAATAGCCACCCCATGGTGGGTTTTCTGTACTCCCCTCTCCACCTCACCCAACCTAGCATGG
Source organism: Euprymna scolopes (assembly GCF_053919585.1). Lineage (NCBI taxonomy): Eukaryota > Metazoa > Mollusca > Cephalopoda > Sepiida > Sepiolidae > Euprymna > Euprymna scolopes. The sequence continues at coordinate 34,298,095 of NC_136483.1, read as the reverse complement.
CCACCAACAAGGATAAACAGGAAAAGACTAATTGCAGTTTAGAATCCTTTCAGCAGAAGCAATCAAGATCCAGACTGACTTCCACCGAGAATTGAACAAAATGGCCCAGAATGTTATTTTGGTCATGGCTCAACTTTTTCCTCCTCCTTTCTTTTCTCACATCACCACAAAATATTTGCAAATTATATTTTGTTTATCTGAGCAGACTGTTGGCTTCACCAGAGGAGTCCATGTTTCGTTAAGGTTTTTGAGTTCACTTTCATTAACACCTTTGTGAGAGACATTAAGTATTACATATGGAATATGTTGAAAAGGAGTGCTCTATGGCCTTGTACCAGACTGGGAGAAGGCTAGTTTTTTATTACTGAAACACAGCAGATGAAACAAAACAAACAAAAAAAATAAAAGCAATTGATGAGTATGAAACAGAAGTAGTGTTCAATCCTTCTTCACTGTGATTGAATGTCAATGTGTTAGTGTCAGAAGAATAATAGTTGCTACCGGAACAGTAGCAGAAACTCACTAAGAAGCAAGCGACTAACAGAAAATATTATTGTTTGGAAAAAACAGCTTACCTTGCAGAAAAATGTATATAATCAAGTTTATCACATGTTTTAACTTGTGGGTTATTTAATTCCGGTCTCCAGATAATGTTGGGTAATCAGGAGAGAATATGCACCATTTTAGAGCCCAACTCTCCCTGTAGACTTGTATATAATAAATTTTATCATTTTTTTCTTTGTGGGGTAATCCATTCCAATATACAGATAATTTTGGGTCGTCAGGAAAGAATATGCACCATTTCAGAGCCTACCTCTCGAATTATTCAACTAACAGGGTTCCAGTGAAAATCCATGAGTAGTCAACATTAGTATCTGTCATCTTCTGTCAACGGCAGTTTGAGGGAAGGAATTCTCAGAGTAGAAAACTTTCTGCTGTTTGGGAATCTCCATGGTGAAGGTGTGGAATTTTGCTGCTTGTCAGGTTAGTCATGGATATTTATGTCAAGATGGTACCAGGTCTACAAGTTTGTTGAGCATATTCTATTTAAGTACTTGTAAAACAAACACAGGGATGCAACACTGGTGATGGGACATGGGTTGAAGCTTGTTTAACAGTACAGGGCATATTAGATTGGGGACTTTTTGTTTTTATCATGTCTAATTAAGGGAAACTAGTGGTTGATTCAACGACCCAGATGTAGCAACAATATTCTATAAGTAGTTTGAATAATCCAAATAATACAAACTTAGTTTGAAATTTCATAAAGATTACCAACTAACAATGGAAAAACGCAAATGTGAACATGAGATTTTTTTTTTTTTTACACTTATGCACTCCAAACAAGGCATATTTACACATGAACATAAGGGGTTACTATCTGAGACCATCTCTACAGGGACACTATGTGGGGAGTTGAGCAGCGAGATGTCTGTTCACATTACATTTAAACTTCTGCATGTCAGTATAGTCAGGAAAGCAGGAGAGATAATTCCTAAATGTAGCAGTTTGAGGAAAGAAACTACTAGAGTAGAAGTCTTTCTTGCATCTGGAGATCTCTACAGTGAACAGGTCAGATTTTGTTGCTTGGCAGATTAGTTGGAGGTATTTATGTTGAGAGGGGGCACAAGTGCTAAAAGTTCATCAGAGGACATTTAAATTAAGATGAGGGTCTAAAATGTTTAATACAGTAGTCTATCTCAGAAATATTGTCAACTATGTTTTTAGTTATCAAGTCTTTGTGATTTTTTTATTTTTATTTTATATCAATTTGCTTTTAGATTTTAATAGGTATTTACCAACCGTAAGACAAGCATCTGTAGTAACGAAGTGTTGCATGTGAATGTGATAACAGAAGCAAGATGCAGAACCACAAATCCATGGAGTGAGTAAAACAAGGTTACTTCTGAGCAACCACCATTCCTTTGTGTTCTGGGTTAAACCTTCCCTGACTTTGTATGCAATTGCTGGGTGTTGCAAGGAAAAAAAGTATAATCTTCCAAGTATAATAAATAGCTAAAACCAACAAGAAGCACTTCATGTTGACCAGACAATCCTGAGGCATAACGTTCATGAGCACTGTGAAGAATTTTGATTCATTAACCAATAACAGGAAATGTATGAAACTCTAAAATGATTTATATTGATACTAGTAATGGGATCATGCTTACGCAACAGTTGCTTCTGAGAAGAGATCAACAACAAAAGTGACTTCAATAAAAGTTAAAGAATAAGAAAAAAAAAATTTTTTTTTTTTTTTTCAAGACCGTTTCTTATACCTCCCCCTTACTCAGCTATAAATAAAATAATAGGGTAGACTAGACTTCAGAAGGAAAACTTTGAAATGCCATCTGCAACTTGATAGATACAACATGTGGTACAGTATGCACAAGGACAGTCATCATTTACCTGATAAAGGGAGAGCAGGTCATGTTTTTATTTTACACCCAAGCGATTTGCAGAAGGAAAGATTGAAGTTGACACGATTCTTATTATAGAAATTGTTCCAGACAAGGCATGAAGCCACTTGATGTAAACAATTTAAAAAAAAAAATGCCACATCAAGGTCAAAATCTAGCCAATAAATGTTTTATAGATGAATTCCAATCGAGAAAACGGCAATTCTTCATTCTTTGTCTGAAACATCGCTCATGGAATCTGAGGACAAAATAAGGGAAGTGAGAGTTACGAGGTTGTAAAAAGAAAAGTTCTCTTTCTATTATTAAAATACATGTAGATATTCATATCAATATGTTTGCCTATAATTTTATCTATAAACATGTCCCAAAATATAAATACCTTTGCACGTTATATGATCCATATAGACACTTTATATGATCCATATATAGAGAGAAGTGTACATATGTAAACAAAGAAATACAATTAAAAGCGAGACAGAATAATCTACTAGTATCTTATTTTATAGATTCTGTCTTGCTTTTAATTGTATTTCTTTGTTTACATATATATATATATATATCTTATGTTCTCACTACTAGTTATTTTATAATGGCAACAAAATTAAATGATATAAAAATTAAATGTTTAAAATTTCTATATTTTTTATGCAGATTATGGATTTATATAAAAGAGCTTACAGCAATATCTTATTTTGTAAACTGGAATTTTGTTACAGATATGCAAAAAAAAAAAGAAGATATATAAACATTTTTATTTTTAATCTTATTTCGCACAGACTCTAGGAAATAGACATTTTTTTAATAATTTACAAACAAATAAAATAAAGCAAACGTCTTCTTTGACCTGTTTTAAATAAACGTTTTTGAACAGAAAATTTGAAGCTTATATTAAGTTGATAGATTTGTTATTTATAATTTATTTCAAATTTGCATTATGAAACATAATGTAACTGTAGAAGTATTTCCAGTAGAAGTCTCCACAGCACAAACACAACCCGACATACAACTATAACAAAAACAATAAAATATATGGATCCGAAATTGTACTGGACTAATCATCAATTAAACACTGACTACACACAAACAACACCAACTGTATGGCGTCCAACAAAAAATTGTAGATCACAATATCACTCTTTTTGAGCATTTTGAATGCCGAAGATGCCAAAATGCAATGGCGAAGTCAATGAATAAAAAATGGGTTCTATACGATTTAGAATGTAAAAAGAAGTGTTTTTAAACAAGTAAGTTTTTAAACAAGTAAGTAACAAGGAGTAAACAATAAAAATTTGTTCCAATTTTGAGAATTGGAACTTCGGACTGATAGACTTTGGAATTCCCTCCCTGTATCCTACTTGTCAGACTTTACTAACCCACAGAAGTTTAAATGTAATGTGAACAGATGTCTCGCTGTTCAATTCTTCAGTTCCATTAGACACAATGCTAAACCCAAATAGTAGCCTTGTATGTGCCGAGTTGCAATATGCCTTGTTTGAGGGGAAAAAAGTGTGTGTGTGTGTGTATGTATATATATATATATATATATATATATATATATATATATATATATATAATTGTCTGAATGGTTTGAATCTCATTTAAAGTTTTAGGGGATTCTTCATGATCGTTTGAACAAGATCTAGAAATTGAACACAACTATTAGATGGAAGAAAATCTTATTAATAATTTATTTTTATTTTTACATAATGTACTTCATTGACAGAATTATCCTAACATGTGTACTTGAAATTGGTTGAATGTTATAAAGAGATAATTTCAAATTGTGCTTTCAAGTTATGCTACCTTGTAGACTTTTAAGAAATTATGGTGAAGGACTAAAACTCAGTTAACTAGTTAGGAGACACATGTTTGGTGCATAGGTAAAAATGACCAGGATATTTATGGTTAGGGAACACCATCAGGAAACAGGTTTTAAAAATTAGGGCAACAGGAAGAGGGTGGAGGGGGGGGATTAACTTATGATTTAGTGCAGAAGTCACTCAACAGTAAAAGTTTCAAAATCATTGCATAGCGGCCAATACTTGATAGTTTGCAGACTACCCAAAACGAAAACACTTTTAAAAATATTTAAAAAAAAAAGAAAAAAAAAAGGTGGCCTCCTCTCACAACAGTAATGAATTAAAGCTGGTCTACAAACAAAACCGGTCTAAGGCACAGCACTGAACACATTTCTGGCACTCTTGAGCAAGATTTTCTAAACCACCTCTAACACTTCCAAAATACACCTTTCCAAGTCATTTTTATCCTCCCACACTCGTCCTATTTTTCAACTATTAATACTCTTTCTACTCCCAACACAAAATTTCATTGACTTGAATAATTCAAATAGATGTTTAATGGGTATTATTTTGTTAGTGATAATTAATAAGCTAGACACTTTAAAATGTAGTGACTGGTTTTGTAATTAATCTTATTTATTGTGGGGATATCTAATTTTAATGTAGATGGCTTCTAGAATTTAATTATTTTATATTGGTATCACAGTGTAGTGTTCTTGTATTATAGACATACACATGTATATTGTCTGTACTTAGGCAGCATTTTTCATTCAAATAAATTTTATTAAAGATAAGTTTCTGTTTAATTATACTTTTTTTGATTTTTATCTGTTTTGTGTGAAAATCAAAAATGTTAATATCTTATATGTATTACAAAAGTTTTGCCTTATTCCCAGGGCATGTTCAAGTAGGAGTTGAATGATGCACTGTGAAAAACTGGCGATATATATTAGATTTTTTTTTATGCGAGATGATATATAATTATTTCCACAATCAAACAATACTGCAGCTCCCGCAAACCATGAAAGCCAGACCGGAAGTCCTAGACATGTTTTGTCCCCCTTCTCCTTATAAGCTCATACGAACTCTGGATTTGAAATCAGAGTCACTTGCATACAAGGTGAGTACCCTGTCACCTGAGCTACCACACTACATACAAGAAAGTTTATTGACTAAAACAGACCAAGCAAATCTTTGCTATCCCAGAGTACTCACTTTGCATGCAAATGACTTTAATTTCGATTCCTGAGGCTATATTTAAGAATGAGTGTTGGAAATTGTATAGAGGTTTTGTATCAATTTATTTTTATTGTTGCACTTTGTACACAGCCTTGCATGAGTCATTGAACTGAACTCTGTTTTATGGTTAATTAAGAATATAAAAGTTGTATTTTATAAACTGACTTCATATAAATTCGAGATTTTAATTTTAAATGATTTCAGAGTCCATGAAAAATATGTGGAAAACATTAATTATAAAATAAACAATTTAATAATTGTTTCTGCAAACTTTTATTGTTTTCGAGAAGGGTTGGTGTCTTCTCACAATGCTAAACTCCGAGATTTCTACACACATGCATGATCTAATATTCATTGTCTGTTTCTTTATAAAAATTTCTTTTTTCTCTAAAAGTGGAAAGTTTTCCATGTTGCCATGCTGCTTAACATGGTTGAGCATCCATATTATTTGGATTCTTCAGACTACTGTCCTCATCTTGAATGTTATTTTCATGTTTCAGCTGATGTAACTTCCTTTCTTTTCTGTCACTTGTTGACCTCAGAAATCTTCACAGAATTTTGAATAGAACCTTTTATTTAATCCATGGGCGTAGCATTCTCTCTTTCCATTAGTCATGACCGAGTAGGAGTCCTAAGTAATTTGCAATTCTGAGGATTGAATCTTCCACCTCCAGAAGAGTGTCACTTACAACTAAATTTACCAAGTACCTTATCTGTTACACTACAGGTTCTTGAAGACGCAAGTAAATACTGTGCAATTTCCAGAGTTCAACAAGATACATCTGAAGAAGTTAAGAGGTTACATCGTCCAAAATGTGAAAATAACACACACGATGAAATAATCTAAATAATATGAATTATCAATCGTCCTCTGAAAAATTTAAACCCATGGCATATTTGCTACATGGGGATGGGAAGCTGCTGAACGATTTAGAACGAACAGTTGGCCCAGAATGTGAGAAATCCCTCACTCCAACTCGGACACCTGCGAGAGGTACCTGAAGAGACTTGCACTATTATCTTAATGAACAACTGGTTGTCAGTTGTACAAACTGGTGCGATACTATTAATGTGGGTATTACAAACAGCAAAGGGTTGGCTCCAGTCAGTCAACAGACCTGAAAAGACCTGCTACAACTTTCTTTGCGACCCAGACCTTCTGTTTCATCTCTGCCATTTACAATAGGGATTTCTATTGCATGCAACCTTACATGGTCACAACAGATGATACCACAAGTATGGTTTCACTGGACAACCCATTTCCTGGGACTGATATACCAATTATGATAAAGACTGAAATTATGACATGGTGTAGGAGATTTTTTTTTTTTTTCCTTTTAGCATTTATGAGATAAGAGTTGTGTGTTAGGAAAGTAATTATGTAATGAAAACATAATTCACACTGTATTTTTATTTTTTTTATTTTACCAATTAAATTTATGTTGATTTTAAAGAAAACATTCATATACTTAGTACAATTAATAGTAAAAAGTGATCTATTTCTTGAATACTGCATAATTGCGTTGACACCAGTTCTTGTCAGATCACCGAAGTTAAGCAACGTTGAGCCTGGTTAGTACCAGATGGGTGACCATTATGGGAATTCTAGGCACTGTATGTGCTCTCCGCTTATCTCTGCATTTGTTTCCAGTCGTCCTGTACATACACTTCACTTGCCATTAGTATTAAACAATGTCGACCCAGGAGAGGTGTGGTTGAACATTGTGCTCCTCCTCCTACAAAAATTGGCACCCTTACATGGGTATTCATAGTCTGTCAAAGACTGAAAAAGCCTGTTCTTATTTCTTCAAAAACATAACAAATGCTAATCAAGGTTGTGAAGTTGGAAGGTTTCAGGTTGGGTTCAAACTTGTAAAATTTCAAAATATTTAGATGACTCCTTATTTTAAAGTCTTCCAATATGCAGACTGTCTGATGATTGTTCTGAGATTTAAAAATCTGAACTTATGTTCTAAATAAATAGACAGTACCTCTTTTCATTGACACCATAATTTGCACCACCTTTGAATTTCAATGTGTTCTCTCAGCTTCAAATAATGTCACGCCTCAGTGTCACCTGTGTGCACAGCTTGCCTTCCTCAAAAATGAACTCTCTTGTTCTTCAAGCAGCTTACTTATATGCAACCAAAGATCGTTTAATTTGCATAAAATCAGCAGGAATTTGCATAAGTTCATGCGATCTTTTGGAGATAAAATCAACTGGGTGTCATCATTTTTTTTCTTTCTATTATTAAGCAGTTGTATCCTACAAGACAGATATGTGGGCGCTTTTAAGGCAAGTAATGTTCACACTCGTTACAATTTTTTTTACAGAATCTCAGCATTCTTCAGAGTCCAGCTCGTTTCAAAACGTACTTGACAAGCCTGATAGTAATGATTTTTAGCGATTGATACAACAGTTCATAATTAAAAATATATATATATATTGGAAGTTTATTTGAATATTTTATTGTATATTTTACTTGTTATATATAACATTTTCATTTACACAAAAATACTTATTTCATGAATAACAATCTAATTTAATATTATGCTTTGATTAATTTTATTTCAAAATAACCAAAGAAAAATTAGGCACAAGGTCAATCAAAAAAGGGAGAAGGGGTGTCTATGGACATTCTTGTGACTGTACCTTGCAGTTGTCTAAGATATTCCTAGTTAGAGTTCTCAATATGACTTTATGTTGCCCCCCCCCCTTCTTTATTTTGGTGCTGTTGAAAAAGAGTTATTTAAGTTTTTCTTTCTTTGTTTTCAGTCTTTCAAACCTCGGACAGTACCCCTGTGTTTAATTACTGAAATCAGGGAGACTACAGCTCTAGAAATGCCTGACCGTGAAAACACATTTGTGATTAAGGTAAGATTTATACTTTACTGGATTTTTAAATTATTTTTACAATTAGATTTTTAATGTGCATCTGTGTGCGCTCACTGCACAGGCCATTATTGCCTACTCATCATGCTAGTCTGAAGTTGGCACTCATTTCTGTCACTGTTACAGTGTCAATTGTATGGTCTCTGCCATTAGCAGAAGGATTCTCTCTCCCAACAAAATTTCAACTGCAGTTTTATCAGGTAACAAAGATTGGGGGAGGGTGCATTACAATGATACACGTTTTTCTACTGGACAACACTTTCAAATGAGAATTCTTGACCCAACCAAATCAAACCACAAGTTTAATTGAACACAATCCATAAGGCAAGAGCCCAAAAGTTCATCTCTTTGATACACACACAAACCTCACTTGATCATTATTCACTCACAAAACCAACTAACTACCCTTCCTTGTTTGGTCCTTAGTTACAGATCACCCAATTATCCATCCGAAAAAAAAAAAAATAGTCTACTGCCAATCTATGGACATAAAAATAAGTGTCTCATAATATCTCGTATCTAACTGGGTAAGATTTATTTCAAGTACTTTGCTCTTAGCATGAACCTCTGTTTAAAAAGAGACGACTTTTCCAAGTGGAGAAATGAAATTCTGTGTGGTCAGACCACCAGATCAACCATATTTCCAATTTCTTGTGGTTTCTCTTGCCTTGGTTAAACACTTTTCCCACAGCAAGCCACCTGTTATTCGTCTATATTACAAACATGCAACCCACTAGTAGTTTATTTCAGTAGTGTAAAAGTTTTGGATACCCCCCTCCCCTGATCTATTTGAATCGGCCATGTTTTAATTTAACCAGAATGTGAACATGAAGTGGCAGTGCACTAGCAAAACAGTCACATGATAGTGCATATATTGGGGGGAGGGAGGTAAACTCCTCCAGCCAGGATCTTGAGCAGATGTGTATTTTTGTGGCTTCTGTTGTTTCCATCTTTGCTTGAATATAGACCAACGAAGACAGATCTGAATAGCAATTGAATTGGTGGCAATGAAAAGAAATCGGTTTATTTTTGATAGTGAGTTTGAATGAGAATTGATGTTCAACACATGCAGTCAATACTCTTTTGTTTATTTTAATTTAAGACAATAATAATCAGATTATGATTGACGTGATTCTAAGATGACAGCTTTATACAAATCAATTTTCTCACTCTATATAATATTATAACTTTGATAATCGTGGTTGGTTGCACATTGAATGTTTACATGATAGGGGGAAGGGTGAATGAGAGGAGAAGAGGTGGAGGAGGGGAATAGAAGCACTGGGGAAGTGAGGGAGGAAGCGAAGGAAAAGGTGAAGAATAGACATGGGGTGGAGTAAGTGGTAGATGAGGAGAATAGAGCCAGGGAGTAGTGGAGAAGAATAGAAGCATGGAGGAGGAGAATAGAAGGGGTAGTGGAAGAATGAGAGGAGGAAGAGAATAGAGGCAAAGGGAGTGGAGGAGGCGAATACAGGAAAAAATAGTAATAGAATGCCATAAATAACTGATGTAATTAAAGAAAACAACTTAATTTATACATTAATATACAATGTAAACCAATTATTCATTAAATTTTGTTAATTTCCATAATTATATCTAATAGCTGTCTCTATCTAACATTGCCTGAGTGAAGATACTTTTTATGAAAATTTATAAACTATATAAAATAAAAAAATTGTAAAAAAAAGCTATCTTTAGTAAGCTTGTTTATTTTCTCAATCATTTCATTTTTTAATTAAAATTGAAAGTTAAATTGAATAATTGCAGTGTTTTGTTACAAACATTTTTTTAATTTGTGTTTATTTCAATTTCATTTTTTTTATGTTTCCTTGAAAATAATTTTTAATAATAAACTACTTTAGGAATAATTGATTAATTTGCATTCTGTAAATTTGGTTGTAACTTAATGGAATAATTCTCCCTTTTAACAACATTTACTAAAAATAGATGAAAACAATACATTTTGCTAAGAAAAGAAAAAGGTTTTAGAAGAGATCTAAAAAGGAAATATTTAACCTGGTGTCAGCAACCATTTTTTATTCAAATGTTATTAAACAATTATTTAAATTAAGAATTATCTGTTCAATCAAATTTTCAAAGTTATTTTTGCTTTAATTACTCACCAATCAAGTCAGGATATAATTAAAGGGGAGAATTGTCAGTTAAAATGATAAACAATATTATGAAAGAATTGAAATCGATGAATAGAATGAACAAGATTGATATTTTATGACATTTGTTGAAATTGGATTTTTATTTCAATTATTTGAATAAGTAAACACTACTTAATCAAAAATTAGTTTCCTAAAAAAATTTAGGTATTTAAGTACAGATATATATATATATATATATATATATATATATATATATAGGCATCCAATTTATTATATTTGCTTACATATTTCCAGGAAAATTATCTCAATTTATAAAAAATATGGAATTTGCTAATGGGTCAGATTAAAAAAAAAAATTGTACATGGCTGGAGTAAGTACACTTAAAGTTCTCTTCAATGCATGTGCAAGTATACATTTATATGTAAGACGCTTTAATTTTAACATTTTTTTATCCATCTGATGATAGCTCAAACAGTAATGACTAGTGCTAGATGTTTTGGTTTCGATTCTATCAGATTGACAAGAAAGTTCTTGTGGTTTTTAACTTTTAAATTCAAGTGACCATATCTCTGCTCAAACAAAAATTTATTTATCGAAATAAGCATCATCAGAATCAACATGTATTTGCCAATGTAGAACAAGTGTTTTTATGCCAGAAACATAAAAATCTTGCTTTCTGGTGGCAATGAAGTCGCTGAAGGCATTTTTGATATCGCTTAGGGTTTTTGAAGCATTTCTTATGCAGAAAGTTGTCGAACTACTTGAAAAAGTGGTAGTTGGTAAGTCGGGAGGGTATGGTGGATGCAGCAAAGTTTTGTAGCTCAATTTGTTTAACTTTTGCAGGGTCGGTTTAGCAACGTGTGGTGAGTCATTGTGGTGGAGGAGAATCAGGCCTTTTCTGTTGACTAATGCTGGGTGTTTTTTAAAGTTTCTGATGCATTTCATCCATTTGTTGACAGTACTTTTCCGCAGTAATGGTTTCACTTGCATTCAAAAAACTAATAGATGAGATCGGTTGCAAACCACCAAGCAGTCAGCATCACCTTCTTCTGGTGCAACTCTGGCTTCGGGAAGTGTTGTGAAGCTTCATTGGTGTCTAACCGCTGAGCTGAGCATCACCGGTTGTGGTAAAAAAAACAAACCTTTTTATTGCAAGTCACAACTCTGTCGAGAACAGGTCATTCCTGTTGAGTAAAAGAAAGAAAGATGACACTTTATAACTGCATTTCTTTTGGCTGTTGTTCACTTCGTGAGGCACCCATTTATCAAGTTTTTTTTGTCTTTCCAATCTCTTAGGTAGTTAGAGATCGTCCTGTACGTTATGTCTAATTCAGAATCAAGTTCTTGAACAGTTGTGCGTGGATTGGCTTTGACTAAGCCTCTTAATTGATCATTGTCAACATCTGATGGTCAACCACTATGCTCATCTTTAAGACTCTTGTCGCTGCCACACAATTTCTTAAACCGCCATTGTGCTGTGCATTCAGTAGTGGTTCCTGAGTCAAATGCTTAGTTATCACAAACTGTTTAAGCAACTTTTTGGCCTAGCTGTAATTGAAATAAGAAAATTGTGCGAAATTGCTTTTTTTCCCATCTTGTATTCGACATTCTGAAAAGACAATTGTTTCAAAACAATTGTGATTCAAACGATTAGATAGAGCGAAAAACGCTCTTTAAAATGATATATAAAGTAAAGATATTATAACGAAAACTTATTTGAAAATACATCATTTCAAGTCAAAATTTAAAATTCCCCAAAATCCTTTTTATCAGTTGAAAAGCTGATGGCATCCAAGTTATTCTTTAAAAAAAAAAAACTGAAATTATTACTATATATTGGGTACAGTATTAATAATCAAGAGAATTAGCTCTATAACAATATGAAATCTGCATAAATTAAAAATATTTAAATGTGTTTTACAGCCGGGTTTGATGGTGGTGGTGGGGGGTAACTACTATATATTGGATACTAGCCGTATCGGCTATGCATTGCTGTGGCAGGTTGTATAAATGGAACCCCCACCACCACAAAAAAGACAAAATTCATTTTTTTTTTTTTTTTTTTTTTTAAAGGAATTAGTGTGGCAATTCCCCCCCCCTCCCCATTTATAGAAAAATATTTGTAAGTTAATTAATACAGAAAATAGTTTAAGTCAGAGAGATAGAAGGAGAGTTGGGAAGAATATATACAGAGAAAAAGAGGGGAGAAATGTAAACTGTTGTAGATAGTGTTGACAGGTTAGGGTTAGTGTTGACACTGTAAATGTTTGGGGGTGTTTTTTTGGCATAAGAAATGTATAAAGCAAGAGAGAGAGGAGATAAAAATTGTTATAGATAATGTTGACGCCGTGAAATGATTTCTTTTTTTTTTCTTTGGCATCGGCGTGTAATTTTTTTTTCGTCGACATAAAAAGAAATGTGAAAAACAAGCAAGAGAGAGAGGTGGGGAGAAAACTGGTGTAGATATTGGTAAAATATAAGAAAATCAATACAGCAATTTACTCAAAGGACAAAAGTAGGTATCATTGCAATGCCATATTTGAATGGTACATTAGTGTTCGTTTAGCATGCAAATACTGTTAATCCAGAATATAGGAATGGGCAGAGCTCAGCCAATCAGAATGGGCAGAATTAGTCTGGGGAGACTTCATTATTTTTGTAAGGCAAAAGGGGAAAGATTATGTTATGTCTGAGTTTATGATCCAGTTATGAAGAGTGCAAGCACAAGATATGTATAATATGTATATTTCCTCCTGGTCTTGACTGGAGGCAGTAGGACTTGATATTTAGAGGGAAAAATAGGAATTACTTCCTCAAAAGATGATTGTGATAGTGTTGCTCCTAGGATGAACTGTGGGATTTTATTATAACGACTAAATATGTCTAAAATGTTCTAAAGTTACACAAGATAGTGGCGAATAGTCTAGACATAATAAATTTGTATGTGACATCTGTTACAAACCTATAGTACTTTCGTCTCAAGGGGAATTTCTGCAATCAAAATATTATATATGGAGATAATATAATAATCAATAGAGGATTGGCTCTCTAATTATAAATATGAAATCTGCATAAATTAAAATATATTTAACATTACTTTACGACTGGCCAATGCAGAGTAGTCTGCTATTCAAAAATAAAATATTGATCAAGATTGATTATTGAAATCACAATTTGTCTTTAAGGATACTGATTATATATTCGCTATAATTTACTTGCAAAACAGAATTAACTATCTACCTTGCATTAAAAAAAAAATAAAAAAATCTGAACACCCAAGGAGCAGTGCATACTCTACATTATATATTAAATAATCATTAGAATTGAGTAAGGAATTCAAATATTTTTTTATGTTTTAAATTAATTTAAATAAGAAAACTCTACATTATCAATTTTTTTCCCAAAAGTCTAAAAATAAATTCTATTCACTCTATCCAAAGATTACTTTAAAAATAAAACTTAATAATATTACGTTTTCTTTTTTTCCAACTAAAATTTTCATGAAATAAGCTTGATTTTTGCTAGGTTTTTATTTCATCACAGTTTTTACAAATTTCAGGTCATTTTAAGATTGGATCTAATGTCAACTTATCGAAAATATTTTGAACTTTTTGATGATTATGTGTGGCTCCTCTTTTGTCACATTTTTTTTCTCTTTTGTGAAGAATTCTAGGTTCTCATGAGTATTTTTTATCTGTTTTTATTTCTGCTAGTTTTTTTTTTCTTGTTAGAAAGCAAAGCAGATCAAAGTTAATTATCTCTTGACTGTAATGAAGAAACGTTCTTCATATTGATTGTTACAGTTTGAGTTTGCAGGCAACAGAAAGAAGAGATTTTTATCTTGTTCAGCTTTCCAATAAATTTTGGAATGTCTCAGCCATTTGAAATTAGATTGTAAGAAAATTAGTGTTAAAGTAGGAATGAGAGAGGATGATAGAAAGTGAAAGAAAGGGGGGGGGGCGAAGAAGATGAGAATAATGAGAGGAAGGAGGAAGATGTGACTGGGGGAAGGGATGTGAATGATAGCGGGATGTAGACTGTGGATTGTTATAGCATGAAACTGCAGTAGGCCACACAATACATAGAATTTCATAATAGTAATATTAAATACATTTTGAAATTATAGTTTTTTGAATATGTTTTCAGTTTATTCTTTCAAGGTTCTTTTTAGACTTTTGTAATTTTCTTCATTTGCAAGTTTTACAACAAACTCTCAATTTAAATACAAACTTTATAAATGTTATATTATTTTTATACAATATACATTAATTTTTTATCTACTTCTCGTTCACAAACACAATCGCTTTAAGCCAGGTTTGTTCATTCTGTTTATATAAATTGTTAATTACATTAGTGTGGATATCACTGATCATGTAATCTTTTATGCCAAGTTCAAATATCTACCCTATTCCTTTGTGTGCTTAATTACATATTAATACCATTAGGTAAAGTATGAACCCAAAATATGGGTCAAGTAATAGGATTGTATTCAGCTAAATGTGTGTTTTGGCATTAAATGATCTAAAAAGTAGGGTAAAAAAAAACAGTAGTAAAATCTAGTTGTGGTGACAAAACAGATGATGAGATAAACGGCAACGGTTGATGTGTGTTCTTTACAAAATTGAGGAACAGAAAGTGGTTGGGTGCAGAAACAAGACCTTGACTAATTACAAACACAATGGTCAAGAATAGACTGACTGAGCAGTAGTCATAATTTTTAACTTTTGCTCTGCATTCTAGTGCTTAATATATAAAAGAATAGTTTAGATTTAAGAATCAGCAAATTTAGTGGCATTTAGTCAGTTTATCATGTATAGTTAGGAGTTTGTTCATGTTTTGTATCCATCTCGTCTTTGTTTTTCAGAGTCATTTCATACAAAGAGAAACTCTACTATTAAAGTTTTATTTTGGACAGCAAATGAAAATCACTCCAGACAAAACATGAAGTAATTGGATATAAGAAGCAAAAATAATATATATATATACACACACACACACACACACACATATCTATCTATATATATATATATATATATATATATATATATATATATCAGTTCAAGGTCTAAAACTGGCCAACAATAAGTGTTAGGTGAATAGATTCTCACCTGGAAAACGACAGTTCTTCCCCTTCTGTCAGAAACCTTGCACATGGAATGTGAGGACCTTAGGACAGAATAAGGGAAGTGAGAGTTATTAAGCTATTAAAAGTAAATCCAAGGTCCACTTTCTATTCTGTTTTGGGTAGCAAAAGCTTTTAAAGTCATACATAGTTAAATGCTTAGCATAAAGCTAAGTGTTTCCTCTTTTCGGTACATCCAATAATGTGTAAAAAGACATGATATATATTTGAAACTTATGGAAATAGACGAACCAGAAGAATGGATCTTATACAGTTATTATATAGATTAATATGATTGACATTTTAGATCTACGAGGCTGGACCTGCAGGGTGAAATAGATAACCATGGTAACCACTTGCTAATTAGCTATCCATAGTATAATGATTAGACATGCCTGAATGCGCTCTGTAATCACACCTTTCTGCTCAATGATTGGTTCTTAGTTACACTTCAATACTCATTCTGGATTGGCTTATTTCTACAGATATCTTTATGCAACCAAATTCTTTCGAAACGATAAATTTTCAAGGCAATTGCTATTGTAAAACCTTAACAATAGATCGTCTGTTCAAATAAACAAACTGAAAATGGTTACCTTACATGTTATCTCTAGCGTGGTTTCTATTTTCAAAATAATTCAACCCTTGTACTTTCTGCTCTTCTCCAAGTTTATTTTTCAGCTTTGTCGAGACCTTCTTGGAATTTTAAAATCATGTTTGGTTTAACATCCATTTTACATGCTGGCATGCATTTGGACCACATTGATGAATGAACTTCCAAACTAACCTACTTCTGGCCAGGTCTTTATTTATCCTGCTTTCTCTCAAAGACATCCTTTTAACTTCCCTTAATTTTCAACAGTTTATAATTACGAAATTGTCACTTTCTCGCATTTCTGTAAACGAATTACTGAATTATGAATTATGGATTTTTATTTTCATTTTAAACAATCCCTCTGTCTTTGCTTCTAGAACAAGAAAACATTTTTTAACCTTATTGCATTGAACAGATTCACTTGAGTGATTTTCAAGTATGATGTCAACCTGCAGTCTTTTTAAATCATTCTTTTTTTTAATTGTTTTTACAAAACATAATTTCCATCCATTCTTTTGTTCTTACATATTTCATGAAACAATTTTAATAATAAATATAAAAAAGCTTTACTTATAGCAAATTGTAGAAGCAGAAATATTTTAATTTTTTCGATAGATAATTCACATAATTACAGGAATAACCACAAAACTTAATTATACAGCAAAATTGTGAAATTAAAAAAACTAAACTGATTTTCTTAAAGATGTGCCATCAAATTTTCCATTAATTTTGAAATGGTTAATAATCTCCATGGATACAACCAGTCGAGGGCTTCTTGTGAATTGTCTTTGATGCAAATTGACCCAAATAAAGCAGAAAGTCATTATCTCTAATTAAATGATAATTAACCAATCAGGTTTGATCTCTTTTTAGCTGACAACCAATCAGCCTTCAGCCCTTTCCCAACCAGTTTGTGACCATAATTTATTTTATTACAATTAGCATGACCATTTGAAAAATGTTATATATATATATATATATATATATATATATATATATATATATATATTGTTATTGTTGTTTTTTGTTTTTTTTTCAAGCGATACATATGGTTAAATATTGGCTCTGCCTCGGAGCTCATTTTTTTATTTACTTAGAAAGTCGCCCTTTTTAATTTTGACTTATATAACATTTTTATTTATTTATTATTTTTTAAAACAGTAATCTACGTACACGCGTGTTTCAAGGTCATTACCTCTCGTCAGCGTAGTTCAACTGTTTCTAGAGATCGAACCTCAGACCATGTTTACCACAGTCCGGTGCCTTAACCGTTAGGCTTAAATCCCTAGATTAATTATACTGTTTATTTTTATCGCTTATAAATTTAGATTTTGTTGTTGTTTTTTTTTTTTTTTCAAGCGAGACATATGGTTAAATATTGGCTCCGCCTCGGAGCTCATTTTTTTATTTACTTAGAAAGTCGCCCTTTTTAATTTGGACGTATATAACATTTTTATTTATTTATTATTTTTTAAAACAGTAATCTATATATAATGATAATATATATATAATAATATATATATAATGATTGCCACTTGACAAAAGTTTGCCATCTCTTCAGGTTGATGTCTAGCATCCATGTGCACATAGATGGCTCTTCAACCCAGTTTCACTCTTGTATCGTTCACAGATGTGACAGGGGAATTTGTCAGAATTGGTGGTGCCTGTGGAGAGGCTTCATTATACACCTTTGAATATCTTGTCAAACCGCTTGGGTATGCGAGTATGCATATCTTTTTTTTTTTTACACAATGGTCACCACTTATCAAGGCCTGGAAGCCACTCAGGACCTCAGTATTTTGATTGATATATATATATATATATATATATTAGTTCGTATTTAAAATATATACCTACAGTTAACATAAGATCTAACGGTAATATGCTGATGAAATTTTCTTAAAACATTTCATCAGATCAGCCCTTCCACTGCTTTTGTTGTACGTTTATTTGAGCATTATTTTTGAATTCGTCTAGTCTTAAAATTGACTACACTAGTGACAATTAATTTGTTCAAAATATATTGCTCTTTTATAATAAAAAAAAAAAAAATCGAATTGTCTGTTTTAATGTTTTAAAAATCAGCCTTGCCAATAAATTCCCAATAATTTTTTTTTTTTTTCAAATTAAAAAACAAAATAAATAAAATAACGAAACTATCATCTTTTGGTTGTTATAGTATGAAAAATGTTATTGCCACATGTAAGATATCACTCTGGCTAACATGATTCATTATTTAAACCTTGTTCCAATTAAGATAGTAGTACTAGTAATAGTTTGATCATTCCTTGTTTCTAAATTTACCTCACCCGGAGAGAGTTAAGTCGTTACTTCTACTAGTAGTAATAATGATCCTTTCATATGAAAGGAGTGCATGTGAAAATCTGTTTTCTTTTGATTGAAAAAGACAAGCGAAACTGTAACACTTTTAATATATTTTTTTCACCATAAACAAGGCCACTTGGGTGTAAGGGGTAACTAGGACCATGTCTATAGGGAACTATAATGAGATGAACATGATGTCTGTTCACATTAAGTTTAAACTGCTGCATATTAGTACAGGAAGGGAATTCCAAAGTCTAGCAATTAGAGATAAGAAACTTTCAGAGTAAAAGACTCTCTGCCATTGGAAGACCTCAACAGTGAAGGGGTGGGATTTTACTGTTTGGTTAGGGTTCTACAATGAAGAAGTAGGATTCTAACAATCAGAGGGAAGAAACTATTAGAGTAAAAGACTTTCTGGTATTTAGGGACCTCTACAGTAAAGGGTGGGATTTTGCTACCAGACGAGTTTGTCTGGTGTATGTATGTTGATGTGATACAGGTGCAATGAGTTCATTAAAGTACATCCCATTCAAGTACTTGTAAAACAGACACAAGTATGCAAATTTGTGTCAATGAGACAGGGTGGAGCTTGATTGATAGTACAGGGATTATTAGATTGGAGATTTTTCTTGGGTTCCTGTCTAAGTGAGATACTAGTGATAGATGCACCAGCCCAGATGTGGCAACAATACTCCATGCGTTGGTGAATGGTGACTTTGTAGATATACAGGATACTCTCAGGTCGCTTTAGTTAGCATCTGGTTCCAGATGCAATCCTCTGCCTATATAAGACCCAGATGTGTCCAAAATTGGAATACTGCTGTCACATTTGGGGAATAGCCGCACAAACTCCTCTCATAGTACAAAATTAACTTTAAAATATGATAGTGTGTGTCTGTGTGGAGGGTGGTGGTGATCTCTTCCCTTACCCAAAACTCCTTTCTCTCTACTCTATTGTTACTTCCATGAAACGTATAGAGCTTTTTTGTAATGGCTTTCTGGCTGGGGAACACATTTACCACAGGATTGCTTCCTTGTTGATTAGAATTTGGTCGTCTTCAAATTAAATGTCAGCAAATTTCTATTTCATAAATAAATATAAGGTTATACCATTGATCAATATTAGTACTCATAATGTCCCTCATCTTTCGGATGTCGGTCATTTCCATCTCATTAACCCTTATTTTTGAGTGGCTAGTAAAAAAAATAATCAAATTAACAAAGTAAATAAATAACTATAACATTTTTGTTTTCACTGGTGTAAAGATTTCCTTGTTTACAAATAATTGTTTCGCAAATGACAAGAACCTGGATCAAGTACAGACCTGATCAAATTGACTAATGAAAATGTGCCACAACTTCAACAACAAACCAACTGATAAGAGTTATCCTAAAAAATATGGAAATTGTAATGAAAACGATCTAATCTCCCCCTCTTTACCATAAAATTAATAAATTGTTCAGTTCAAAATTTGGACTCCCGCAAATGATACCTGAAGAAGGCAAAATTCAGTGGCTGAAAAGATAATATATGATAACCAGGATGAGAGCAATTGTGAACCTGCATTTGTTTGATTACAACTTAACGAATCCTGTTTACGAGATGAGAAGATGTTATTTGTAATCTTTCACACTTCTTTTATCTTGTCATATTCACGTTTTTGACCCTTTTTGCATTGTGGTGGGATAATATCAGTAGGAGTTGTAGTATAGCTGGCTTATGAAGATATTAGCAGCAGGAGCCGAAAAAGCACATATGCAAATTAGGAAGTGTGTGTAGGCTTGTGTGACAAACAGAAAAACAGGACATAACGTAATTGGGGAAAAGCAAAGTCAACACCAAAAAAGATGCACATGTAAAGTCAGACAAGAGAAATGGCTGGCTACAGCAGGTCGAGGGGAGAAAGAAAAACGCTACTGAGTGAGATGGATGTGTGGCCCCGTGAGAGTGGCGAAAGATTTTTAAGCTGGTGTCAAGGCAACAGGGTGTTGTTAATCTCATGGCAGACAAAATGAACAGTTAGAAAAAGCAAGAAGCAGGCATTATTTGGAAAGTAATTGTTAGAAATGCCTTTTGCACTTTTAAAAACCAGATTTTTATTTCTTTCCAATTTTATTTTTATGAATCACTAAAGTAAAGTGTGTACAGCACAATCATGTTGACACACCGGTTCTTGCCAGATTACCGAAGTTAAGCAACGTTGAGCCTGGCCAGTACCAGATGGGTGACCATTTGGGAAGGCTAGGCTGTAAAAAGAACTCCTCGCTACAAAAGCGTCTACAAAATGTTGTAGATGGCCTATGCCCCTCCAGGGGCTCAAGGGCTATGGAAAGTAAAGTGTAATGCCACTTATACCTTCGTAACAATTTTAGTCAATGTTTAAAGACAAATGTACAAAGTTTTATTTAATGCTTTTTGAATTGCAAAACTGACATGCTTAAGTCTGATTGGAAACAAGAATTCTTAAAGTTTCTTAGATGCATACCTTTGTTATTGTTTCATCATATTTATTCAATAAATTGTATTATTAAAAAATTATTAAAAAAATAACCGTCAACTTTATCTGTGTGTATGACAAATAGTAAAGGTGTGATTGATTGACAAAAAGCGTATTATTATTATGAATTTTATTGATTATTTGTAGTAAATATTTTAGTTGACAACATGTTTTGCGTTCAACTGGTACAGTGTCAAATTGTTTTGTTTTTTTAATTCTTTTAAAAAATGTTTTTAATTCATTTTTCATTTCTTTTAAATTAAAAAAAATAATTCGTTTTATATTTGTTTTTTTTTTATTTAATTTGTTTTTTCTAATTTGTTTTAACTTGTTTTTATTTTCATTTTTTTCATTTTTTGTTTTTTTATGTGGTTTAGTTGTTTTTTGGTAAAAAATTAATCTTCTTCATCAAATCTTAATATTCAAAAACAAATAAAAACTGTGTTCAAACTTTATGAAAATTGGTATGTTCATTCTTATAATAATCCCAAATAAGTGGGCAAAATTTGAGTTAGTTTGTCGCGCTTAAGTTTTCATTGCTAAACATATAAATTGAATGAATGCATTCTTTGGTATTTGCAAGTATCAAATGAACTTTTTAAGAAAAATATCTCCCAAGATATTTTAGTTTTCACTGGAAAAATATAAAAAATGGTAAAATAATTTTTATCGAATGTAATTCATGATGAGCTTTTCTCAAAACATTTGTTTCACTCTTGTCACCAAATTGGTGGAATTATTACAAAAACATTAAACTCCACAAATTGTATTCCTACCTTGATCGTTGCATGTTTCCTTGTACGCGTTTTTCCAGGATTCTTCATAACTGAAAGAATACCGGTTGCAAATAAGTTTTTTGTTTTTAAATTTAAAATTTTTTTTTTTTTTATACCCCAAAAAAGATTTGAGACAAAACTGATTGAAGACGGTAGATATTTACTTGATCTGATCTTTGTTTCAAATCACTAGTCGCAGTGAATTCTGTTTCTGGGGGATCCAACTCAATTTCTCTATAAGTTGGTTTTGTTAAATTTTTTTAAGTCAGAGAGAGAAGTTAAGACAAAATGGGTAGAAAATCTTTGTTTTTTTTGTTTTTGTTTTTTTTTTAACCCTTTTCTCTGCCAACATTTTAAAAAATCTATTTTAGAAAACGATTTATTTTCAGATTTAAAAAAAAAAAAAAAAAAAAGACTGGGAAAAGTATCAAATGACATTGCGTGCCCAAAATCAGTGCTTTGAACTTTTTGGAATGTCCATGATAGGGGGGGAAAAAAAAGAAAAAAAAGTGGCATTTTGAATGGCATGAAATTAAAATTGCCTCCGTCCAGAAGGATTTTTTTCTCTGGGCTTCCAATACTACACTTTGTTCCAAGCTCTAATTTATATTCAACATATTTGACACTCAAGTTAATGTAGGAAAAGAAGGTTCGCCAGTATTAGAAAAAGTTATGAGGCATTTACTATTCTGTACGAAGAATCAATTTTGTTAGAAATTGTTACTCTCCTTCTACCGTTACTATTTTACCCACTTCTATTAGATTATTATTGTTATAATAGTATTTATGGAGGTGATACTACTACTACTACTAATAGTAGTCTCATTGATCTGTTGTAATGGAATGTTGATGTCCTTGAAATATATTGATTCACCTGAATTTGCAGCTGGGTTCAACAGCAGCTTTTAATAATATTATGCATTTGAATAAGATGAAGATAACGAGGAAAGGTTAAAATAAAAACTTAAAAGTATTTTTTAAGTTCATGTTTGAATCTAGTCCCGCCCCTCCCCTTTCTTCTTCCATGAAGAAGTGTAACAAAATCTATAAAAGCGCATCCTTCTTCATTAGGGCTTTATGGAGTGTCATCCTTTTTGGTTTTGGTGGGAACCAAGGAAAAGTTTTTCTTATTCAGAGAAAGCAGGAGCAGCTCCCCGCCACTTTTTAAAAAATACTAAATGAGCATTTGTATTTGGATTCTTCAGACTACTGTTCATATCTTTAAAGTTATTTTCACAACTTTTTGGTCGAAGGTGTATCTTGTTGAACTCTAGAATCTTTCTCTTAAAATCTGATACACCTGAAGAACGTTGGAGGTTACATAAACTGAAATGTGAAAATAACTCAAGGGCAGTTGTCTGAATATATGAAATAATACAAATAATCATCATCTAAAAATTCAGAAACTAAATTAGCAGTAAATGCACTATTTTTGTTGCATCAGTTTGAAACATGAGTATGGATATAGGTTTGGTCTAGCTCAACTCTTTAGGTGATAATAATTTTGTAACAATGAAGAAGTGTGAATGGTTGTCAAGAATTCCATCTACAGGGTGGTCAAAAAGTCAGGTAACATTTTAAAGAAAAACGATATTAGCAATACACGTATATTTAAGTACCATACATTAAAATATAAAAGAAAGAAGAATATAAATGACACATAGATTTAAAATTAAAGTTTATATATTACACTCAAATATTTAAACAAATAATATTAAACAAATAGAGATTATAATGGATCATATTGTTTTTTCTACCTTTAACATGTTACCTGACTTTTTGACCACCCTGTATATTAAAAAACAAAATTCTAGAAAAATCTTTGTCTATGACAGAACAAAAAGATCATATTCTAAACATCATAAATTGATCAAGTAGTTTCATTTTTATAAAGAAAATTATTTGTAAACTTATTTTAAGTGATTATTGAGAAATCGTAGGCATTACAAGGCTGTTCTCACAAGTGTGAATTATTGTGGAGTTATCTGCCCTTGTTTCTTCAAGATGGCAATGCGAGACGGTCGCTATTTGCTTATAAAAGTCAATTTTCTTAAAAATAAAACTACTTGATCAATTTATATGAATTTTGGAATATGACATTTTCGTTTTGTTACAGCTACGCACATCATACAAATTTCTTTTATCATTTTTTAATATGGGGGAATTCTGGACAAGAACCAAAGTGTGAATGAGTTGGAAATTTGGATTTTTAAATGAATTATTTGAGGTACAGCTTGTATAGGGAAAAAATTACTTTAGTTTTTAATAAGAAGCAGGAACAGAAACAGTTATTGAAAAAATTCTGTTTTTTTTTTAACGAGCTAGAGTGGAAGGACTCCAAATTTAATTTTTTTTATCTGTTAAACTCGTCTAATATGTTTTTATAGCCCAACACTTAAAAGCTAAACATTCTTGCTCTCCCCCTTCTCAATTTCCAAACCTTGTAGAAAATACAGTAACTGGAAAACAACTAACAAAGAAAGAGTACATATATTAGAAGCCTTGCACATCAAAACAAAAATGGCATCCATTAACAAAATTAATTTCAACAATAGTGAAAACATTCTAAAATGCTTGTAATACCGTAATTATCTTATTGCTATAATCATCACACGGTTCCCACCAAAAAAATAAATGCACGTTCTTCACTTCCATAGCTAATTCTGAAGATGAATCCAGATGGAAAGTACTACGGCAAATACATTGATTAGTTTCAGCTAATAAATTAATATAAGAAACTTAAAACAGATCAAAAGAAAAATATGCAAAGATAACGTGGTAACCACTCATCTCTCTACAACCACTGTCAATAATTCCCTCCACTCTACCTGTGCTTAAATTTAAACACAAATTCCAGCTTCTTTCCTAGAACTGTTTGCCTGGGGAACTCTGTACCATGGGCTTGCTTTCCAGATGACTACAACATAGTTGCCTTAACGCCCAATGTAAACAAATTCCTTTTGAACTATCTCCTTAAATAATCATATTCCACTTTCCATTAATGATCACAAAGCTGTTGTCTTGTCAACCACTTTAAACTTATTAATCCTTATCCTCGAGTGTTTTTCTGACCCTGATAAGTGATAACTCCCTCGTAATACTAGCTGGAATACTCATTACAGGATAATTTCATATTGGCCCCAGGTTCTTGAAACCATAGAACTGCTTATTCTAAAAAAAACCCAAACACACGTAGGGAAGGGGTGGGCTCTCCCAAGGTTTAAAAAAAAAATTTTTTATTTATTTATTTTTTTTTATTGCAAAAAAGTTTATTACAGCTGAGTACGTTTATACTAGAACTATGCATTCTGCCAGAGAGAATATATTTTTGTACATCTCTGCAACAAATCGCAGAAGAGTCATTCCCTGATCAATGGGTACATTTTAAATGTCACTGATTTCTCACTACTTGATATTCACATGCACCTGTGACCAAGTCTGGCACAAGATTCCCGTCATATCATTATATTAAAATAATACCAGGATGTTTCTTGATTATTTAATGTGCAAAGAGTTTAAAAATTTTTTACAAGTGAGTCACCAGTTATCAAAGGCCACTCGAGGGTAATAGTTAATGTAAGGTCGTCATTGGAACAACAGTGTAGTGATTGGTAGTGATGGAGATTTAATAAAATTATTTTTTTAGGGGACAGATCAGTAAATACGAAGATGACCATGTTGTAGTTAGCTGGAAAGCAGGTCAGTGAGACAGTTCCAGAGGCAGGCAGTTCTAGGAAAGAAGCTTTGTTCATGAAATTTGCATTTATATTAAGACACATATAGCCAAAAGAAATTGCAGTTTAACAATATTTTAATAGTACGCACTATAGTCCTACTATTAGAAAATTATTAACTAATTAGGACACCATAGAATTTCGATGGTTGCTTACAATTGTGATGCTCATCTTACAGATAACAATGAACTCTTCTGCTTACTATAAAGACCGGAAGAACATACCTCTCATTGATATGCACAAGTTATGTACAATTGGCAATCAGACTAACATGCAACCACATTATTTGTTATACTTGTCTTTTAAATATATTTTGTTTCCATTAAGCACCGACTTTTGTCTTTCTTCTGGATCTTTACC
This sequence comes from Euprymna scolopes, assembly GCF_053919585.1. Lineage (NCBI taxonomy): Eukaryota > Metazoa > Mollusca > Cephalopoda > Sepiida > Sepiolidae > Euprymna > Euprymna scolopes. The sequence continues at coordinate 34,272,219 of NC_136483.1, read as the reverse complement.
AGTTCACAATACTTACCATTTTATCTCATCTTACTGTAAAAATAGAAAAAAAAACTTGTCATTTTTATTAAGGTAAAAAACTTGTATTTTTATTAAGGTAAGAATAATTGTTTGGTCATCCTTTAAATAAAACAAATAATCTAACGTTAGGATTATTGTATCGTGTATTAAGTTTAAAAAAAAAAAATTAAAACCATGCTAAAAGTTAGTAACAAATTTTTTAGTTTAAATCAATTAATGGCGGCTTATTTGATTTTGGAACAATTATTTTTGAAGTGGCCCAAATCTAATGACTTGGAACTCAGCAATATAAGATAACAAGCGATTCCTTTTTTACTTTTCAATTTTAGTTTTGCTGATCGGGTGAACTTTGTTAATGGAAATTCAGTTTTATGTTAGACACACAGAAGATAAAAAGGAAAGTTCTTTGTAGTGGTGGTAAGAAGACAAGTTCTGGCTGTGAATGTCTTAGAAGTAGGAACTGGAAATTGGAGCTCAGTATTTTCCATGGAATTAACGGTAGAATAGAGAAAGAACCAGCAGCATTTTACTGATGAATCTACAAAAGTAATTGTTGATAGATAAAAGCCTGAAGCATGTGGTAACAATACTGGCGTACCTCAAGGATCACTTCACTGCCGAAGTCTCTTTCTGAGTTTAATGATGTTTTAAATTATAATCTGGAATCATTTGTTGTGAACAGACGTTTTTATCAGTTAATATTCATGAATATTTTTTATACGTCCAATAATTACTCTGCATTAACTGGTGTTTGTATACTTTTGAAACAATACAAAATTAGCACACAGGTTTTCGACTGATGGTTTTAGTAGAAAAATATTTTCGACTGAAAATTAGTGCTACTGTCTCTTTGAATAGTTTGTTTGGGATAGTATTGAAAGACAGATTAAATATAATATATATTGAATCAAGAATCTCTAGAAACCTCCTTGAGGACCTAGGCTAATTACTTAACAGGACAATTTATGGTAAGAAGTGTTCTGCTATTTTCATATGGTGACAGGTGTATGAAAACATCATTGTTTTATTATGTGGGACATATAGTTATTTTCGTTACTACATTTAAACTTGTTCAAATTATAACTCTAAAGAATACGAAATTGATATAATCATTATTATGTAATTATGATCCAAAAAATATTTTTGTGTACATGGGTTTCAGAAGCCTTTTAATAAAAATAGTTTCATCAACACAAATAACAATAAAACTCCATATAGTTCCATTAGAAGTCCAGGAATGGAATTGTAAAATAACTCAAAGCACAGCAAACCAAAATTATTCGACAATACTCTTTTTTTCTCTCATTTTTTATCATATGGCTGGTTATGAAAATTTGATATCATAGTCAAATGCTATTTAAAATACAAATCTGGACTAGCCTTTCAAAATCTGAGCTCTGTTGGAACCAAATTAATATATATGGAGCTAATATTACACCTGCAGTATTCACTCATAATCTACAGATTTTAATGGGTTCATTTTTTTTTTTTAAAGTAGAGTAAAATATTCTTTGTTTTGTTAAGATACAACTTGAGTTAAAACAATTTATTTTAGTTAACATATGCATATATTATTTAACATATACATATTTTTTAACATATATATATATACACATACATACATACACATTTTGTTTATAACATATATGTGTGTGTGTATGTATGCATATATTAGGCATTAATGTAGTTTGCTTGAAACATTGTTTATTGTGTTTAGAAAAGTAGTTTAATACAATAGGGTAATGAATAAATAGGAACTGGAGCAATTAAAACACAATAGTGGAATGAGTTTTGCAGTTTCCACCTTTTTTATTAATGCAATATTAAAACTAAATTTAAAAAAATTGTTTCAAATCTATTCATCTTTCATTTTATTAGTGTCAATGCCAATATTAAAACTTAATTTTTTTTTTATTAAGTATATTTTACACATTTTGAATTATTTTCTGCTGAAAAAGAAAAACAAATTGTCAAGACCAGTGATTGGAACTGGCATCATAGATCTTAAATCTGGCCCTTTCTTGACTGAGTTATACAGGAAAGAGAAACTGCACTATTTGTACTGGCTTAATTGCAGAGTTCTTGCTGCTTACCTGAAAAATGTTCCAAGCCGGATAAAATATTTTTTAAAGAACAAATCAAAATCAAACATTGATTATGTAGGAAGAATCATTAATTGTAAAGATTCAAGAAATAGACAAGCTTTACTTTATTATGTAGATATATTAATTTATACATAAAACCAAATATATTTATCCCAGAGTCTATGCTCTCTTGAGATATATGTTCCTTGAATTTTCTCCCATCCCATGATATTTCTATAAGTGATCAGATATTATATTCATGTACTTTTTTATGAAATGAATTTACTTTTAGGTTTTCCCGGTTGTTTGCACTTCTTCTTTTTGTTTGCTTCTGCAAATAGAACTTCTTACTGGCATAGAGCATTTTTTTTTTGCTGCAGCCATGATCAACCTCTGTGCAATGGATGATGACAGCATCCATCTGACAGATAATCAATTGCAGTGCAAGGATTGGCATCTGCCTCTTTCTTTGTTCAAGTATTTATGATCATTCTCCCCATTCCCTTTTTTTCTTCCATTCAATATCCCAATTGGGTTCTATATCTGCAGGGGACAGAATAGCATTACACTGTTTCATTCATTTTTGTGCTACTGTTCGCCATTTTCTTTTGTTGTTTTCTTAAGGTTAATTATTTTGCTGTGTAAACTCCTCATATTAGGTTTAACATCTGTTTTACATGCTGACATAGGTCAATTTAAACAGTGATCTTAGTTACAATTAAAAAGTTAGCAATAAAAAATATTTTTTGTAATAAGCTGGATGTAGTAAGTTGTAGATGCGAATAGAGGTATGAAGTTAGTTGAACATTATTTTTTTTTTAGTTGTCTCTTTTGTATCCATGTATCATGCCTGAATTGGTAACTAGATGATTTGTTTAGAAAGAAGTTCTCATCTCATTTAGAATTTTTTTTTTTTTTTTTTTTTAAAGTACTATCGCTCCTTAGAGATTTGTTATGAAGAAACTGCATTTTTTTGTAAATGAAAAGTGACATTTGGAATTGATGAGATATGATGCCATCCTTGCTTGGGGATATATAAGTCATTTTTTTTTTTCTCCAGAATAATTTCCAACAATTTTTCTTTTATTACATTTCTTTAACAAATGTCACGATATTTGTTTTTTTTTTCTTGTTTCTTTCATCTATTATCATTCTTTTTACTTCATTTTCCTTTCATCCCTTTTATCTATTTCTTTTGTGTCCTGTTTTTTTTTGTTTTTTTTTTACCTTTTTTTTTTTCTTTGTCGCCACTTTTCTTTTATGATTTTGTGCAAATTTCTCTATTTCTGCTATAAATCATTATCATAGCACAAAATTTCTTACTGCCATCTTCATCTTGTCTAAATTAGCTTTCATTGCATCATGCAGATTTAGTTCGTCTTCAATATTTTTTTGTTTTAGCATTTTCCTTTTTCTTTGAGAAATTTATTAATCCAATCCAAAGAGAATGGTCCATTTCCTAAATTGTTTCCCCATTTTCTCTGATATTTTCTATTATTTCATATTTGCTCTCCAAAACCTCAGAAGAGTTATTAATGCCATTTTGGATGCGAAACAAATGTAACAAATCAAAGAATGATCATAAAACTTGATGGTAAGTTCGATGATCTGCTTAACTAAAAATACGATGTCATCATGAAGGGGAGGATGCATTTCTTTTCCATTGATTTTATCTCGTAATTGCGGCATCAACCAATGCCATTCCATCTTCTGTGATCAATCATGTAGACTAAGTCTTAGATTTCTTTTCTTTCTCTAAAACATTGGTAAGAAAATGAAACTTTGTAAACATTCATTATTATCTGTTACAATTATTTTTATGCATGACTTGTTCGTTACAATATCATATTTCAAGATTTATTTGTTTATACATTTTTTTTTTTTTTTGCTGTGTTTTCTCTTCATTTTGCCTAATAGTAGTTGAAATACTTGGTGTTTGTAGGATACAATGGCATGATCATAAAGTTAGGAATTCTATAACCTTCATTTTCATAGAATGAGTTACCAAACATTGGATTTTAGCTGTGATGATATTGCGAAATTATGTAAAATAAACGCGATTCTTTTCATGACAAAAACAGTAAATTAAAAGAACTCACCAAGCGTACCACTTGTAGTGTTTTAAAATTATGAAATACTCTCATAATCATTAAGTTTCTCCAGGTCTCCTGAACACTGGCATAATCTATTTATAAAACAGCAATGACAATGAGATATGTATTTTTTTATCGCTTTCATTGACTAAATACAAAATGCGAACTTATAGAAGAAATCTGTTATTCAGCAATACAAATTGGTCCAAGCTGTTTCTTTTTTTTCTACTTCTTGCATGGGTTTCTTATGTCTGTATGAAGTTTAAGATACATTTTATAAAGCATGTCCGCATATACTTCTATTGTATTTTCAACTTCATGCAAGCATAAATTCACGCAGGAAGAATAATTAGTTAAAACCAAATTTTAAATGATTGCAACTTGATTATTATTATTTTATTATTTTTTTTTTACTGTTATTTCACCCCAAATAAGTTACAATGCCAGTTGGACATAAGGGGCTACTGTTTGGGATCAAATTTATATGGATAGTGTGTAGGGAGTTGAGCAGTGAAATCGCTGTTCACATGAACTTCTGTATGTTTGTAGAGTGAGGAAAGCAGGGATCTGAGAGAGAATTTCAAGATCTAGCAATTCGAGGAAAGAGACTACTGGAGTAGGAGGCTTCCTGGCATATGGGAATCTCTGCAGTGTAGGAGTGAAATTTTGCTGCTCATCACGGGTATTTACATCAAGGGGTACAAGTGCTTTGAGTTTGTCAGAGCACATTCTATCTCTTTACAACCCTTCCTTTTCATAACCTATCATACTTTCATAAATCAGTCCATTTTCTGTAGGCTGTTTTTGAACCCAGTCAACGACGGGTACTTTTGCTAATATATATATATATATATATATATATATATATATATATATATATATATATATATACATACAGTCCTGGTCAAAATCATATGACCACTTAAGAAAGTAAGCGTTAATGCATATTATCGAATTTTTAATCAAACAAATGGTTGAAACCATTGCCAAAAGGGAAAATATGATGGAAAAAAATGAAATCTGCTTCATTCGAAACCTTAACCCTGATCTAATAATTATTTTTTAAAAAACAAACATTTTCACCTGGTCAAAATGATAAGACCACTTTAATAAAATTGGCTAGTTTTGAAAAAATGAATACGAAAAGCTTTCTATGTTACTAAAAGCAACTTGTTAATGGATAAAAAACATCTTACTAAATTATAAATGGCAAAAGGGAAACCATTATCATAGTTTGAGAGAGGAAGGATCTTTGAGCTTAATAGGGGTGGACTCTCCCATAGATCCATTGCAAACAAAGTGAATCGTAGCAAAACGGTCATCACAAATTTTTTTTAAGAAATCCAGATCAATATGGGCATAAACAGAGTCCAGGTCGACCAAAAAAATAACCCCATCACTGGATCACCGTATCAGAAGAAATTAAAAAAAAAAAAAACTCCAGTATGAGCTCAAGTTGATTGAAAAGCCAAACAGCAGCAGAATGTAGTCCTAAAACCATCAGAAGGCATCTGAAAATGAAGGGTTTCAATCAACAAGGCTTTTTTGTTCACTTTAACGACTGCAGAAACCACATCTTCTTGAACAGCACAAAACTAACCGACTTAAATATGCCGCCAAACATCAGACTTGGGATGAAGAGAAGTGGGAAAATATAATTTTCTCGGATGAGAAAAGTTTGGTCTAGATGGATTTCAACACTATTGGCATGATAAAAATTTGCCCAAAGAGACTTTTTCAACTCAGCATAGTGGAGGAGGGTCTTTAATGATCTGGGGTGCTTTCTCGTCAGCTGGAACCCTAAAGTTGCAAGTAGTGAAAGGCCAGAAAACATCATTGAAGTACATTTCAATGCTTGAAAATGCTTCTATCAGGACTGAAGGTCCACGTCTGTGTGGAAGAAATTGGATTTTCTAGCAAGACAACGCTTCGATAAACACTTCTCGACAAGCACGAGAATACTTTTCTTCAAATAATATAGAATTGTTAGATCATCCAGCATGTTCTCTGGACCTCAATCCTATTGAAAATCTTTGGGGATGGATGGTAAAAGAAGTGTTCAAGGATGGAACCCGGTATGATTGGATAAAGGAACTTTCTGATTCAATTTTCAGTACATGGGATAAAATTCCTTTGCAACTGATAAAAACTTAGTCGCAAGCATACTGAAGAGAATTTTTGAAGTAATTTGTAATAATGGAGGCTATACTAAATACTGAGACCCTTTTAAGTAATTTATAATTGCCTTTTGTTAGATAAATTATCAGTGGTCTTATAATTTTGACCAGGTGAAAATGTTTGTTTTTTAAAAAATAATTATTAGATCAGGGTTAAGGTTTCGAATGAAGCAGATTTCATTTTGTTCCATCATATTTTCCCATTTGGCAATGGTTTCAACCATTTGTTTGATTAAAAATTCGATATGTGTAAACGCTTACTTTTTTAAGTGGTCATATGATTTTGACCAGGACTGTATATATAGTGTAAAATTTTGTTGAAGATTTAACGACTCACGTTTTCTTTTTTATAACCTTCGTTTTTTCCTGGATTTTTTCCATTACAGCTGTTTCATTGATGAGTAGGCAATTTTACGATTTATGTTTCCATAAAAATATCCTGTCCCCATCAACTTCTGCAGATGTTTATCCATTAGATTTTTACAACAGAAGGTATATTTTTAACATGCTGAACATTGTATTAAGGTAAAAAGATTTCCAAAGCCATGCTTCCTCACTTCCTCCATCTTTTGGTGTTATGTGAAGATAGTTTTCCATTTTAACCCATAGTTTCTTTTTGTTTGTTTTTTTTCTAAATTATCATATAATTTTATATAATTTTATGTTTATATTTATGCGTGTTTATTTTAATATTCTTTTTTTGCTTGGTGTTTGAATTCTTATTATTATCTGATCCTTATGTTTAGAGGGGTGGTCAATCCCATGGTATCATTTTTTTATATCTAGGATTACCTCCCTTGCATCGTTTTTCTTACCTTATATTATACGTTTCGTTTTTACTATTTTATTTATTTTTTTCCTAATCTGCTCTAGTTTGTGAAATTAAATATCTGTTTCTGTGCAAACACCCATGTATTACATCTAGTCGTTTGTGTAATAATTTTTCTTTTGATATTAATATATGGTAAGATTCTAATACACATAGGTTGCATTTTTTCGATTTGCTAGATTTATATTTTCCCCTTTATCAATTATTGACCATCTTAATTTATATTCAGTTTTATTTTTCTTTAATTCCTTAATCCATACTGCTAAAGTGGTTGAATTTTCTTTGTTTTTTTTCCGGTTGTTTTCGTTATTGCTATTTGTTCTGTTTCTATTTTCGTTATAGCAGTTGTAGTTGTCACTATTGATATGATCCTTTCTATTGTTCTTTTCATTTTTATCCACATTGTTGCTGTTTTCGTTATTTGTGGTGTTCTTTTCTTTCTCAGTTTCATTTTTAAACGATGCTAGGTGATTACGATATCTGTCCTTAAAGCAAATTCCGGTGCTCCCCAGGTATACTTTAGTTTCATTATTTATTATAACTTCACATTTGTATACTACGTTTGACGTTAGACAGTCCCCACCCCCCATTGAACATTCATTAGGGTCCCGGCAGTTATATTCTTTTACATTGTTAGATTCATTTTCTGTCCTATCTGTTTTTCAAAAATTTGTTTAATTTTGTATTATTTGAGCCAATTATGGTATTTGTTAAGTTAGAAGACGTTCAGAAGGATAGCTTAAGTGTTTTTATTAATTATCTTACTTAGTTTACTATCTTGCGGAAGATTTTTGTCTATAATTTGGTAAAATTCCCTTGGGATGTTATTTTTCATATAGTGGCTGAACGGTGGATTAAACCACGTCTGGCTATTACTTTTATTTTTATTTTTAACATTCAGTTTTATTATGGTCTGTCTTTTCATTTTTCTTTTTTGTGTTTATTGTATGTTTTATTTTTCATTTGTTTTTGCTCTTTTTCCATTTTTTTATATTTCCTCATCGACATGTTGTAAGATATTACATTTGCATTGTTTATTGTTCTTTCCGTACCTATGTTATTGTTTTGAGTTTCCTTAACAAATTTAATTTGTTCTTTGTATCCTGATCTAGCTAAGGCTTTGTTATAATATTCCTTGTTTTTATTGAATAATTCTTCATTTTGTGATATTTTGGATATTCTCTTTGAGATGCTAAGTATAAGTGCTTTTTTTTTTCATACTATTCGGATGGTTGGATTTGTGATCTATGATAGCGTTTGGTTGGGTTTATCGTGGGTTTCATAGGAGTTGTTGTCTAGATTTAGGGTTATGTCTAAGAAGTTTACACATTTATGGTTTGGGTCAATTGTTATATCTAGATTCAGTTTACTGAAGAATTGTTTAATTTTTTTTTTTTTTTTTCAAATAACCTATTTGTTGAGTTCAAGTAGAATAATGCGTCATCCTGGTATAGTTCTCCTCTTAGTTCTGGAATCTTTTTATATAGTTCATTTAGTATATAAAGGCCTACAAGATCCGTTACTTGTGCACTATCTGGGGAACTCATTGTGACATCAAAGTTGAGTTTTCTGTTCATTCTGGTCCATAGTTTATCATATTTAATTAGAGTTCTTCTTGCTAGTCTTATAATGTCTAATTCTAATTTTGTTATCATTGTTATTTTTCCAGCTAGTTCTAGTGGTATCTCGAAGAGATTTAGTGAAATAGAGGGGTAATATGAATCTATATCGAACATAAGGAATTTTCTATTTTTGCCTTGGGGTAGTGTGTCGAACCATTCAATTATCTCTTCCGATGATTTCCACAGATTATGGTAAATTTTGTTTTTTAATTTAGGTAGGATTTCGTCTAGTATTTTTTTGCTAATGTTTTCCAAATCTGAAATACACGGAGAAATCAGTCTAATGCTAGGATTATTGTTGAATTCTGGTTTATGATCTTTTAGGGTAAAACGTGGGCATATATATATATATATATATATATATATATATAAACATTCCTGGTATCACAGTACTTTAGTGTGGGTAGCTTATCGCTAATTTCAAGCCAGGAATCATCAAATCTTCATCCACCTAATTCATAGTCGGCAGGTCTAATTGAGCTACAAAATCGGTGCTTGTAAATAGTATCTCCAATGTCTTTATATAAATATTGACCACCACTTTGAAAGTTTTTTTTTTTTTTTTTACAAACATAAAGCTTTGTATTATGCTAAGTAAGCAACAGACGATATCATTTAACGACAGTACTCTACCCAAGAAAGAGGGGCTTATAGTCTGTTTCACTGTACCACAGCTTTTCAAAGCAGCTAGACTAGCACCCGATACTCTGATTTCAGGCAAAGATTACATGGTCTGTTTAATTTCTGCTTTATTTAATCAGCCTTTTTGTTTTGCAAAGCCGTCAATTACTCTAAAACATATCGCTTTGCATCCAGCTTCCATTCACTTTCCCTGGAGTCTGTCACCGTCCATGTCTTCATTTTCATACTTTCACCTTTATCAATTTATAATAATGACCCCCCCCCACCACCACCACCTCGATCCTAAAATCCTTTTCTTCCCTGCATTTGCATGCCTCAAAACTAATTACCCAAAAATTGTCATTAGAAAATAAAAGTAAATCTTTCTGCTTTGTTAATTGCATGTGATTTGATGACCCAAATCAAAAGTTGTTTTTTTCCCTCTTTTTTACATGTTAAACGTTCCATAAACAATCCATTTATAATGTCTACGTCTAATTTAATAGTAATAAGGCTAATTAGGATTAGAGTTTGATGATTGATATTTCTTTTTTCTACTACCAATCAAATTTGAGAATCATCTGTGTGAGCTCATCACATACGGTACAATATATATATATTTCTCTCTTTATCATGAATGAAAGAATATGCTTATACTTTTGGAACAAATTAACTAAACAGGTTTAAAGTAGAACGAGTGTAGACATCTTTAAGAATAAACAATGAATTCAGAAATAATGGAAAAATAATTTATGAGGACGTTTTTAGTGTCTATCAGATGAAATATTTAAGAATTTCATCTGTATATTAATATTACATGTCCCGTGAGATTGTCAGTGTGTGTTTTATATATATATATATATATATATATATATATATATATATATTCAAATGATACTATACATTTTGTCCATCAATCAATACTTTTGCTTTAATAGAAATGCTACAAACATAATCCAGTCATATTTGGTATCTTTTGCTCTGAGTTGAGTTTTCAGTGTTTTTTATTTTAAATTTACAAGTGTGGTAAATATATTATAAAATATATTTTGCTGTCTTCCCCCCCCCCCCCATTAATGAGAATTTCGGTTGATTTAACAAAAAATGTTATCGCTTTCATTGACTAAATATGAAATGCGAACATATAGAAGAAATCTGACCTTTTATTTAAAAACGTGCACAATAATTAAGTTTCAGTAATTTTAAAATTGGTCCAAACTGTTTTTTTCTACTCTTTTCATGGATTTCTTATGTCCGTATAAAGTTTAAAATACATTTTATAATGCGTGTCCATATATATTTTTATTTTTTCTTCAGCTTTATACAGAAGTAAGAAATTCATGCGGGAAGAAAAATCAGTTGATACCAAATTTTAAATGACTGCAACTTAATTGTTGTTTATAAATAATGAGTCACATCTCTTATGTGTTTGTATTTTGCATTTGATCTATGAAAGCAGTAGAAATCGTTGAAAATTCTTATCCTCAATGAGAAAAGAAATAAAGAAAACATATCTTTAACAATATATTAACCATGATTCTAAAAAGAGAGAAAAAAAAAAATATCTTAATGAATTTGATTAACAAAACGGTGAGTTACAGTTGTCTGTATTTAAGTTGTTTTTGTTATCTATCTATCTATAACTCGGTTAGTCATTTTTCAAGCTTAGAGTTTATATTGAAATATTTTTGACTGTTATCTTTCCCATAAAAAGAAAAAATTATCAAAACTATACAAGGCTATAAATCAAAACAAAGGGAGATAATTCATAACTTTTGAAAAATAGCAAATGTGGTTATATACTTTAAACATTGTGTACACTAATACACATTAGATTAAGCTTGGTTCGAACTTTGTTTACCATTTCCTAAGTTTAGGTTGGTAAGCATCATAGTATTTTCTCCCACCTCTTCCCCTAAATATGGAGAACAACTGTGCATCTGTATGTTTGCATACAGGATCCTAGGTTAAATGTGGGGTTAAAACAGACCAAAATGATATTGGACAAAATCTTGAAGCAAAAGTTGTGGATCATCTGAAAAAAATTAAGAATACAAAAAATACCCTAAAAACTCAAACCCAACTTTGACTATACACCTCTGTAAAAAAGGTAAGCTCAATATTCATTGTTGGTGTCTGTATATGTAATTCTTAAAAAAAAAAAAAAATGTTTATCGGTGTATCTTAACATAAGACAAATTTAGTAGTTGAATCAAAAAACAAATGAGTTGAAATAATATTAACATTAGAATGTGTTTGAGTCGTCATTCTACATGACCGCAAAAATTCTCCTGGAATTTATTGAATTTAATAATTTGTATCTGGGAGAGCTCATACTCTAGTCAACACCATGACATATAAAATTAGACTTAAAAGTTTCGTTGGTCATTTTGAGTTCCTAATATGACCCCTTCCTCTATTATCTATCATGTTCTTTCCTTTGGAAATGGGCATCGGAAGGTTATGAACCAAACTATTTTATTTCTGTGCCCTTTATGTTACCCAAATTTTGGCATAAGCAAATGTGGAGGATTTTTTTTTTACCCTCAAAATCGGGAAATCATAAATCCTAACATTTTTTTTTAATGTAATTTTCTATAATAGTAAAAATTTGATTGTTTTCAAATTGTTTTTTCTTTTTTCTTTTTCGAAACCTTGATGTTTGCAATTTTGTTCAATTAACATACTTTAATAAATATACGAGAAAAGTAATGTCTTCATTTTCTATATAAATAAAATATTAGATTATGTGTGTATGTCTGTCTGTGGGTAAATATTTAATTGATAAACTCTTAAACTACTGGTCATATAACATTGAAAGTAACAGGAAATAGTAATCACATACCAAAAATGGTTTATAATGATTAAAATCTTTGTTTGGATGGATGAACAACATGTACAGAAATATGTTGGCAAGTTGAAATGTTAGCAAAATGTTCATTTCAACTTACCAACATATTTCTATTTCTTTCTGCGCATGTCCAAATCCTATTAATTTCTTCAAGTCATTTAATATTAAATCTTTCTTATCTATCTCTCGAGAGCTATATTGGTAGGGAATACGACTGGAGCACTAAAGGTTTGTTTCCATTCTAGCTGATGCCAAAAATTTTTAACTTTTGAAATCAGTAGAAATTATTAGGCATAGTATAATACAGAATTGGTTCTGTGATAATAAATACAAAACATGTACAAATAAAAATATATATAAGCATATTTTATGACCCGACAAGCTTCCCTCACTAGTTAAAAATATTTGTCTTTATTTTTCGATCTGAGATGTGAAAAAATAGGATAAAACATTTTTGCATTTTTAAAATAACGATTATCTATTTTTTAATAACTTAGTTAATCAGATAATGTTGGGATTCAGGAATCATTGCAAAGAGTAAGCATGGGAGCATGATTGTACAAATAGTGTTTGTGTATGAATTGGAAAGAGGCAAAGATGGAAGTAACATTATGAAACTAGGCCATAAAGTCTTTTAGATTTTTGAAAGATTTGTCAAAAAATAAAAATCGTACAAAATGGAATTATGGAAAATTGGACTCTTCCCCATCCTTATAAATGTAGATTCAACCTTGATTGCTTATTGTCTATAGATTGAGAAGCCCCCCCCCTCCCCTCCAAAAAAAATCTAAAATGATGTATATAAGGAAATTAGTGGAATTTAGAATTGAACTTTTCAGAGTGTAAACTCAATTTGTTCCTATTGAAAATTTTGAAAAAAGCTTGTTCTAAGTAATCATTAATATGAGAAAAAGAATTTCTAAAAGCTTTGTGGTTAACCTTAATGTTAGCAATGCAGAAAATGGTTGAAGGAAGCTTATTTTGAGTTCCATCATAATAAAGGAAAACCTTGTATCCTTTTAATGTCAATTAAAGGTAGACTATAAGAACAAAATAGAAGCAAAAATAGCTGAATTGCTGTGGCCCTCCTTGAGTCACCATTTATCAAGGCCCAAAAGCCACTTGAGCATTATGGTTAATGTGTGTAAGGTGGCCAGTGAGACAGCAATGTAGTGATCATTTGTGGTGGCATTGGGTAAAATTTGATTATTTAAGGAGATAGTTCAACAAGAACTTGTTTACATGGGACTTGAAGATGATTATGTTGTAGTTAACTGGAAGGTAGGCCAGCAGAACACTTCTAGGAAAGAAGCTTCGTTCATGGAATTTGTGTTTAGACTAAGGCAAAGATAGTGGTGGAAATTGTTGATGGTGGTTGTAGCTTGATGCGTGATTTTTGTGAAAGTTCTGCAGGCGAGGGGGCATGAAATTGAAGTTCAAATAAGCACATGAAAATAACAATAGAGCAGAACGTCTCTTCTGTAAGAAAGACTGCAGGGAGAAGAAAAGGACATCCTCTAAGTTTCAGGCCGTATTTGAACTCTAACAGGGCAAGATAGGGTGCTCCGAGCAGCACCTCACCTGTATTCTTTTATAACACACACACACACACACAAGTATATATATATATATATATATATATATATATATATATATATATTTATTTATACACACACTAGCAGGCTGCCCAGCTTTAATGATATTTTGATTAATGCAGATATTTATGTATAATTAGATTGCATTGGACCCAATATATAGTAATGATTAAAAAAGTTTTAAAAAACTCATGAGCCACCACAGAGAATCGAAACCAAAACTATCTATCTCCTGTTCTATCTATCTCCTGTTCTATCTATCTCCTGTTCTATCTATATAAATAAAATGACCTCATTTTTCCCCTCCGACTTTGAGCGTAATAGCATTAAAAATCATGAAATTACATGCAAACGTCATGCGTATAAACTGTAGCACATTATCTGAGGTGTGCTATAGGCCTAGTACCTCTAAAATTCCTCAACAATCCTACATTCCTATATTTTTTCCGGTGAGAGTCCACTGTCAAAATCGGTTAGATTCAATGGAAGTTGCAGCATCTTTTCTCTCTATTACATTCCTCCTTTCCCGGCTCCCCATTTACACAACACCGAATGGGTTTACAAGGAACAGTACAAGGAAACACTGCTTTGGAATTGTACAAGGTTATTTATGCCGTTTTTTTTTTTTTAAAGCTTTTTTTCCCTGATTTTTGCTTTCTGTTTTTCCCATAATAATAAAAAAATAAAAAAAAAAGCAAAAACGCGATTATTATTATTGTTTTCTTTTTCCTTTATTTTTAGTTAGTGTAAGACGCAACCTGCGGGACTAACCGGTTTTTACTTCCGGTTTTAACGACTTTAACCTTGAAATCTACCATACCTTTATTTATTATTGCTTGCAACTAAACATTTATTTTTACACAAAGAATTCATTCTTTACTGTTTATTATTACAACGCAACGATATTGTGAATTCACTTGCATTACACTTGAATTAAAATTAAAACAAATTCATTTACGTTTCGAGAAAACAAAAAAATTCAAGTGTGATGCAGGACTACTGAAACCAAACCAAAACAAACTTCACTGCAGAATTGATATTTGACCTAATTCAGTTTTTAGTTAATTCATCATGTTGTTTTTTAATAGTTTTATCATTGTTTTTATAATATTTAAACAAGGTTATTACTTCGCTTTGTTTTCATTTTACCGAACCACACACCCCACCACCAACCACACACACCTCAAAAAAAAAAAACCCGGGCAACGCCGGGTATCCCCCCCCCACTAGTATATATATACATATATATATATATATATTTCCCCCAAAACCTCTGGCCTTGATGGAGGGGTGACTAAAACTTGCTGCTATTGTTTCAGATGATCTGAAATAACAGCAAAGGAGAGACCCGATTCCAAATATTTCTCATGTTATATCTCGTCTCTTTTAAAAATAGGGTACGATTATGAATATCTCCAATATCAAATAATGTTTATACACTGAAATTTACTTTATGTATGAAAACCAAAGAGGGGAGATATAACATATGAGAAATATTTGGAATCAAGTCTCCCCTTGCTGCTATTTCAGATCATTTAAAACCATAGCAAGTTTTACTTCTGTCCATCAAGGCCAGAGGTTTTGAGGAAATATCAGATATTTTGTAATTCATATGCAAAACTAGGAAAACAAAAAACTATGATTGAAATATTGGTAAAGGTGCGATATCTTTCCACCCACGAAAAATCCTTTAAAATTGCCACTATTCGAGGGTGCTGAAAACAAGAACAACAGTTAAAATCCCAGGAAACAAGTAATTTCAATGGTATGAATAAATTATAGTTTTAAAAAGTGGTGGATCACTTTTCTATATTAATTTCATGTAAAATAAATACCCACTTTATAACCCAAGTGACCATAAAGTGGGTGCTCATTTTGCGTAAAATTTATATAGAAAAGTGATTCCCCACTTGTTTAAACAATAATTTGGGAACTTAAGAGCAAATATCACAGCTCACTACACAATTCAGGTCATTAGCTTTCCAACGAACTTCATTTGTTAAATTCTGATCAATAGTCGCCGAGATTTTGAACTTATAAAATTGCCCCCAAAAGTGGTGTGTGTGTATGTGTGTGTGTGTATATATATATATATATATATATATATATATAATTTAGTAAAGATGGTAATTAATAAAAATTGAAGAAAGTGCTCAATACTGTTGTAGAGCAAATATGCGTTTTATTTTTTATTACCGTATCTTTCTGTTAAGTTACATTATTGTTTCGGCTACACGGCCGTTTTTTTGGCCGGCTGTAGCGTCCTCAGACTTCAACAGAAATCCCTGAAATTACTGTAAAAGTCTGAGGACGCTACAGACGGCCAAAAAAACGGCCGTGTAGCCGAAACAATAATGTAACTTAACAGAAAGATACGGTAATAAAAAATAAAACGTGTGTATATATATATATATATATATATATATACACACACACACACTCATAGCCAAATTGAATGCTCATATCTTGGGTTCTATGAGATGAAACTACATGAAAATTTGCAGGTTTTTTGAAAATTATAATACTATTCTATGGTCAAAATCTTCTGTCAATTGGCAAAAAAGAACCTATACTTCAAACCAATAAAATATACCCAAATTTACCTACATTTGTATAGTGTTCTAGCAAGCCAGCTTTAGTTTTGCTACTTCTGTTGTCTCTCCTGTGGCTTTTCCAGGCCATTAATATATAGATATACAGATGTACTGCATGTGGATGATATATATCATTTTAGTGAATTGTTTGAGTTTTGTGATTAAAATCATAATTTTTATTTTACTTTACTAGTTGAATTTGAAATGAATTGGTTTCCTCCTTTAGACATAGGCACCTGCTGGTATTTTTTGAATTGGTGAAAATAGTTTCAAATAACTTACTGATAACTCCCCTGAACAATGGGCATTCTTATAAACAAAGCTCTTATTCATCTGCCTTCCCTATTAACGAACTCCATATAAAGATCCTTCACCATTGTTTATCAAGTCCAAGAATTTGTCTTAGACTGACAATCTTTCTGCAACCATAACATTGATAGAATATATAGTAACAAAAATGGCATATTGCAGCCTGACTTTTGTTAAACAGGTTCAGGCAGGGATGGCCATCTTTGGCAGGTCCGCCTACACTCATCTACAAATATAAGAGAAGAGAAAACTGAATAAAAAAAATAAGTTATGGCGAAAATAGAATTTTGATAAGATTAATTCTAGTTTAAAGCATAGCAATTATTTTTGTTGATTTTATTGTTCTGCATGCATTCATTAGTAAATATGTATACAAATGCACTTTTTTTTTTCATAACAATAAAATAAAATCAATGCTTCTTGAATTGAGTAAGAAATTATTGATGACAAGTTAAACATTGTCATTAAAGTTAATAAACTTCATGCAGTATCCATTTGAAATACTTGCTTTTACACTACTATTCTGTTAAAACTCACAGTGGTTGAGTGTGTGTATCTCTATATATATATATAGAGAGAGAGAGAGAGAAAGACTGCTGTTTCGTTGTTTCAAAACTTGTGTGGCTAGATATACCAAGTGTATCAACCTTGAGTCGAGACCAAGATACCAGAAACTAATATATATATATATATATATATATATATATATATATATATATATAAGTGAATCTGTCTGTCTGTGTGTCTGTCTGTCTGTGTACATTTCCCTACGCAATAACTCTGTCAATTTTTAGTCTATAGACTCGAAATTTGAAATACCGGGTACTGAGATTTGGGAAAATCGATGTGACGGGTGTCAGCCAGAAATTTGGCTGTTAAGGGGTTAAATTTCAACGATTTGACCTTTAAGAACTCTACCAAACTCCTCCGACAATTTTGGGTCTAGACACTTGAAATTTTAGATATAGGTTCCTTGAACATGGATCTAACTTAATAAAGTGATTTGAGCCCGAAACAATAAATTTTAAGGGGTCATAATAGGGGTCAAAGTTTTAAAAAATTAACCATTTTTTTTTGTTTTTTTGCTTTTTTTGCACAGCATACACCTTCAAACACCCGAGCAAGGGGTCAAAGTTCAACGATTTGACCTTTGAGAATTCTACCAAACTCCTCCGCCAATTGTGGGTCTAAACACTTGAAATTTTAGATATAGGTTCCTTGGATATGGATATAACTTAATAACTTGATTTGAGTCCAAAACAATAAATGTTAAGGGGACATAATAGGGGTCAAAGTTTAAAAAAATTTACCGCTTTTTCTTTTTCTTTTTTTTTTTTCTCAACATACACCTCCAAACACCCGGGCAACGCCGGGCTGAAATGCTAGTATATATATATATATATATACACACGCGCACACACACACTTCTATCTATAAATATATAAAAGACACTTTGTGTCTGTGAGTTTGTTCCCTATAGACCCTGAAACAACTAGATCAATTTTTTTTCATGTGCCTCAGAGTGTTCTTAGATATGTCTTGCATTGTAATGCCTCAGATAAATAACGATAATAAAAAAAATTGATTAAAGAATTTATAATCTGATTCTGATCAAAGTTAATACCCAAGTGCATTTGAGAAGTTTTATTACATAGAAAGCAAAAGGGACTTGGCATAAAATCAACAGTAGGTTCTTTGATAAGTCGGGGGTGCATTTGAAGTAAATGTTCATGTTTAGAGTACAATTGAAACATAATACTTGACTTTCGTATTTTAAACTTTAATTTAAGCCATTATATGAAAATAATTTTATAAAACCGACAGTAAGTTCTCTACAGTGCAATGTCGCTTACAATGTATTGTGGACTAAGACTGCAGGGAGGGATGTGAAGCTTCCTCTTGGTGCATTGCGATGTGTCTCCAACTAAAGCAGTCAATCAATTGATTTCAACGATTTTGATGACATTAAAATATTGGAAGTGTGATCCTCATTCGATCCAAGGCAGCGTTGGGTATCCTTGTTAGTGCATATAAGAATAGATGATGAGAATAAAATTAAATTACAATAGTTATTGATGGATCAATAAATATTGTAATTTGTTCTATTTTAGTTTTCATCATCTATTTTACCTATTTAATATATTTTGATTATTTTGATAGGTTCCAATTTTAGAAATATTTATATTTGTAATTTTATTATATATACCCGAGTGTTTGGATGTGTGTTGAGCAAAAAAAAAAAATGTGGTAGTAGGCAGGCAGATTCGAACTCGTATCGCGAAGGAGGAAAAGAACGTGAAAAAATCCCCCCCAAAAAACATGTGTTTGCTGTTGTGCCCAACACCAAACCACAAACCAGAAGTGACGAATGTTTAAATTAAGGTTAGTCAATCGAAAAGAGGGGATGACTTTAAAAAATATTGATGAAAAAAAGACCCTTCCTGTAAAAATGTACCCAGTTGACGGTGAAGGAATTATGTTTTTAGCCAATTTTTCAATATTAGAAAACTTCTCTACCACCAATAGCAATGGCCAAGAACACATTACCTGAAAGTACTTCTTTTAAACTCCTCGGCCTAACATTTACAGGGAACATGAACTGGAATAGATACATTGAGAGCATTGCCAAGGCTACTGCAAAGAAGGTGGGCTCTCTATACCGTGCTAGAAAATTACTTACGCCTGAAAGTATCCTGTACCTCTATAAGGCCACCATTCGCCCATGTATGGAGTACTGTTGTCACATTTGGGCTGGTGCATCTGCCACTTGTCTCTCATTTCTGGACAGGGTTCAAAAATGAGTCACCAACCCGATAGGTCCTGAACCGTCATACCTTCTTAAACTCCTTAAATAACACCATAACAGAGTTATATTTTACATTGGTTGTATTCGTCTTATAAATTTCCTTGTTGGAGTTTTCTATGCTGAGTCTCTTTCTACATTTTTCTGATTTCACTGTCTGCTTCCAACAGAAGCATCTGCATGTTTGTTCACTAACGCATTTTTTACCAACTCATTGGTTTGATCTCTGCTAACTAACTTTTACGCCAGCGAAGCAAATCATATGTTGCTCACGTGAGGTAAAGCATTGTTTATTTAACTAACCAAACTCCAATGTATCTTTAAAATTCCTAAATCGACTTTGTTTATTTAATTTCTGCTTAAACTTCTAACTAAAC
This sequence comes from Euprymna scolopes, assembly GCF_053919585.1. Lineage (NCBI taxonomy): Eukaryota > Metazoa > Mollusca > Cephalopoda > Sepiida > Sepiolidae > Euprymna > Euprymna scolopes. The sequence continues at coordinate 34,252,243 of NC_136483.1, read as the reverse complement.
ATCCCAAGCTGTGAATACACATTTTCCAAAATCTAATTGTTTTACTTTTTAATAATAATAATAATAATAATAATAATAACAACAATCATCATCATCATCATCATCATCATCATCAACAACCACATGACCTGGCATTGTTCAGTCAATATCTAACAGTTAGAACGGGCTGGAAATGATCATTTTACATTAAATTTATATGCAGAACTAATTTTCTACTCCAGTTTTATAGTTTTTTTTTTTTTTTTTTTTTCATCTAAAAACAGGTAGAATCTCATTTTGGGAGGAGCGATTTACTACTACTACTACTACTACTACTACTATGATTATGATTATTATTATTTATTATTATTATCTTGTTTTTCTTTTTACAGTTAATCAGTCTAATAACCAACCATATCCTTATAGCTAAGAGAAAAAATTTAATGCTTTCTTAGAGGGAAGGCGGAGAATAGTTAAGTCCCCGTTCCTATGTAAAGAATGGTTTTCCAAATAGTAACATTATGTTGAAATTCATTCTTAACATGAGAATGGACTTTAACTATTCTTTTTGTTTATGAAAATCAATAAGGAAAACACTAGAAAAATATTTAGAAAAATCTCCTCTTGTAATATATGCCTCCATTCCAAGTGTTTTTTTTTTTTTTTTTTTTTTTTTTAAAATACATGAGATTACATGAAAGGGGGTAACTTTCATTTTTAAACTTTTAAAAATATTAAATCTTGTTGGTGTTAATATGTTCGGATTGCCTCTCTTGGACTGTTCGGAATGCCCCCCCCTGTCTTAACTGATGACGTGTACTTTAAATTAGGCTCTCCGAGTTATCTCCCTTGGATTTTTGTCTAAAAAGGTACATAATGCGAAGTGCTCTTCTTTAGTCTGTCTGTACCTTTGTATACAGATGAAAAAAAATACACATTTCCTTGCGCTGCCTGTGTGCTGATAAAATGTTACGTTATTTCATTTGTTTCTTTATCATCGATACCTTCCACAAATAAAGTTATTTAAAGAATAAAGGTACGTTCACTTTATTTACTTTGCAATTAACTAAGGTTATTAATTAATCTAACAAAGGTTATTAATTTAATCAACATAGGTTATGGGTCCAGATAGTCAAAAACAATGTTCAAACGTGTAAAAATTCTGTGTTTTTCTTTTGTTAACGTCAATGTTCCTTGGTGCATGACCTATGTTGGTTGAATTAATAACCTTTGTTTGGTTAATTGTAAATTTCTTCTTTACATACTAATAAAGTATGGGGCCTTACAGAATTGCTTAGTGGATGAAAAGCTACTGGGAGCAAGTGGGTATTTAAGTGGAAATATAATGCTGACGGAAACATGGAACATCACAAAGCTCGATTGGTAGCTCAAGGTTTTCTTCAGAAGCACAAAGTTGATTATGATGAGACCTTCTGCCCAGTTATGAGATTTGACAAACTGTTATTGCGTTAGCAGCACAGCTTGACCTAATCTACATCAATTAGACTTAACCACTGTATTCTTAAATAGTGATCAAGGAAAAAATTTACATTAAGCAGCCACAAGGATTTTAAGTTAAAGGCAAAGAACATAAGCGAAACATCTATGGTTTGAAACAATTGCCGAGATGTTGGAATGAAGCACGTCAGCTGAAAAAAGGATGTTAGAGCGATCCTTGTATCTACATACAATCTTCAGGAGAAATATAGTTACTGTTTATGTTGATGATATCATTCTGGCAAGCAAGTCTCTGACATGCATCCAAGAATTTGTTAAAAGAATATCAAGAAGTTTTAACATCAAGGATATGGGGAAACCTGATCACTTTTGGGTGTTAAGATTACTTATAAATTGCTTCCACACCCACCCTATTCTCCAGATCTGGCCAACAGTGACTGTTTGCTGATCTCAAAAAATGCTTCAGGAAAAGAAATTCATTCCAATAAAATATTGGAAACTGCAGTGTATTTTGAGGCCGAAGACGAATCATTTTATAAAAAAAAGGCACCAAATTGTTAGAGAAAGATGATGAATAAAGTAAATTTTTCCTCAAATTAATTGTCGTTTTAATTAAGAATTGCAGGACTTATTGTATGATGTGTTCATAACTAAGAGGAAAAGTTCTTACCATTCAAAAATATGAAGTAAACACCAATTGTCTTCATTCTTGCTTATTTCATTTCTTATATATATGGTCTTAATTGTTGAGCTAATTACATTCTGCAAAACTATGTAAGAAAGTCTCTTATAAAAGCATATTTGTACATTGAGAATCAAACTATGGCTCTCCTATTGTACCGTATCGTACTAATTAATGAATTTTACAGAAAACATGAATTATACTTTGGAATAGAATTAGTAATTAATTGGCATTATTTGTGTAATTCGTACAACAAAACAAAAGTAATCTTGCAGGAATTACTAAAATGACATTTTTATGGACATTAAAACGGACAAAGATATTTTATCATTATTGTTCTTATAATTGCATAATTCCATTTTTATTCACTTGGATTGGAATGTTTAGTTATTTTTACATTGATTCAAATATTAAAGTATTTAATTATTGAGCATTGTTTGTTGCTTAATGGATTGGATATCAAAGTGTTGTTAGTTTCCTGTTAGATGAAGTATTGGAGCATGATTCATAACCTGTTGAATTGGTATCGGAGCATTATCATCCCGTTGATCGACATGGAGCGTTATCATCCTGTTGAATCGACATTGGAGCGTCGTTAGCGTCCAGTTGGATCCGAGCGTCGTTAGCATCCTGTTAGATCAGAGCGTCATTAGTGTTCTGTTGCATTGGCATTGAAGCGGCATTGGTACCTCATTGGATCTGTATCACAGCTTCTTTAAGTGTTGTTAGTGTTGCATCAGATTGGCCATCGGAGTTTCGTTGATGGCTGATTTAATTATCTGCAACAGTATCCATTATACTAATGATGCACCCATTGACTTTCTGTAACAACTGAAAAATAACTTTTTCTTTCTGCTAATATATAAAGTCTAAACCTTTTAAAAGAAAATAAAGAACAAGAGGAAATACTAAAAAAATAACCAGGTGTTTTTTGTTTTTTTTGTTTTGTTTTTTGTGTTTTTTAGATTTTTGTTTTTACAAACAAAACAATTGCAAAAAAAAAATGTACGTTGACACATAAGGTCAATAGTTTGAATACTTGATATTTTTAGTTAAGTTGTAGATAATATCAGGTTTATGTTTATATTTGGCAAATGTTTTGATATAACAAAAACAGGTGCGCACAGGTTTCTGGGGATTTTTTTAATTTTTTTTTTCAGTGAGGAGTTACTGAATCTATAGCAAGGAATGAAAAACTAAAAAAAAAAAAAAAACACGCATTGACAAAGTGACATAAATTGTTGACCTTTCAGATAAGTCGTTGCACCTATCCCAACCCCCATCACTCCTGCATAGCCTGCCGTCTAGACTATCTGCAAAAAATTGTTTACGACTTGCATAACTGCACCTTCACCTTGCAGGTGTGCTGCAGGTGGAAAAAAAAAACAAATAAGTGTTGAGGTGAAATTCACGTGGGAAAGGAGCGTGGGGAGGAATGGGTGATGAGAACTTTGATCATGATAGACCCCCCCCCTTTATACATTGCTACAAATATGATATTATGCAGGTCTTTTTCATCAAAATAATAATCCTTTTCTCCTCTTAAACATTCTCTCTCTCTCTCTCTCTCTCTCTCTCTTTCTCTCTTGCTCTCTTGCTCTCTCTAGCTCTCAAACTCTTATTTCTCTAGTTGAAGCCCAACATTTAATTTTATTGGTTATCGTCAATTGACAAGAAAATGGTGATCATTTTTATATTAAGCTTAAATAAATCAATAGTATTCTACTGAATTTTTAAATTCAGTAATTATAAAAAAAAATTTAGGGCCTCCGATTTTTTAAAGTTAAGTAAATTATTACTGATTTATTAATAACTTCATGAAATAACAAGGAGTAAGTGATTATTATTATTACTTTAGTATTTTTATTATTAGTTTTTTGTTTCTGTGTGGTACATGTTTGTCAGTAATATTTTTCTTATATAAACATAAAAATCAGATGCAAGGGGAGATAACTTGTATTTTCATTGAATATTATAGCATTGTCTACTTTGCAAGTAAAATTTTTTTCTCTTTCTGTATAATTTTTTAAAATGTGCAAATAAAAATTAAACTAAAATCACTTCTCTGCATTCCTAGGTAAATACAGTTAATTTAAGAAAATAAAATGGCTTATTTGTTTCTGAATGGACCAAAGTGTATTATAGTCAGATTTAATTTTGCACTATTTGTTTTTTTTTGTTTTTTGGAACTGGGAAGGCTCACTGATTTATTTTTATTGTGCTACAGTGTGTTTATTGATGTGTTGGGACTTTGTTTTAACTTAAAATCGATAACTGAAAAGCTATCACTAGAATAAAAAAAACGCCAGAAAGATTCTCTTTACATAAAATGCTAACCCTTTATTCATATTATAAAAAATATTCATAAATTAAAAACTGTTAAAATGAAATTATTGAATTAGAAAACAAGTTCGTTAACCACTTGACCACCGTCACATCCTCAAAAACTTAACTACTTATTTGTGATCTAGTTGCGTTAATAAAAAACAAACTTTCTTTTGCTTCATCTTAATCTTTCGGCATTCAACTGTTTAGATCAATTAATGCTAATAGGTTCAATATGTTGTAACTTTTTTCTTTTTTTTAACGTACACTTTTTGAACTACTTCATTTTGTCTTTCCAGTAAAATTGCACTGGTCAAGACACATGTTTAACCGGACTTTTATTTAAAGAATAATATTCCAATGCAATTCAACCAAAGAAATGATCAATAGACATGAAACGTTTCCAAAACATCTTTAAAAAATCTGTATTATATGATTACTTGAAGGCATCAAACAAAATTCACTACTTTATAATCGCTTGATACAAGTGGCAAGTTGTCTGTTAATTGCTATTAGTGTTGCGGCGATTAATCGGAATCAGAAAAATTGGAAGATTTGAGGGTATTGGAATCTGTATCGGAATTGGAAAAATTGATGCCATTTTTCCGATGCCGAAACGATTCTTTTGGTTTTTTTTTATTTTTTTATTTTTTTTTTTTTTAAATAAAATCTTCCATTGCTAATAATAATGATAAAAAAATAAACATTTATTGATTTTAAATTACCAGTAAAGCTAAAATCTATAGATCATCCTCCACAAGTGTATTTTGACGTTTAGGAAAATATCTGCATATTTAACATGTGTTTTTACGAAAATCAGGGAAAATAACTATCTTATAGATTAAAGATTTATAAAGAATCGAAATCAGAATCGATAATTGTATTGGAATCAGGAAAAATATTAGAATCGTCCCATCACTAATTGCTATACTTCACTAATCCAGGATCCATAAAGAAAGTATATGGAATAGACAGTTTGAACTCCTGACATTATTTATTATATAAATAATAGTTAATGTAATTGGTATTACAGGAAGAATATGATAAGAAAATTGTTGCAAGAAAATGAAATAAAAAGACATGAATATTGAGGATTGTTGTGTTGACTACAAATAATGGTCTGTGTATTTGGCATCTAATCTGATATTCTTTTATTCCATGAATACAGTCAAAAGGAAAGTGTATTTCTATGGAGCATTTAGATTAAAAATTTAATGGACAGGATTGAGTTTGAAAATATAGGATAATTACAGTGATTTATCCAGAAATTATTCTATTAAGAAAAGTCCTGAGTACTGTTAGGACGATAGGAGTAAATATTAGTGTGAGAATTAAAATAGCTGCAACCTTTTCTGTAAAAGATTTAACTAGAAGAGGTAGCTTATCTAGAAAAAGTTTTAAGAAATTTTGAGAGGAAACACAATAAACACAAATTTTCTGAAAATCCGCATGTGGAATTGGCCTCAGTAGCTTGCGGAACAGATTAGCATAGAAAGTTTTTGCTTCTAAAGCTAGCTATGATAGTCAATGAAATATAAGAAAATCGACTTTATTATATAGAAAGAAGATAAAGATCTTTTTACTGAAGAGAAAAAGAATCGGCCTATTTCTAAGACAGATGCTTTGTTATGGTTCTCTGTGGTGCCCATACTTATAACAGTTTTAGATATCTAACATTTGGGGTCTTTTATTGAAGGCAAATTCAGATATCTTTTTAGCTGTTAAATTGATTAAAATTGGTTCATACTTAATGTAAAAAGGAAATGTGAATAGAAAATCTTTAAAAGATAGACAAACTTTTACAAGCTATATAAAACAAAACAGCAAATTTGCCTTAAGACATTAAAACAATAAAGGATACTGTTTTAGTGGGATTTTTTTATAAGTAATAATGATTAAAATAGTTTTCAAAATTCAATTTCAACTTTTTTACAGTGTTCTCACAAACTTATGCAATTGTATGTCATGGTATAATTAGAACATCCGTGTCCTCTTTACGTAAAATTAAATATAGCTCACATTACATTCTTTATGTCTAGCAACTGTTTCAAAATTCAATGATTAGTTAATTAATTTAAGAGTGAATGAGGTACATACAAATATATAAACATAACCTCAGCTGAAATAAATTTGATGGGTTAGAATTCTCTTTCAGAATGAAATTTTCCTTGAGAAAGTAAAGACATTTACTTACCTCCTAATTTCTTGCTATCAGTCAAACTCCAACCTCTCTCCCATCACCACAGTTGCATCCCTGCACCCGTTTTACAAGTACTTTAATGACCTGTTCTGATGACTGATAGCACTTGTGCCCTTCTTGATGTACATACCCCCATCTAAGCAACAACAGAAACAAGCAGCAAAATCCCATCCCTTCACTATTGACGTCCCTAGATATTGGAAAGCCTTTCACTCTATTAGCTTAACTCAAACTGCTACACTTTGGAATTCTCTCCCTGTTTCCTGCTTTCCTGACCTGCAGAAGTTTAAATGTAATGTGAACAGATATCTGGCTGCTCAACTCCCCACAGTTCTGTTAGATACAATCCCAAATAATAGCCCCTTTCATTCCAAGTGGCAATATGCCTTGTTTGAGGTGAAAAAGACGAACAAAAAAAAAAAAATTTTTTTTTTAATACCTCAAAAGTTAGATCTCTCAATCTGTTAAAGAAGTAGCCTTAGTTCATGTACTTTCATGGAAAAATTATCTTTAATCTTTCTTCAGTGCAAATTGACTGGTGATCCATATTGTCTTGTGTCGCCTGCTTTTCTAAAAAGTTTACTCATTCCTGCTTTAAGCCATTTTTGGAGTTGAGGGTGGGTGGATGATGGGTACTACCCACCATTCAAGATTTTATTTTTGGTTAGACAAACATTTCTCAGCTTGACTCACCTTTGAGTGAATATGGTCTGGTATTTATTAATGGTTTTAAATATATATGCTTGACTGTCAGGTGAGCTTACAACAGCTTCAATGGTATAATTGTCACTGATATATATCGAATTAAGAACAGCAACTTATTACAGGCGTTTCAATCACAGGATCATCAGGTAAGTCCTAAGATAAGTTCTTAATTCGGTTTCAAATCACTGATCTCCTTGCTATTTTAAGTATATTTTCATATTTATTTTGGAATCTCATTCATATCCATACATGTGAATTATTTTAATTTTATATATATATATGAAACTTGGAATTCTCGCACTAACCGTAAAATCAAAATGCCTTATTTCAAGTTAATTCAACTTTACACAGTAGATGCACCATCTTTTTTATATACTGTTTTTGCGAGGCTAATTGGTTTTGGAAAATAATATTTTTTTACTATAATTTGTTATTGTTTTTAATTTAATAATTGATTTTGATACAACAAATCGTCCTGTTTCGTAAATACTGTTTTATTTCCTAGACAAATGTTTAGCATTTGTATTCAAAGGTTCTTTTCTTTATAGGGACCATCAAATTGCTGTTGCTTTTATATGATCCAAATTTGAGGGATCTTTTAAAAAAATTTTATTGGTTTACAATTAAACGAAAAATATAATCTGATCTAATGTTCTATTATTATTAAGACAGTTCAATGAATTCGTCGTTGAAATGTATAGGAACAAGGTTTTCCATGTCAATTTTGCAGGAATTTTGATGGAGGTATAATTGGATTTTGACCAATGTTTTGACTGATTTGATCTCAGAATTATTGCTTCCATTATGATTTTTTATTTATCAAAAGATGACATTACATTTGTAAGGATTTTTCATTTCTTTAAAGCTTGTATTTTTTTGTTATGCTCTGTAGACATTGGCTTCTATATCAAGGCTGCAAATGTTCTAGTTTCCAATGAACTTTAAACGGTCATAATTTGGTAGTAAATTGAACCGCCAAAATATATTTTGTATAATTAATTTAGAAAGAGCTATGCTCTCATTAAAATTTGTTAGGCATAATGAAAATAAAATTTTGTGTTGGTTTTTCTAGTAGTGTTTAGATTAGAAGGGCTGCTAAGTTTAGGTGTATTGTGTACAAGCACATCGTTTTTCTTGGACCAAATTTTAGTTATAATTTTATTAGTTAGCGAGATCCATATTCTAGCATTGCTTGGGGAAAAATGAGGACTTCAAGAAACTCTTGCTCTCACCTCTGAACTTCATATAAGCAATTACACTCAAAGTTATTTTACGCTTGATTAAGAGTTTATTATATTGACACCTCTTCCATTTATTTGCATGTCAATACTTTCATAGCTGGAAAAATAATCACCGGTTAGAAAATGAAAAGTGAATTTTGTACGATACAAAACCTAATTAATTGATAGCAATGAAACTATTGAATATAAGTTTTTTTTGTGTGAACATAGTGTTGATAATTATTCACTTTTCTAAAAATATATATAACAGTATAAGGAACATTCCAATACCCGTTTTTGAGGGGCCAAAGAATACTCCTCCCACACCATGAACTCCATGCAAGTAATTTTTAAGTTTATTTTTTATCGTTTATTAATATATATTATATACGTGACCTTGTCTCTCTCTCTCTCTGTCTGAGGAATGGTCTCTACCAAACTCTTCTATCAATTCTTGGTCTACAAACTTGAGACTTGATATATTGGAGATTTAGACCTGTAGAACAAATTTTATTTGGTCTTTAGCTGGTAAAAATAGCGGCTAAGGGGTCAAAAAAAAAAAAGGAACTTGGCAGGTATGAGTCTACTTAAAATGCTCTTCTACGCATGCACAAATATACATATATATCTTTGACAGCATTTTTAAAAAAAAAGTTTTTGTATACATATGAATTTAGATCAGATCGTAATAAGGCCGAAACGCTATACATTTTGGTTTCAATTCCAGCTGATAGCACCCAAGTCATTTTTTTGTTGTTGAAATCATTACTATATATTAGGTACAATATAATAATGAATAGAGAAATGCCTCTATATTAATAAATACAGAATCTGTATAAATTGAAATATATTAAGCATATTTTATGACCAGACAACATCGGGAGACCTGCTAGTTTAATTTTATAAATAAGGTTTGTTTAGAATGACCAGTTATGTTTCTATTATATTTATTTTATTTATAAAAGTTTCATATGGGATAAGTAGTTAGAAGCGGGAAAGAGAATTTGGGATGCTGAAAATGTGATGGCATTTCTATGCATATATTTATGAAAAATTTGTTTCCAAATAAACTGAAATACATATTTGTTAATTTTCCTGATTAAATCATTAGCCCAAATATGATTTTTTTATTTTAACAACTTCTATTTTACATTATTTCAGTTGAATTTAAAACAGATGAAACCTTGTTTGGGGAGGATGGAGTACTACACAGTCTGTTTTTGATCGATTTCAAGTATTCTGTTGCAATGAATAGTCTAAGTTTTTCAGTATTAGAAATATGCCCCCCCTCCTCATAAATAAACGAATCTGCATATTTATAAACAGATGCAATTATTCATCAATGTTTTTTTTAAACTAACAACAAATTTAACTTATTTTCGCATTGCATTTTGTTAGTGATGATTGAAAGATAAGTGTTGTCCAAAATATCATTCACTAAAAAATGCCAGTTTAAAAATAAAAAAAGCAGTGTATTGGATTTTTCTGTGATTAGTATTTTTTTTTTCTATCAAGAGCAATTGCTATATATAGTTTTCTTTCTACAAAATAATTTGATCCTCATTTTCTAGTTTTTCCTGTGAATAGTTGCAGTATGTTATTAAAAAAGAATTTTAATTCAATTTCTTTACTAGTTGGAATTATTTACAAATGGGCGCCAAAGTAATGTAGCTCTATTCGTCCATACAGATTTACGTCCTCTTAATTGAAAAAAAAAAAAAAAAGACTGCATGGTTTAAGAAAAAAAGTAAATTAATACACTTGTGAGTAACGCCGGGTAGGTACAGGTAGTGTGTGTGTGTGTGTGTGTGTGTGTGTGTGTGTGTGTGTATATATACTAGCTGGATGCCCGGTATTGCCCAATTGTAGAATAGACTTAAACATGATATTTTAATTTATGCAGATGGAGTATGCATCATAATTGAATCTATCCTCTATTGATTATTATATATTGCGAGGAATAATTTGGCCGATGGACTAATTAACAATATATATATATATATATATATATATATATATATAATGATAATGTCATTTATCAATTTCTGTCTGTTTGTTTACAATATCA
>NC_136483.1:34004106-34236606 GCF_053919585.1 Euprymna scolopes | reverse complement strand
CCCTCCCTTTTCGTCTCTCTCTCTCCCTCCCTTTTCGTCTCTCTCTCTCTCCCTCCCTTTTCGTCTCTCTCTCTCTCCCTCCCTTTTCGTCTCTCTCTCTCTCCCTCCCTTTTCGTCTCTCTCTCTCTCCCTCCCTTTTCGTCTCTCTCTCTCTCTCCCTCCCTTTTCGTCTCTCTCTCTCTCTCCCTCCCTTTTCGTCTCTCTCTCTCTCTCCCTCCCTTTTCGTCTCTCTCTCTCTCTCCCTCCCTTTTCGTCTCTCTCTCTCTCCCTCCCTTTTCGTCTCTCTCTCTCTCCCTCCCTTTTCGTCTCTCTCTCTCTCCCTCCCTTTTCGTCTCTCTCTCTCTCCCTCCCTTTTCGTCTCTCTCTCTCTCCCTCCCTTTTCGTCTCTCTCTCTCCCTCCCTTTTCGTCTCTCTCTCTCTCTCTCTCCCTCCCTTTTCGTCTCTCTCTCTCTCTCTCCCTCCCTTTTCGTCTCTCTCTCTCTCTCTCCCTCCCTTTTCGTCTCTCTCTCTCTCTCTCCCTCCCTTTTCGTCTCTCTCTCTCTCCCTCCCTTTTCGTCTCTCTCTCTCTCTCCCTCCCTTTTCGTCTCTCTCTCTCCCTCCTTTTTCGTCTCTCTCTCTCTCCCTTTTCGTCTCTCTCTCTCTCTCCCTCCTTTTTCGTCTCTCTCTGCTGTATTTAATATATTACCTGGAAATTCCTAAGATTTGATTTATTAATAAGTAAATTTTATATCATACTAGAGGGGGTACCCGGCGTTGCCTGGGTGTTTGGAGGTGTGTGTTGGTAGGGGGGTGGGCTAGATGAAAACAACCCTGTTAATAATAAAAAAAAAACGTTGGCCGGGTGTTTGGAGGTGTAAAAGAAAAAAAGTTTTAGTAGAAAGGTAGGCTTGAACCCCAAATCTTTGAGATGGAAAGGAAATGGGGGAAAAAAAACCCTAAACATCTCGACCACGGGGACAGATGAATTGATAAGTGTGTTAAGTTGACGTTTATAAACCGAAATTAGCAGGTGCGAGAACGTTTAGTTGCGAGATGTTTGACTTAGTTTTGTGCTGGAAGCCAGTTTTTGTTTTCCCCGCTACGCGGCTATCAAAAAATATCTCGAAAATAGCTTGTAAAAGTCGGGTAAATTAAAGATAGCTGTGCGACCGGAGTTCCTTAGTCGTAGATATTATTTAGACAGCATATAAAAAAGTTTTAAGAAGGAGCGAGCCAACCGAGAATGACGGCCAAAAAAGCCTTTTGTAGACATACACAAAAAGCGAACACACACACACACACACACACATACATTTTCGCTTTTATATATATATATATATATATATATATATATATATATATATATATATATATATAGATAGATAGATCTAGAAATATTTCAATTTTTTTTTTTGCTATTTAGTTTAAAATTTTCACGCATGTGTGTGCGCGCGCACGCACACACATATAGTATAAGTGTTTCTTTCTCTATCTTTATTCTAATTGGAGAATTATTTTTATTTGTATTTTCCTACCCCTCACGATACTTTCCCTTATTCTTTGCTGTCCGTTTCCTATCCTCTTATTTCTTGATGTATTTTCCATTCACTCACTACCATTACTATTACCAGCATCATCATTCTCTCATCATCGTTGATGTCAATTAAGAGTTCTCTTGCATCTATGTCCTGCAAACATTTCTGCAACAATGTAATTTATGTGTTTCGACGATGACTCATCACACGCCCTCTCCCAGTCCCACCTTAGTGCGATTGACAGGTCAATACGTGTGTGTGTGTGTGTGTTTGTGCGCACGTGTGTATATCGCTGTATCATTTAAGAAGTTTCCATTTCTCTTTCTTTCCCGGGCTCTCCAATTGTAGTTTTTGACTTATCAGTATTTCTTTTATTTTAAAACGATTAAAATAATAAATTGGCAGATAGTTTTGTAATATTCACATCATCCAATCACATCAATCATACGAATTTAACAACTTGAAATATATATATTTATCGCATGATAGTCATTAAGGCATCCTTGTACATTTTTACCTATATATCTATATCTTTGAAATTGTAATTTCTGTTCGTTCGAACTCCTACTCTCTTGCATATACATTTTGAAACAAGAGTAATTAGATAAATATATTTTATTTTGATCAAAGGGATACAAACAATGGATCTAACTTTGCGTGACATCTATAAGAAAGAATGTGCAACATTTTCTTTATAACATGAAGATTATCTAAAATAGAAACAAAATGTTGTAAATGTTTGTGCAGGGTTCAAGCGTTTGGAGCAGGAGTACATAGGATTTCTCAGTCATCTCCAAGAAAGTGTGCCTCAAGAGAGTTAAATTTACCTTACATTATTGCAATTAATGTCACATCTCATTAAGCACACACCCAATCCATGCTGAGTACATTCTTCAGAGTTTGCAACAAGCATTGAACATTAGAAAATAACTAACAAAGGTAATGTTATTGCAACATTAACAAAATTTTCTGGTGTACAATCGTTTCTAAGACAAATTTCTTATCAATTTCAATAAGTATTTTTTTCTCAGCACAGATTTCATAACATCACAAATAGAAATCCAATAAAACAGTAAAATTATTCATCCTTAAAAAACACACTTATCATAATCACCATGACACACCAATTTCAATTACATTATCAAAGTTAAGCATTATTGAGTCTGGTAAGTACTAACATGGGTGACCATTTGGTAATACCAGATGCTGTATCTGATTATCTTGGAATCGTTTCTAGTCGTTCTCAATTTCCTCTTACCATTGAAATCAAGAAGTGCCAACTCAGAAGAGATGTGGTTGGGATTGCGCAACTCTTACTTCACAATTACAAACACATGCACTCTTACAGGGAGGGGTGGGGGTATCCATTGCTGCTTGAGACAATATAGAGGCCAATCCATAGCAAAATACATAATACAAATATTAATTATGAAAATAAGTTGATCATTTTTTATTGCAGAGGACATCAATGTAGATTGGTAAGATATCATTTGAGAAAATCTCAACTATCATAAGATGCAAGCAAACCACTTGCAAAGGAAACCTTCAGTATTTTGCTGGACTTGGATGTAAATTTTGAAACCTTCAACTGATGTACATGTGTTTCAACATATCGCAGCTGTTCATCACCATAATAATAATCAGGAAACTTCAATGGTATGGCCACACTAAAAGAATGGTTGAGAGTTCATCGTCAGTGGATATAGAACAATTAAGATAGCAGGGAGGCAGAGGAAAATGTGGGAGGAAGTAATAATAATGAACTTGAGAAAATGAGGAATAAAGACCTGGGCAGAAATAAGTTTGCGAGTTAATTTCTTAAAGTTGTCCAACACATGCTAGCATGTAAGAAGGACGTTAAACTAAGCATCATATGGCGCTGGGTTATAATCACTAGGGTTGTGACAACAGCATATTCTTTTTATTCTTTTGACTCTCGAGTATATATCTGACAGTTAATCAACCGAAAACCACATTAGTCTATATAAAAACATAAGATATTAACGGATATATACTCAAGAGTCAAAACAATGAAAAGAATGTTCTGTTATAGCCCTAATAATCACTGAAGTTTAGAGAGCAGTACTTCTATTGTACAAGCGTTTAAATGTCTCTCTACAATCTCATTTGTCACTCAAACGTACATTGTCTTATGGCAATGGAGGAATTGCAAACTGCTCATATAACTTTTTGGAAGCAGGCGATCACAATTCTGCACATAGGCAGCAGATTCAAAAAAATTTTTTCCACCTATGTAATCATTGGCAAGGAAGTGGATGATAGATTAAGTGTGATGAGATGACATCACCTGGGAAGATGCAATGAATTAGAATCATTACTTCCTACAACATCAGTATTAGATTCTATTTCAATATATTTAATCCTTTTTCAAACATTTTAATTTTTTTAACGAAATAGTTATTTCGATGTTTATTTTTATGTTTAATCCTATTAATGCTTTTTTTTTTTTTATTAGTGATATTATAGAGGAGTTTTTCTCTACAAAAAAAAAAAAAAATCCACTACTACCTTATAAAGAACCGGGAACATATTAAGTAATAGACGTTTTTGTCAATTCACCAGTATTCATATGTTAAGTGTTTTAATTGGATAATCGACATATTTTTAACCAATCACTGTGTTTGTTCCATAACGAGTAAAAATAGTAGAGAACACCGAAAAAGAACAAGACACTACAAAACTAACATTAAATCAAATGGTATAATTCTGATCTGTAATTATATAACGAACTTCTCAAAAACGGTCATTCAGACAATTCTAAAACTTAATAAAATCAATATAACAGCTGTTTGTGCATATAAAAAGTTACTAGCAGAGAGACTCGACGTTGTCCGGGATTGAATGAAGATCCACAAATGTTCTACCCTCCCATACTTTTGTCATTAAAATCTGTGAAATTGTCCATTTTTCAATCTATTTGATTGCTTATCTGCTCTAGTCGGCGATTCATTGCGGTATACCAGAAGGAAGCTTCATATGCCTGCCCACACTGAATTAGTTCACACGATTTTGTAGTCTACATTGCACTGTAGAGAACCTATTATTGATTTTATCAAATTATTTTTTATATAATGGCTTGAATTAAAGTTAAATATACAAAGGTCAGATATAATGGTTCAATTGTGCTCTAAATAGAAACATTCATTTTCAACACGCTACTGTCTTATCAAAGAACCTTTTTCATATGCTGGGCTTTTTTGCTTGTGTGGTGATAAAGCTTAAATGCAATTATGATGTTAGGCTCTATAAGGGTGTTAACTTTGGTCAAAATCGGACTGTTTCTTCTTTAATTGGATGTTTTTTTCAATTTTTGATTCTTATCAGAACCATTCAGATACAAAACGTATTTAAGAAAAAACACTCCCAGACACATCAAATACATTTGTGTAAAATTTTAAAAAAGTCGGCCCAACTGCTTTGGAGTCAATAAGAAACACAGACACAAAAAGTGCCATTTATTTATTTATTTATTTATATATATATATATCTATCTATATATATATATATATATATATATATATATTAGAGCTTTATAAATATACATTATATAAACGTAAATGTTTATATAACAAAATTATTCTAAATTGAACATCCAAAGAGATTCTACTAAAAACTATGCACAAACAAGAAAACACCAGCTTTATTCTTTTATAAATTTAGGCAAAGAGTTAGAAATGAAAAAAAAAATTGCCAACTTTAAGCTTTAAAACTGACGTTATCTTGTTTAAAGGGACAAGAAACTCACCGGGTTAGCCTCATTTGTCTTTCTGCTGCCAATTTCACTAAAGAGCTAAGAAAGTGATTTTAGCTTTTTCTTTGAACTATTTTTGTATGTGTACTAAACACTGCGGCATTATTGTACTTTTAATCTTTCTCTCTAATATATATATATATATATATATATATATATATACTAGATTAATACACGTCTCAAGACACATAAAATTAATTCCCAGGACAGTTTTGCATCACTTTTTTTATTGCCTTACAAAGTTTAAAATCAGCATATAATCTTGTCTAAAATCCTTATTTCAATTTTGATTAAAATCCATTACATGATTTTGATTTTAGAAAATGCCTAAAAATTTTAGGCTTAACCTTATGGAATCTTAAGAAATTCAGGAAATCTTTAATTGTTGTAAATATTATGTCTATGAATCAAATTCGATATATTTTAATTTTCACATAAGTTGTGTCCATATTGCATACCCTTTAAACCCTTTAAAATACCCCAAAGAAACTGAAATTTAGGGGATTATTTATTAATGTCTAATAGCTATAAAGGACCCCTACTCTTCGTCTTTTTTCCAGGATAGTGAAACGGGAGGCTGAACTGATTCTGGGCCTTCACCTGTATGGGGTTCGTTGCTGTAATCATGAATGGCTTGCACTCATAATAATAAAATAAAACAGTCTTGGATCGCTGTGCTTGGTCAATCAGTGCTCGGAACGTGGTGAACTTATGGGAAAGAGTTGGCCCAACTGATCCAGGGTGAATGTCGCAACCATGACCATTTTCCCTTGTGCATTAAACTATATTACCTACCTTTACATCTAGCAGCTGTATTAGGTTATTATTTTAACAGTGAATCCTATACGCATCATCATATTCAACAGGTGTTAGATAACTATAAGAAATTAACTTCCAAACTAACCTATCTCTGACCAGGTCTTTATTTTTATATCAAATTTTGTCCCTTTCAATTGTTACATCTTTATTTACTACCGAGGTGTGTATAATTTATTTACTACCGAGGTGTGTATAATTTATTTACTACCGAGGTGTGTATAATCTTATACACCCTTTGCTAGGAACTCTGGTTCGTGATTATCTGTAGACTTGGATGCTGATCTTAATCCATAAGATTTATTTATCAGAAATGATAATCAGAAGAAGTTTGAAGAGATGGGTTACTTGCACACGAGAGAAAAAGAGCAATATCAGATGTTTGTGCCATACAATCCCCTCCACATCTCCAATGAGGTTAAAATAGAGAATGCTGACTTTCACGACCTAATGTCACATGATTTAACTGACTTCCATTTTACTGGGGTCACCTTTAACTCTTAGGTGTCATTCAAGCTTAGCCATTATTTGAATGGAATTCGTTAGGTAACACAATGATGACATAATTGGAAAGCTGAAGCTATATTAAATCTCATCATTTTTAATGGTTATGAAAACTGATAATTTTGTAAATAGTATTTTTTTTATTATTTACTAGCGAGGGGTACCCGGCGTTGCCCGGGTGTTTGAAGGTGTGTGTGGGGGGGGGGTAAAAAAAAAGTAAGTATGAGGATCGAACCCGAACCGTTGAGACAAAGTTGTAAATTTAAGTGTGAAAAAAAAAGTGCGATGTTAACCATTGCCCCACCGCGAGATGCTAACGGAAACACGTTTGAATTTATTTAATTAGTTGGATTTAGCAGGTGTCCGTTTTAAATGAGGTCAAGTTTTGACTGCGGGATAGTATTCATTTACTGCTGAACGCCCCCCCCCCCGAAGATGTTATAGGAAAAAGACTAACCCACAAGCGGCGAGCGACAAATATTGAATATTTATCTTCCCGAAATCGAGCAAATTAAATAGACAGGCGAGCTTCGTTGTTAAGTGTGAGATATTACGATTTGTATGTGATATAAAAAGTTTTAAAAAGTTGCGAACCGACCGACCACTTCTCTGAAAGAAGCCTTTTGTAGACACACAGAAAAAGCGAACACACATACATACATACATTTTCGCTTTTATATTTATAGATAGATACAAGATTTCGCATATTCAAAGCGTTTCTTTTGGGGGGGGGGGGAGGCTTCCTAGCGCACTTTTCACACCTAGCTGGTTAAGTTGGCTTTCTCTAATAGAGAAAATTTCTAGTAAATTAACAAGCAGTTCTCAGTTACATGTATATCCCAGTCAGAGGAAATAATTTTGATACCGCTAGATTTTTTTAAGGAAAATGCCAATGTTCTCTCACATACAGCACCTCCTATTTTGAAATGGCCATCCATCTGGTACTGACTAGATTCAACTTTAAATGCTTAACTTTGCTGTTCTGATGAGAACCGGTGTGTCAACATGATAATGCTTTGTGTTTTGAAGAACGCATGTCGATTATGACTACAAATTCATGCTTGTTTATTTTATTAAAAATAAAAAAAACGGAATTGCATTGTTTCTTTGAATCAAGCAGTTAGTGTTTTTATCATTTAGTTTTAAAATAGAGGTCATAGTTGTGGAAGTGGAAGGGCAGGGGTTAACATTCTAACTTAGTTGAAAATATCTTTCTACCTTTGATGTTGATTTGCTAAAATAGAAAGTTTTTTTTTTCCTTCCCCTTTCTTTGTATTATATCCTTCCCAACACCTATCCATTTCCGGTTCATTCATCTGCACCCCCTCCCGAACTCTTTGCACCATTTTCACAGCCAAATCTTCTAAATGTGCAAAGGAACATCATCCGGTAAATAATAATAATAATAATAAAAATTCTCTATTGAACCTGCCACTGTTACCCCTCACACCACCCCTCGCACCCATTGCTGCTATCTTGCAGAATATTTTGAATCCTACTTCACATTAACTCGGTCAATCCCTCCAACAGAGCTTGATGGCAATGGTAGGAGGCAGCTATTGATTATTATTTATTTTTTTTTTAAGGGAGAAAATGATTGCAGACAAAAGACACATCACATAGAGGAAAGGGAATGCTTTGTGAAAGGTGACCGAATGTGTTGGGAAGGATAGAGAGAATGTTGTGATCTGAGAAGACTGAATCGTTGTAGACCGGAATTGGTAATTGGAAATTCCCAATGCAAAAATGAGGGAGGGGGCCTGATGCTTAAAATTCTCATTTGCACCCACTCCCTCCCCCATAACCACTTTTATTTCTGTACTGAAATTGGCAGGACAGTTGTCATGGCTCACCTGGTGTGTGCATTCGAATTCTTTAACTCTTTAAAGACTTCCAGCTAACATGTTCGAAGTTGACAAATCTTTGATTTCATCTTCCCTAAATGCTTTGAAAATTATCAAAGATTAAATTTGCCTTCTCGTTTCTCCTTTATGCAAACAAATGTTATTTGGTTTTTTATTTTATTTTATTTTATTTTTTTAGCACTAGTACATTAATAGTAGTGTAATACTTTCGACCCCCTAAAAAAAAAAGCTTTAGAAAGTGAAAAAAAAAAAGGAAAATTTAAAAAGTTGATCAGCAAAACACTGATTTGTTACAAAACAACCAAATAAACAAAACAACCAAATAAACAAAACAACCAAATGAAACAAAACAACCAAATGAAACAAAACAACCAAATGAAACAAAACAACCAAATCAAATAAAACAATCAAATGAAACAAAACAATCAAATGAAACAAAACAATCAAATGAAACAAAACAATCAAATGAAACAAAACAACCAAATGAAACAAAACAACCAAATGAAACAAAACAACCAAATGAAACAAAAAAATCAAAAGAAACAAAACAACCAAATGAAACAAAACAACCAAATGAAACAAAACAACCGAATGAAACAAAACAACCGAATGAAACAAAACAACCGAATGAAACAAAACAACCGAATCAAACAAAACAATCGAATCAAACAAAACAATCGAATCAAACAAAACAATCGAATCAAACAAAACAATCGAATCAAACAAAACAACCGAATGAAACAAAACAACCGAATGAAACAAAACAACCGAATGAAACAAAACAACCAAATGAAACAAAACAACCAAATCAAACAAAACAACACCAAATCAAACAAAATAACCAAATCAAACAAAATAACCAAATCAAACACTATGAATAAATATTTGGAGATGTTAAGAACTTTAAGCATAAAACCTTTTTCAAAATAACGGTATTCAGCATTAAATAACCTGAACAAGGTTGATATGCCATAAAACAAAAACTGAACCAAATTAATCACCGCAAGCAATCACTACGTAATCTGAAATATTAAATTATTTTTCTTTTTTAATTTAAAAGATTTTTTTAGTAATGAGTTACCTTTTATCAAGGCCCAAAAGCCACTTGGAGATAAAAGTTAATGAAATTATCAGGTGGTGATGAAAAATGCGTTTGAGAGGATTGAAAAACGGCAGGTGAAATGGTGAGAATTCGATTTCAACCAACTTTTAACAATGGATTTGAAAACGAACATGGGAAGCAGCCCCATGACATTGTGTTCCACAGACAAGTAGTTGTTGGAAAGAAACTTTGTTCATGGAAGTTCTGTGAAGTTCCAGAAGATGAAAGGGAAATTCTTTACAGTGGTTGTAACTAAACAAGTTTTTGTTGTGAATGGTTTACATCATATAAGAGGGATCTAAAATTTGAGCTCAGTTGAGCACTTACCATGAAAATAATGATAGAGTAAAGAAAGACTAACAACCTCTATTTTGTGAGAAATGGATTCAAGAGAAAAAAAAATTATCCCTTATTAGATTTAAGTTTATTTCTACTGTTAAGACAGGGAAAACTGCTCTGAGCAGATCTGCTCTCCAGATGTGGCAACATTACTTTATTTCAGGACATACCTGACAGGCAGAGAATTGCACCGAAAGTGAGGTGATTTCTTGAGTGGTAGAATGAGCCAATCAATTTTTCAGTGAATTTGAAAGTTTGGTGTGTAGATCAGTTCTAGAAGCTTATTAAAGCAGGGATCTTCCTCAAGGACAGAGCCATTCATTTCAACTAGGACAAAGTGAGGATCAGAGCATTTGTGATAAAAGGAGAGGAGTTTGGTTTTAGAGGTATTAAAAGTAATAAGCCACTTTTCCTCGTTGCACCAGATGCTCCAGTTAGAAGGGAGAGAATCGGAGATCTTAATCATCAATGCTTTTTAAAGTGCTACCACTTAATATTTTGTTAAATTACTTATCAACTATACATAGTCTTAATTCAATTGTAACTACATTTTTAAATATATTAAAATAAAAATAAAAATTAAAAAGTTTTCCATGTGCGGCTTTGAAAGGTGAACACGTTTAGTTTAGACTTGTTGTCTTGACTTTTTGTGTGTTTTGCCACCAAAAAAAAAAATCTTTAATTTTAATGCATTAAAATGAAAGGTATCAGTTTTGAACGAAAGTTTTTGCCCGTTTGTTTAAGCCTCAATGAACAAAAACAATATCAGATTTATTTAACCATTAATGTATTTGCCTTTCTGCGTCTTTCCATGTGCCAGTAAGATTTCTAATGAAACATAAAATTCCTCAGGTCTTAAATTGGAAAAGGAAATTTATTTATGACTTCTTTGAAAACAAGTCTTAATTCATTCAAAATGTTTTACAAACTTTTAAAGAGATATTAATCTATTGGTGCGAAATTTGGAGAATATGGTGGATAATGCATAATTTTTAATGTTTTCTTGATCTTTAGTCTTTTGTGCAGCGTTAGATCTAGCATTATGATGATGAATAACTTGAAACTTCAGTGTATTAAAATTTATTTCTAAAGAAATATAAATTGGATTTCATTCTTTTTTTTTTTTTTCAGTTTAAAACCTGAGAAATCTTATAAATATGGCATTAAAAAGTTTGACAGATGGAGAGGTTATAAAAAGGAAAAACAAATAAATCTAATATTTGGAGAGTGTCTTAAATCGACACAATTTTCATTAAAAGCTACTGTGTATTTTATTACTCTGGTTATATAAACTTATCCTGTTGAAATTAGTTTAAAAATTTAATTGTAACTACTTTTAAATTTTTTTTTTCTTTTTTTCCAGCCTAGTTTTAAAAAATGCAGAAATCTCTTCGCTATGAAACGATATATGTTATATAAGGAAGCGAGGACAGTATGTCTTGATCTGCCTTATTTAAGATAGACAACTCAATTTAAATTACCAACTTTGTAATGTCTACGATATACTACTTTTAAAAATCGTTAAAAAAAATGAGTTTCTATACAAAAGAAAACTACTTTATCAATTTCTGTGAATTTTGGTATATGAAATGTTCATTCCGTGATGAGTACATATATTATAATGATTTTTCTGTATTTTCGTTTTTTTTTTTTTTTTTTTTTTTTTGTTCCATAGAGTTTCATGTGTAAATGCAGCTTTTAAAGATGACAATTTGTTTACTTCAAATAAACTTGTTTAAAAGAACATGTTGACCTTTTATTTTCTCTTTTTGGCCTTTGTTTCTTGATGGAAACTTGATCCAGGCAAATTTTTAAATAATTGCTTTTGCTCGAAAGCAGATCAAAAGAGCTAAAAAAGCTAAAGTTTTGCCATCAAAAGAAATCATTGTTTGATTTAATTTTGATTGACTAAAATGAACAATTAAGTAGCTTTTTTAAATTTTGAAGTTTTTGTTTTTCCATTCGAAATTTAACATTTTGAATGTTTGAATCACAATCATTCATGTTTATAAATTGTCTCCGGCAACTACAATGGCTGGTGTTAAATTCTAACGAGGTTGCTAAGCAGCTGATTGAATCTAATATGATTGGACAATGGACTTGTCTGATTCCTTGGTGTTTCTCATAAAAATTCTTGGCCTCTTTTATACTGTTAAAAAGAAAAGGAAAAAAAAATGGCTAAGACATTTTTAGGTCATTAGTAATGTATTCAATCTGGAATGAACCCTATCCGCTCCTACCCTCCCCCTCGCCACATTAGTCTGCCGTGGTATATAAAACTAAGTTGATCTTAATTAATTTCTATCATATACTTGTCTGTAATATTTCTTACTAACATAGGAATATCCATTATGGTCTCAAAATAATGACACGCAAGAGACCAGACCCTAAAATACTTATAGTCAATTAAAAATATATCACTGGATGAGTCTGCCACTTTTTTGTGGAGTTCCACTTTATTTTAATTTTTTCTAATTTACAAAAAGGATTTCTGCTTACATTTCTAGAGTCTTTCATGTATATAAGTTTTCTGCATTTTGGTAAAAAAAAAAAAAAAAAAAAATTACTGCCTACTTATTTGTTCTCATCATTATTTGGTTGGATTTTTTTCTCTTATCTTTCTCTCGCTTTATCTTTCTTTTAAATATTCTTTCTCACCAGAAACAAGGAGTATTGCCATTTGGTCATAACGGCTACTATTTGAGATATCTCCCAGAGAATTTTAGGAAGTTGAGTAGCAAGGGGCATGTTCACATTGCGTTTAACATTTTACATGTCAATACAGTCAGGGAGCAGGAAACAGAAAGAATTCCAAAGCCTAGCAGTCTGAGGGGAAAAAAAACTATTAAAGTAAAAAGCTTTCTGGCATCTGAAGGGATAAATTTTACTGTTTGTCGGGTTGGTTAGGAGTTAATCTTTACTTTCTCTTGCTTTATCTTTTTTTCTCTTGCTTTATCCTTTTCTTTTTTCTTGCTTTATCCTTTTTTTTCCCCCCAATTTCTCTCCTGCTAATTCACTCTTCAATTTAAAACCTTCACGGCAAAATTGACATTTTAAGACTTCAACCGATTCATGATGGGAGGTTAGGAGTGACTTTATTTAAAAAAAAAAAAAAAAAAAATGGCTTCCAGTCTCCTTCCTGCACATACACACTCATTATCTTTTTTCATAATTTTCACTCTATTAGTTTAAATTGGTTACAGTTAGTAAAAAAGCTATTTTCATCCTAATGTTATAATAAGAATTGTAACAATAAATTACACAATTGAAATTATGGTCTTGGAATTCCAAGACCATAATCTCTATTTTGCTAACAGGTATTTTCAATATAAGAGCAATAAATTCCTGAAAAAACGCTACATTTTAATTTATTGCTTTGTATTCTATATAAGAATATTATGAATATAGATATTTCGTTTTTCCTATACATATTTTTAATTTAATATTATTTACATTGTTCTTTATCACTTTAATGTTATCTGTATTTAATTTAAATGTAAATAGAAAAAACAAGGGACATTACTCATGAACGAGTTGTATGTTTGACTATTTGAGAAACATAAATTTTAACAAGTCCTGATCGATTAGTATTTATAGAGTCGGAAAAATTTGAGGATATTTTAAAATATTGAAATTTTTATTAAAATGTACACCGATTGCTGTTATGCTTGTATGGAAGATAGCTTGTAAATGGTGACTTGGGAAAGAATGGATACAGAAAGTGGTTTAACTAAAATCTGAAATTGTCGCTGTGTGGGTGGCAAACATCTCCAGATTTTACAAACAAATATTGCTAGCCGCTAGATTTTTACAAAATCTCCCAATCTAGCAGGGAAAAACCACTAAATTGGCAACACTGACGACCCCTCCTCTTCTCTGACCGTCCCATCTGCAGTGTTTTCTTTCTATTTCTCTAATTATCAGTCTGGCTCTGTCTTTATTCTTGTTACCTATTCCATTTCTCTCTCTTTTTTTCCTCTTCATCTCCCCTCTTTTTTGCTTTCAATTTACTGAAATAAAAACAACTGTATGTGTCTTGCATGGAGGCTTTCTTTGCATTCTGATGGTAGTAAATTCAAGTTTTGATACTTATTTTCTATAACTTTATTGCAAAAAAAATTTTTTTTACAATAAACTAATTATAAGCATGGCAAAATAATCATTTATTTTATGTACAAGAGAATTATATATTTCATAATAAATCCAAAATTCTTTTTATTTCTGGATAAAATAGCAGGGTAAAGTTATTATCATTACTCCCTAGGAATTCTCACACAGATCATTATCAGTGATTAATTACTGATGATAACAAGTAGTGTTCTCTGAACGCTGTGTTAAGTCTCCTCAGATTTCCAATACTCTCCATGCCTTTCCATAACTATGCATTATCAAAACAGCAGTTTACCATGGATTTTTCACTGGCAATGACCATTGGTTTTCTTGGAGATTTGGTTGGAAAAGTCTCCTCAAGGTCCTAATACGCTCTGCACTTTTCCAGTGAAAATCTGGTTAGTGCTCTCTCTCCTGTCTTTCCGTACTTCTTGACCCTTCACAACTATTTTATGTGGTGTCAGTTGAAGCTAATGTTTTTGTGATTGTGGAGGGATGAAGATGCAGTCATTATTGTTATTATAAGTATTACTATTAATAAAAAAAAAAAAGCAAGAATCCTACATAGGCTTTATCTCCATAAATAATATTTTGATTGCAGAAATTCCCCTCTGGACCAAAATATTGTAGATTTATAACAGATGCCATATACAAATTCAATACATCTACCCTGATAGCTACTATCTTATGTAGCTTACGACTACCATTACTACCACATTCACTTGTGATAATAAAATGCTACATTACATCCGATGAGCAACACCATCACAATTGCCATATCTACAGAGGAAGAAGTTCCTATTTTTCTCTCTCCAATATTTAGTGCTCTCACTGCTACCAGTTATCACCGGGTCCATTTTTCAATTAAATTGTAATTAAGCCCTCTATTACTGGCTAAGACATATATAGACATAACATTCTTTCCGATTTCCAAATCCTAATAACTGCTCCCTAACCCTGTTCTGCTCTTTCTGATTGGTTGAGACCTGTCATTCTCATATTCCAGAATGAAACTAATCCCTAAATAAACAAACACTTCTAAAAGTTTACAAAAAGGGTGTCTCTCTCCCTACCAAACATTAGTGCTAAAAAAAGAAGAAAAAAGAAAGAAATACAGACATATTAACTGCTCACAAACAGATAATTAAATACTGGTAACCTTATTTACTGGAACAAATGTGCACATCCAGAACACTAAAAAAATATGTAAACACAGCAATGTTTTGGGAATGGAAATATATACAAAACACGAACACGGCACTATCCCCCCTCTAAAAACCTGCAAAAAACCCAAAACCAAATGTTTTCTCTTGCTACGCCACAATGTTAATGTAAATTTCATTTCATACAGAAACATTTATTTGTTATATACTTGTTTTCACCAATTTTGAATTCTGTGGAGTATTTTAATTTTCTTTTCCAAATTGATTCTCAAAATTGTGCACACGTTAACTCATTCAAATTTTGTGGAGACAAGTACTTATAGAGATATAAAGACCTGCATTATGCACTGTAATTCACTGCTGCCATATTTGTATGCATGCACGCTAAATAAATCTACTTCTGTCCTACTGAAACTGCCACCCTCCATTTTTTTTTTGTAGCATTTGTGTGTGGGTATGCTGACAATGATTTATCACGGTTAAATTTTGGGGACCCCCCCCCCCCGCCCCAAAGGGGTTCTCTACTTAGAATACCGTTCTTTACATGGGGATGTTGAGGTGTCTATTCTGAATGCCATTCTTAAAATGGGGAGGTTGGTAATGTTTATTCCGAAAGTCGTTCTTGACATGGAGAGTTTGGGATGTCTATTCCGAATGCCATTCTTAACATGACAATACTCAAAGAAGTGAAAAAAGTTGTAATTGTTTTGTTTTACATTTAAAAAAGATGACATAAAACTAGAATTTGATACTAATCGTGGAAGAGTTGAAAGGAGGAAGACTTTAACAGCTAGCACTACTGTCACTAATTTTGATCACTCTAAACAGTCCGTATACAGTGAGAGTCCCTAACTTCTAAAACTTCTGTTTTATTATTATTCTAATAGACCATTTTTCATAATTTTATGAATTTATGCTGATTTACGCATTCCCTTAATTGCTTTTTTAAGATTCAAACAGTATCTGCAGGTTATCACCCAAAACCAACACTAATTGACAGTGAAAGCCAGATTATTTAATTTCAGCCACGGTCGCCAGTGTCTGCAATTGTTCAGAGACGGCAGTTGCCACCAACAACAACCGTAGTTTACTTTTGTGTGTGTGTGTGTGTGGGGGGAGTAGGCTTCCACTAGGCAATGCCGGTTAACGGATCCTGCTAATATTTTTATAATATAAACATGAAGTGTATCTATTAAAAACCAAAGCAAGTTGGATCTCTGTCATAAGTTTGTATCCTTATAATAAAGCAGCAATGGGGTTGGCTTAAGAAATAAGGGCTTCAATTGTCTTTATGTAAGAACCGCTAGATTTTACTTGATTCTTTAGAGACTAGCCTGAGTGCCCGGCGTTGCCCGGATGTTTGGAGGTGTGTGTTAAGCAAAATAAAAAACAAGTGGTAGTAGGCAAAGCGGCTTGAACCCGTACCACGAAGGAGGAAAAGAATGTGAAAAAATTGCCGTCAGAAGGGTTGAGCTTCAAAATGATACTGACCTCATGAAAATCCGTCGCCTCTGTCGAAAGTTTTTGTGAGATATACAAACATACATACGTACATACATACATTTAAACAGACAGGTGAGCTTTATATGATAAATGGTGATAATCATGTATTAGTTTAATTTTTAAAATCATCCAATGAGTCAAATTCTTTCTCTCTGCATTTATAAAGTGACTAATGAATATGATTTCATCTTCTATGTATATATAAAAAGCAAAGTGGCCATGCATTTTTGTATGTCCAGCAAAGGCTTTTGTCGCCAGGGTTCTTGGGGGGCGGGGGTTACTATGTATTAGAACTTTATATATACTCCCTAAGTTATAATATCTACGATTTGTGAAAGGACGTTGTCTCTAGATTTATTTTAATCGACTTTTGTAAAATTCACGCTATTCCATCCTCTCACACGTTTGTGTTTTTCATATAAAAGCGAAACTAATTGAAAGTGAAGGCAGCTTCCCAGCTTTTCTGCAGGGACGTCCAGAAAGCAATTAACTTTGATCAATGTGGGAGAAACCCCTCATATCAGATAATTGCTCTTCATTTGAACACTCCCTTTTTATGGTAAGCTGGTTTTCTCCAACATCGTGGGGAAACAAATCAACAGCGGAAAGCTGAACTGGCCTTCAGCCAACGTTCATTTCTGCACCTGTGTATTCACTCAGCAAGTCTACTTTTGGATTGACATCACTAAATTTAAACGCTTTTCACTTCCTATGGCTTCGTAGCGTAGCGGTAAGATGTCACGTTTTCTTTCACTTTCTTTTCCGCCTTTGCGTCACCGCGTCGAGCCTGTCTGACTACTAACACTCTTTTTCTTTTCTTTTACACTGCCAAACACCCGGGCAACGCCGGGTAACCCCGCTAGTTTAAATAGAAGAGAGAGAGAGGAAAGCGTTAAGTATTAAAATTAGTTTAGTTTAAAAACTTATGACCTTGTGACAGTTAATCTCAGATGTACATAAGTTTCACTCTGGTGATTTGAGAATGGAAACAGCAGATTTTCCAATGAGGATCTTCTGAATCATCAGAAGAGAACCTCATAGATCGTGCAAAAACACCCAAAGTTCCCTCTCTATAAAATAAATGAATGCAAAATATAACAGAAACCAGATATGAGAGCACAACTTCTGTGTGATTCATAAATTAATTTATATTACTATCCTTGTTAACTCAAGGATGAACTTGATAGAGGAATAAACAAGCACATGGGCAGAAACAGGTTAATTTAGAAGTCAATTTCTAAAAGTCATCCAATACATGTCAGCATAAAATTGAATGTTAAACTCGATATGATAATCACCAGCCTCGACTCCTTGCTCACTCTCTTTACTTGAAAATGTCTAAATTCATTAATAGTGTACAAAAAACAAACATTGCTTGGTATGTTTATGCAGCTAATAAAGACTTATTTTTTATATAAAGTTATGTTTTCCTCATTACTGATAAAGAGTATAAAACATTGTTTTAAAATCTGTTTAATATTACATGTGAAAGAAAAGCAACTTAGCTTTTATATTACTTAAATTAAAAAAAAAATGTAGTTCCTATTTAGATTCATATTATTTGGATTCATCGGACTACTGTTCTCATCTTAAATGATTTTCACAACGTTTTCGTCGATGTAACCTCCGACTTCAGATGTATCTTAGCAAACTCGTGAATGTTTCTGGTGAACTCGGTAATTTGGACAGAATTTCGAGCAGAACCCTTTATTTACTTCATGGAGGATAGCATGTTCTTGTTTTATCAGCCATGATTGAATAGAAGTCTTAAGTAATTTGCAATTGCATTTTTCAGTCGGCCACACTGAGGATTGAACTTTCAACCTTCAGGAGAATATCACTTTTAGAATTGATTTTTCCAAGTACTCTAACTATTGCGTTATGGGTCCTTACAGACAATTCTAGAATAAATTTTAGGAGCCTTAAACCTATTTTTATTTCTAGTTGTAAATATCACTATTTATTACCAATTATTATTTCTATATATTACTGTGTGTATGTATATATATATATATATATATATATATATATATACTAGCATGGATACCCAGTGTTGCCAGGGTCGACATGAAGTTCGGTTTGGCCACACCTGCTGTACTAAGAATATTGAGCAGGTTTTCATTATTATGTCAACTCCATCGTTACCCTAACAAAAATTTAAAAAATAAAAGAACGAATTAAAACATGAAAATGTACCCCCTCCCTATCAAAAAAAGAAGTATGTGACAAACTCTGCACCAGATATTTTGACAAAAGGGATATGAAGAGAAGCTGTTCTCCCGATATTGAGCATCCTTTTCTGACTATATTCCAATTAAAGTGAATTTCTTTTATTCTACCTCAGTCTAGAAAGATTTGTTTTTATGGTCTGTTGCAACGAAAACAAACTGTAAATAATTCAGTTTCAAAAATACCAAAGTAGAATTTGTGTTAACCGAAACACGTTTTTATGCTATAAAAATGAGGAGTTATGACTTTTTGTGTTATTAAAAGAAAAAAAAAAAATAGTTATGATGCCAAAAATTGAAGAAAAAAAGCTGGTAAAAAATGTAAATGGAAGTTTTTTTGTTTTTATTTTAAATAAAAAATCTTAGTTGAATTGGATGGTTTATTTTAAAATAAAAAATCTTAGTTGAATTGGATGGTTTATTTTAAAATAAAAAATCTTAGTTGAATTGGATGGTTTATTTTAAAATAAAAAAATCTTAGTTGAATTGGATGGTTTATTTTAAAATAAAAAATCTTAGTTAAATTGGATGGTTTATTTTAAAATAAAAATCTTAGTTGAATTGGATGGTTTATTTTAAAATAAAAATCCACTGGACTACAACGTTAATTGCGAAATCACGGAAATTATTTAAAACTAATTCCAAAAAATAATGCTTGAAAGTTTATAGTTTTAATATTCGCAGAAAAAGAAAACAAAAACAAAAAGGATCAAGTTAGCATCCAGGGGAAATAACTCAAACCGGTTTATAAAAAAATTGATGTCTGTAAAAATGAATTAAATTAAATGTTCTCAATATAAATCAAATTTAAATAATAAACTTAAATAGAAAACTTAAAACAATTCTCTCACTATAAACAATAACTAACACACCGCTATTTAATAAAATCGCTTTTCCTTAATGTAAATGCAAAGGAAGTCACCTCTTAATCGTATATTTTGCAAGAATCATACTATATATAAGAATGAATGAAATAATAAAATGGTGGCCCTTTTGTATATATTAATCAAATTGTGAACAAACAAATAAACAAACAGACAGTAATACAAATTTATACATATAGATATATATAAAAAGTTAAACACGCTGGCCTATAATACACATGGTCCAGGGTTCGATTCCTAGAGCGACAGATAAGAGGTAGCAACCTCGAAACATGCATGTCTATAGATTACTGTTTAAAAAAAAAATATATATATATATATGGCATAGTCACATTGCCACACCGGTTCTCATCGGATCACCAAAGTTAAGCAATGTTTAACCTGGCCAGTACGAGGTGGGTGATCATTTGGGAAGGTTAGGTGCTGTATGTGCCGTGTTGAGTCGTAGAAATTTCTAGGTTGGTATCTATGGGCGCATTAATTCACTGGGAGAGATGCACCCCCAGTCTTCGTTAAGGCATGCATCTAGGAGAAGGAAACTGATGTAAAAACCTGCGGTTTACTGTATACTCTGTCCTGTGGCAGTCGTCTGCATCGACAAAGGTTAGCAGTAATTCCAAAAGTGTGTTTGGTTCTACACAAAGCCTTTACCACTATAAACAAATCCTCTGTAGATTTCATGCAACTTTGTTGTGGTGGAAGTTCATACATCGAAATCGACGGGAGAGTTCATATATATATATGTGTATATATATATATATATATATATATAATTCTTTTTACTTATTACTGTATATATTATCTATTATTTATAATTAACGGTTCTCATATTAAATTCTCTACTAGGTCTACTTAGCATTTAGAATCATGGAATTGCAGCATGGAATATTCTAATCACACGTTCTTGAGTTGCATTCATAAGCATCAGTTAATCCAAGTTATATTTCACAGAAAATCGATAAAGAATCAAGTTTTAAAACTTGAGTTAACTTTTATTTTTATTATTTTTTCCTTCTCGTTTCTCTTTTTTTCTCCTTTCTGCCCCCACACACCACCACATTTTTCATCTTGTTTTCATTTTTAAAAACTATTCAAAAAAAAAAAAAAAATTTTTTTTAGTTTCGGTTATGAATCCGAGTAATATTTCACAACTCATTTACATTGCAACAAATACAGATATGGGACAAGAAGAAAGAAGCAACCTTGGTAGAAGTTAGTGTCTCCAATGGTGCAGGTTAAACAGAGCTGAGAGAGGGAAAAGATAACGAAATACCAAGTCTTATGTACGACATGAAAAGAAACTGGAATCTTCTTCCATTATTCCAGTAATTATGGGAGCGACCAAACTCATAAAGGATTTTCACAACTATCTGGCAGATATATCCGGTGAAACAAGTGCAAGAGAGATTCAAACAATTGCAGTTAGAGGGACGATTAGAATCTTAAAACGATCTATTGGTTGAAATGTATAAGGTAGCATGTGAATGTCTGGTGTATGATAAGAGGCCCTCAGAACAAAATAAGAAAATTGGATAAATATATATTTATCATTTTAATGCTTAAATCGTTTTTTTTTTTTTTTCCGGCTTAAATAATTAAAGTATCAGTGTTCATAGCACATCTATTTCCTTTTTGTTATTACATCTAAGTAATATTTTATGCATGTATAAATAATTGTAAATATTGAAACAAAAAAAACTGGAAAAGATTTGGTTCCTACTTAGAAAACAATGCACTAATTGCTGGATCACATATACAGAGTGATCGCCAGAAAAGCGTGAAATTATAGGTTGTAACTGTATTATCATAAGTCTAAAAGCAGAAAGAAGAAAACACTAAGCCAACAAGTTTGTGAGGAAATGTCTGTCCACAAATGCTCCAGGATATACAGAGCTTTACATTGCGAGTGAAACAGTTGCATTTGTGAATGATTTTTCCAAGTGGCAACTAGAATTGGTCCACATTGGGGGAGGAGGCGGGGGTGGTGTTGGGGCGCGCCCCAACACCACCCTGCCTCCTCCTTCAATGTAAACAGAAAACAGTAAAATCTCCTAAAAATGTTAAAATGTATTCTAATCGGTAAATGTCGGCGTGTTACTTACGGAAAAACGATTAATTAAACTGCAGAAGCACCTGTTAAGCCACACAAGTTCTATAATTGAACCCCCCCCCAAAAAAAAAGAACAGAAAACATAATGTTTGGTGCTTATGTTTTTGTAAACCGTATTAAAAACTATGTAAGACAAAAAAAAAAAAAAAATACCCCCCTCCCCCCAAAAAAAGTACTATGTATTTTTTTTAATTCTGTTCTAGAAAAAAAAAAATGTCTTTCCGACATCCCCCCCCACCACCACTTGGAGTGCTTTTCTTTTTCATATAATTTTAAATGTTCCACAAAAGATTCGTACGCCATGTGAAAAGGCAGTTTGCTAAGTGAAGGCACACTCAACTGCCGTCGTTTATGTTACCGTGTGTAGCGTAAATGGAAGCTGTAGAATTGGTGGAAAATAGTCCGGTTAAACCATGCAAGCGGTAAATTTGCGATGGGTTTGATTATCAGATTCGTTGTCAGCGACCTTGATTACCCCTAAAAAACAAATTAGAATGGTCTGTGTTCTGTTGTAGCGTATCCCTATATTTACCTAAGAAACGCAAGTAATCAGGAGCTAATGTTGGTAATCTTTACCAAAAAAAAAAAACCCCTCAACACCAAAGGTGATAAGGTGGGTGCTCCTTGCATTTTAAATTAATACAGAAAAGTAATCCCTCACTTTATGAAACTGTAATTTCTCAATATCTTAGAAACTATTTGTTACATGGAATTTTAAATGTTAGTTTTGATTTCAACGCCTACGAAACTCTATAATTGTAGTATTTTAAGGAGCAACATTACCGGAAAATCAAAAATGTAAACGCAATGTGTTTAATTTGTTTTTGTTTCCTAAATAAAAAAACGACTTGTGGCTAACTCTGTCATCGTGGGGAGGAAAAAATAAAAATAGGAAAATCAACAATTTACACGTAGTGTGTTTGATGGCAAGAAATCTCGAGAAACATTTCCCCCCTCCCCTTAAAGAAATAAACAGACCCCCACTCTCTCCCTAATATACCCGCACTTTTTGAAACTAATTTCTTCATATCTTAGAAACTATTAATTTCATAGAATTTTATACATTATTTACAAATTTAGCGCCCCTGAAAACCTAGTAGTAGTAATCTTTAAGGGTTTTATGAGGGTGAAAAGGGGTAACAGTACCTGAAGATCACAAATGTAAACGCAGTGTTTATTTTATTTTTTATATTTTTGGTCCTAAAAAAACTACCTTACCCCCCCCCCCCAAAAAAAAAAGGTGGTTATAAAGTGGGTGCTCATTGCACTTTAAATTAATATAAAAAAAACGATCCCCCAGTTTTTGAAACTGTAAGTAGAAATTAGTTTCCTGGAATTTTAAACATTATTTTTAATTTCAGCCCCCCCCCCCTACACACCCATCCTGACAACCTATAATAATTGTAACTTTTAAGGATTTTATAAGGGTGGAGAGGAGCAAGATTACTTAAAAATCACAAATGTAAAGACCGTGTTTTCACCAAATTGAAAAACAAGGCAAGTAAATAGGAACTGCAACAATGTACACATAATGTGATTAATGGCAAGAAATCTTGAGAAACTTTGTTGAGCGATTTTACAAACAAATCGCTGGCATAGTTGTTTTGAGGAAGAAATCGCTGTGTTAGTCTTTGTTATGCAAAAAAAAAATGTAAAAATAAACGTACGTAATGGTTTGGACTAGGAAAAATATGAATACAGTAATGTCTATTTACATGTAATAACACCCACCCTCCTTCAAAAGTACCCCTCCCCCCCAAAAAAAGAGGTGACCATAAAGTGGGTGCTAATTGTACTTGAAATTAATAGAGAAAAGCAATCCCCCAGAAAGTTTCATAATCAAGATGCATTCTATTCAACTCGTCGATGAGACCCGAGCAAGTACTACCACCTCGGATCTCCCCACTTGATAAAAGCTTTTTGCCATTTATTTTCTCATTTAACATTAACAAATGAGCAAACATTGATGAATAATGTATGTTAATTGTTTCCGTGCCAAAATCGATAGCTGTCAATTTTATTAGGCTAAGAACGATTTTAAAACAAGAGATTAATTCTGCAAAATAAGTTTGTTTAAATATTTTTTCTTCTATTTATTTCTCCTATATAATAATTTGGCTGCAGAAATTCCCCTCTGGCCCAAAGTATCGTAGATTTACAACAACAGATGCCATATACAAATTCAATACATCTAGCCTATTAATCACCATGTTTTGCAGCTTTCAACTACAATTACATACACATTCAGTCGGAAGAATAAAATGCTACATTACATCTTACGAGCAACACCATCACAATCGTAACATCTTTAGAGAAAGGTGTTCCAATTTTTCTCCCTAATTATTTAGTTCTAACACCACTACCAGTTGACACCATGTCCTATTCTTTTTCTTATTATAATTCGCTTACGCCGTCCGTAACTGGTTATTTCATGCATAGACCTAACATATTCTTCCCTTTCATATATTCATAAATAATAATGTCTCCCTTATCTATGCCTGCACATTGTGATTGGCTGTGAGCTTAAAATTCTACCATTCCAGATTATCATTCTCCCTTTGATAAACAAACACTTACTATAAATGCAATATAGCAACACTACCAGACATATTAATTTTCTCATCAATTATTATTGTGATTAAAGAACTTACCAAAATTACTTTTAAATGTATAGATACATTACTGTATTTATATTTTCCCCCGTCCCAACATTTATGTAAGTTTATTTTTACTTTATCTACATTGCCACCGACTAAGACGGAGAATTCTTCATCTCATCGATTACTACGTAGTTATTCATAAAATCTATCTATATATCTATAAAAGTGAACGTGTCTGTGTGTTTGTCTGTGTATCTGTCTGTCTGTGTACATTTCCCTACACAATAACTCTGTCAATTTTAAGTCTACAGACTCGAAATTTGATATACAGGGTACTGAGATTTGGGAAAATCGATGTGATCGGTTTTTGGCCAGAAATTTTGCTGTTAAGGGGTGAAAGTTTGACGATTTGACTTTTGAGAACTCTACCAAACTCCTCCGCCAATTTTGGGTCTACACACTTGAAATTTTAGATATAGGTTCCTTGGATATGGATCTAACTTAATAACTTGATTTGAGCCCAAAACAATAAGTTTTAAGGGTTTATAATAGGGGTCAAAGTTTAAAAAATTAACCCTTTTTTTTTGCTCAGCATACACCTCCAAACACCCGGGCTGAAATGCTAGTATATCTATAAAAGTGAAAGCGTCTGTCTGTCTGTGTACATTTTCCTACACAATAACTCTGTCAATTTTCAGTCTACAGACTCGAAATTTGATATACAGGGTATTTGGGAAAATCTTTGTAATCCATTTTCAGCCAGAAATTTGGCTGTTCAGGGGTCAAAGTTCAAAGATTTGACCTTTGAGAACTCTACCAAACTCCTTCGCCAATTTTGCGTCTTAGCACTTGAAATTTTAAATATAGGTTTCTTGGACATGGATCTAACTTAATAATTTGATTTGAGCCCAAAACAAATGTTATGGGGTCATAATAGGGGGTCAAAGTTTTAAAAAATTTTTACCTCTGTGGTCTCTACCAAATTACTCTGGTCTAAACATTTGAAATTTTACATAAAAGGTATTCAGAGATAGGGCAAACTTTTTAATCGTTTTGGGTCGAAAATTTGAGCTACCAATATATGTATGTATGTATGTTTGCATGTCTGCCTAAAACTTTTTCCCAAGATCAGTATCGTTTTGAAGCTCGACCTTTCAGATGACAAATACCAAAAAATTGGCTAAAAACATTAATTTCTGCATCCTCAACTAGGCACTTTTCTACAGGGAGGGGTCGTTTTTTCGGCGATATTGTCGAAAGTCATCCCCTCTTTTCAATTGTCTAGCCTTAATTTAAACCTACGTCACTTCCGGTTTGGCAGTGGTTGTAACAGCAAAGACGTCAGGTTTTTTCCCCGTTCTTTTCCTCCTTTGCAATTCAGGTTCGAGCCTGCCTACCTACTACCACTTGTTTTTTTTTTTTTTTTTTTTGTTCAACACACACCTCCAAACACCCGGGTAACACCGGGCACCCATGCTAGTACATAAATAAAGTTAGTTTCTCGCGATTTCTTGCCATTAATCACATTACATGTATATTGTTGCTGTTCCTATTTACTTGCCTCCCCATGATGACAGGTCGTTTTTTAATTTGTCGACTAAAAACAACTCAAACACACTGCGTTTACATTTGTGCTTTTCTGGGTGATATAGATCTGTTTACATAAGATGCAGAGAAATATTATTATTTATGTGGTTTCTAACTATGGAAGTTTAATTAACAAAATACATGAGTTCCAAAAATGCCTTTTGAAAACATTGTTTCAAACATCCTTGATTGCGACCTGAAACACTTTTCTATCACATGGGTAAAATAATAAATATTAAAAAAAAAAAAAAAAAAAGTATTAATGTTTTAGAAACTTTGAATATCTAAAAAAAAAAAAAAATATGAAGCACTGCACAATAAAGTTGTTCATTTAATTTCGACGTTGCTACTTGAATTTCTGATTAATCTTGCAACAGCTTCGCACACCAAAACTGAAAGCAGTGACAATATTCTTTCTTTCTTTCTCGTTTCTCCCCCTCCCTTTTCTTCATTTTTCTTCGTCCTCTTTTCTTTTTCCTCTTTTCCTTCCCCTTGTTCCCCCCTTTCCCTCATTTCTTTTCCCCTTTTCATTCCCCTCCCCCTGCTTTTTCCTTCTCTTCTCTTTTTCCTCTTCGTTTCTATCTCTCTGCCCTTCTACCTTTCCTTTTCCTCCTTTTCTTTTTATATTTTATTTCCTGCTTTCATTTTCTTCCTACTCCTCAAAGTTTAAACAATAATGCTGCCACTGGTCAATTTTAACTTTAAACACACCAAACACACATGCGCAAGCTGTGTATGCATTTCTTCCAGAATTGGTGAACAATCTTGTGGCCTTTTTGCTTCAGATCATTACCATACATCACAATATGGCACATTTGTAACCAACACCATTGTGTTAAAATCCTGATTTTTGATACTTTGGAGGCTTTTATTGTTTAGAGACGTAGACCTCCAACAAAGTACTATGCAGCCCTTAACATATATTACGACATAATTTGAGATTAACTAAAATAAATTGTGCAAAACCTCTTTAAAAGAAGATAGTATATTTTATTTGTTAGAGCTATTGCACCTATATTTGAAATCTAGTGGGGGGGGGGTTCTTTTCTTCCCTACAGCCTCTTTCTCATGGAGGAAACGCAATTAGTCTCTCTCTTTTTCTTTTTTTCTTTTTTTTTTTTTTTTTTTCTGCTCTATTGTTATTTTCATAGATGGTGATCAAATGAGTTTAAATCTATGGTTTTCCTCTCCCTGCAAAACATTCACAACAAAAACTCCTCTCTGCAACCACTAAAAATAATTTCCCTTTCTCCTTTGTGTACCTAAAACTAAATGAAACTTCCATAAACAAATTTTCTTTCCTAGAATTACTCATCTGTGGAAAGAATACTGTGGAGCTGCTTCCTAATCTACTACAACATGGTCATTTTCAAATCCAATGTAAAAAATTCTTATTGAGCTGTCCCCTGAAGTAATAAAATTCTGACTAGTTACAACCATTATTACACCGTACACCTGACAAACTTGTTAACTGTTATCCTTGAGTTGTCTGTGGGCCTTGATAAGCAGTAAATTGGTAGTTAAAAAGAAATTTATTGATGGAGATGTCTGTCCCCAATAGCAGACTTAAAACAAAAAGATCTCCTGCTAGGTTGTGACTGTTTCAGTGCTACAAATGAAATGGTTTTGTCTCTTCTTCTCTGATTTCTTCTTGGAAGTTTTCTTCATATGAATATAATTTCTCTAATCCCTCCACTTCCAAGATATTCCATGCTGAATATTAGAAAGACAGAAGTGCCGAAAAGGGCAATCTTTGTAGGAATTCTGACTGCCATGCTCCAATAAAGATGATAATTTTAATCTATATTATATTTCTCTTAGTCTGTTTGTCTGGCTTTTCCACTTGGAAGCTACTGGGCTGAAAATTTGAATGGGACTTTCAGGTACGACAAACTAAATATTATGGTATCTGTTCGATGCACCGTTTGGTATCTATAGGAATTAGAATTTACTTAAAAATGAGCACACGTTTAATCATATTCAACCATCAATTTCACATAAAGCACTAATTTTTAGTCGACGGATTATAACTTTTTCACATTTTAAACGGTAAAAACTCGTTTTTATATTGGAAGCAAATTGCAAAAAATAAAAAAAAATAAAAAAATTCACACTGAACAGAATACAGATTTGAACTCAGGAGGTCACTGGAAAAGCAAACTTATCAGACAATAAAATAAAATTGCTTAACAATCTCAACAAATGGAGAACTTATTGATTCACCCTTTCCCACCGACAACTGATTATCAGAAGACCCCTCCTTCTCCCCAGATGAATTGGTTTATAACAAATGTTTTATGGAGAACACAACCCACTCTCTCCCTCAAGCAAGATGCACAATTATCTACATGACAGAAAACTACCTTGTCACAGGTGTTAAAAGGGTAGTTCCAAAAAGAAAGGCCTATTTTTTCTTAACTAAAAAGTTGAAGAACTATGAAGACGGAAGTGGTACCATTTAAAACGTGCGACCGGTTGTGCTTCAGACTCTATTTTCCTACATAGTCATCACCATTATCAATACACTTTTGCCAGAATTCAATGAAGCATGTTTGCTTTTTCTCCACGTCAATGAGAGGTGGTGTTTTCTTAGACTCACACCGTCAATATCTGCAACAGAGAAATTAAACTGTCAGGTTATGAATACATAAGTAAAGTCGTCATAATACAATTTGCAAACCCCTCTGATCCATTCGAGAAAATAAAAAAAATACATTACTTTTGAGACGCCCTTTGTATTTCAAGTTTTTCTCTCCTTATAAGCTAGATGCACGTACCATGGGCTCAGTGAAGTCTACCTTGTTATTTCATCCTTAACTGGGAGTGAGGGGCAGATGGGTTCATACCTGAGTATAAGTTAAAGTGATTTAATAGCTCCGACAGAATGTTTGCACCGATAAACACTGTAACACATGCACTTTAATAAATTACGTATTACTCTGTTGAATCACTCATCTATGAAGAATAATGTATAAGTATAATCTTAAGTTTCTAGAGGTTTTTGTAAAAGGAATATTAAACGTTAAGACAGATTTATAATATGAAATGTCTTTCGATGTCCTAAATGTGTGTGTGTGTATTTTGGCGATACAACTAATTTTTCAAACCAAATTCCAAATAAATAGTTAAATGCTTTTTAGGAATCTAATAGCTTAACCGGTAAAAGAAAATAAAATTGTCAAGAAAAGTAAGAATGTCACTTGTTCTTTATTTAGTTTGTTTTAAAGGAAGGCATGTTATAATAGTCATACTATGAAATCCTCTCACACCTGCTCCCTCTTTCTAACTTTATCCCCCTTTCTTTCTCTTTTAATGCATCCCTGACTGTTTTTTCTACTGATCAAGGCCCAGGGGTCACTGGAGGATTTGGGTTAAAGAGATCAGCAGTTGGACTATTGGAAATACAATAAGCAGAAGTTTACTTGAAAAAAAGAATTCCTTATCGAGTATTTGTTTACATTAGACTTAAAGGATTATATTGTAGTCGATTCTGAAGCAGACTTGTATCTTGGGATTTTCTTAAAAAAAAAAAATAATAAAATTAATGTGCTATAATAGCTAGTCTGATTTCATTTACCCTTCATCTAATGCAGATTCATGATTTTGCAATCACCCCCCCCCCCCCAACATACACCATAACAAACTCTCGTCCATGCTTAACAGTTAGTATGGTATAAGGGATTACTGTTCTTTCACCAATTCTTTGCCATACATAAATCTTATTTGACTTAAATATTTCAACCTTTGATTCATCAGTCCAAAGAATTTTATTCCATTTATTATTGCAGTCTTTGAGCATTTTGTTTTTCTTTCACATCATTGGTTTCTTAACAGCAATTCTGCCACATAAGCCAGTTTCAGAGTCTTCTCTTCATTTCCGGATGTTGACACTTGTTATATATATATATATATATATTGATTCAGTTCAGTGTATTCAACCTTTTTGCTGCATAATCTGATGAAATTGTTGCTCTTGTTGATCTTGATCAAACCTAATTTTGTTTTTGGATTGTCTCGTTTCCTGATATCTCGTAATCTATTCAGTTTCTGGAAATGGCATTTCATTATTATTTTTTCTGGTTTTTGTTTTTTTATTTATTTATTTTTTCTTATTTTAGTAACGACCTTGTCTTTGAGTGCACGTTCATGATGTTTTGGGCATTAGAAAAATGTTTTTGAACCAGAAAGATGTTGCAAAAATCAGTAAACTTATATTCTGGTGCAGAGAAAATTCACAACTAGCCAACTTAGAGGTGTAGCTCCCCTCTACTAACAACTACAGAAAAGTTGAGCAAAAAAGTTGAGTTTGGTGAAAAGAGTGTCAAAAATTGGTGATAATCAAAGGGAGCCATTTTGATGAGTTCAAGAACTTTTTATATTTTAGGTTTTATTTTTGCTCAGGAACAATTCTCTATAATAAAATATTTGTGGTGCTTAATTTGTTTGATTAAAAGCAACACTTTCAGGATGATAAATAATTTTGTGGATGACTAAATACTTTTGATGATAGTTTTGTATACACCCAGTATGTATGGGTGTGGATGGAGATGAATGAAAAAGCAGACTTGAATTTTTTTTATGCCTCATTTTTATCATCTTTTCTGTGCAATAGTCTCAAGCTACAGTGAGGTCCACAATAATTGACTTTATTCTTCTCTTGGATAGATCACGGGGTTGGTCTGAGTGAAGACTGGTTTTACAGAGATCCTTGTGCAATACATCTAATAGTGATAGGACAATTCCAATAATTATCCTGATTCCGATACAGTTACCGATTCTATTCTTTTCCAGATTTAATCTGGACAGATAGGTAGATATGTGTATAGAAGAGTGGACTTCGATAGGATGGCCACATTGAATGAATGGATGAAAATTCTTGATTTAGTAGATGTAAAACAGTTGAGGTAGCAGGTTCAGTTCATAAGGAAAGGCCCAAGGAAAACATTTAAATGTTTTTAATTTTACGTTTTTTTTAATTTTACGTTTTTTTTAATTTTACGTTTTTTTTAATTTTACGTTTTTTTTTAATTTTACGTTTTTTTTAATTTTACGTTTTTTTTATTTTACTTTTTTTTATTTTACGTTTTTTTTATTTTACGTTTTTTTTATTTTACGTTTGTTTTATTTTACGTTTGTTTTATTTTACGTTTGTTTTATTTTACGTTTGTTTTATTTTACGTTTGTTTTATTTTACGTTTGTCTAATTTTACGTTTGTCTAATTTTACGTTTGTTTTTTAAAATTTTATGTGTTTACATATGTTGTTTACATGTAACATGTTTTTTTTTACATGTAACGTTTTCTTTTTTAAAAGTCTATTAATAAGATGTTTATTATAGTGTTCTAATTGTTTGTTTGTCTTTTTTAGGGTGAAGGCCCAATAGAGTATGTGGTAGAAGCAAGTGACTGGGAAGGAATGGGTTCCTGGTTGTCTGCTATTCGCACCTGTATGCAACAGGACGCTAGTGGATTGGATGCTACCCTTGTCATGTAAGTCAACTGTTTTCTTTTCGTTTTAATCTTTTTCAGTATCTTGTACATTTTAAGTTTCAATCATGCATAGTTTATTCAAATGGTATTTCATATAACATCCGGGAATTTTGGAAATTATAAATTTTTTGCCTTTCAACTACAGTCAATGTTGATATTTCTATTATATAATATTTTATACAATATCAAAATTTAAATTTGGACGGAATATGTGTATTAAAAAAAACATTTTTAATGATGATACCATAGAAAAAAAATTTCTATAAACGTGGCTGGCACAATAATGCATCTGATTAAAGAGTGGCCCGGTTCCGTGGCTGGTTAAAGAGTGGTACAGTTATGCAACTGTTTAAAGTACACGCCTTTCAAATGAAAGAAAAAGAACAAGTTTTTATGCTTCATAATCTTTCCAAAAGATGGTTAAAAATTACTGTTTTCTATCAGTAAAAATGTTTGTCAGATATTTATTTTTTAATTAAATAAACATTGTCACACATTTTGCTACATTCCAAAGACCAAGATTTTATTCATCTTAGAAATCATTTTTTTTTTAAATTTTTTTTTTTAAACAAAAAACTTTGGGACTATTACGAATCTTTTTTTTTTTTTTTTTTTTTTGTTCACAGAACAATCGATATTTGAATGTCAATACTGAATCTCTCTTCCATGGACTCCTCAGAAAACAAAAACAAAACTTCAATCAGAAAATGTACATATTGATGTAACAAACGATTTCTTACTCTTTCTCTCAATTGGAGATGGTCTTGATGAATTTTATTATTGGATTTTTGTTCGTTGCATTGTTATGTATTTTCTGATTGAAAACTTTCTGGTTTTCTGACAAATGTTGGCTGTTTGTTGAATGAAATGTATCCGTAATTGTCCCAAAATTTTTGTTTTGAACAGATGATCGGTAAGATGAATAAAGAAGTCTTGATCTTTGAAATGTAGCAAAATGTTTATATATGCTCTGGTGTTATGCTAACAATCATTGAGCTTTCACTTTGATAAGGTTGGTTTATATAAAAAAATACAAAGTATTTGCAAAAATATATTTTCACACACCTATCTATATACCTGTAAAGTTGAGTTGTTTTTTTTCACTCTGACATTGATATTAAAAGCCTACCTTTTCTATTTAAAGATTATTAAAACAACATTTTTAATATACTCAGTCATGGATATGCGAACGACTGTATGAAGATTAACTAATTTGCATATTCCTTTGAAATCGAGCGCTAATTGATTACTTATTCATATTTTATGGTTTCTTAGATGATTGGTTTCATTTCATAATTATGCTGAATTCTATTTATGCATAGTTTCTACATTCTGCATAATTGCATAGAATTTAAGATGAAAACAATCTAGCACACGGATATATATATATATATATATGTGTGTGTGTGTGTGTGTGCAAAAGTCTCCACCAAATTCCTGAATATTTGATCTAAAGAGTTGAAACTTGATATATAGGGTATTTGGACTTGTAGCACACTTTCGATTTGGTTTTTAGTTGTTAAAATAGCTGTAAGGGGGTTAAAATTGAAAAAATTCACCTTGGCCTAGCGTAAGTCGACTATACCTGTTTTTTATTTCTGCATATACGCTAATAAAAAGTTATCGGTTAAATAACATTTGTTACAGTTTTTGTATATGTATGGCTTTAGGTTATATGCTAATGGATAAGGATGGAGAACTGTTTTGGTTTTGAGTCTAGTTGATGCCACATAAGTTATTTCTTTTTTTTCTTTTTATTTTTTTTTAAAGCACTGTATTAGGTACAATATAATCAATAGAGAATAAATATAAAATCTGCATCTATATGTAAATGTATTTTATAACCGGGCAATGCTGGTCGGCCAACTAGTGTGTAACACACACACACACACAATATTTTTATATAGAACTCAGAATGCCGGGATTACATAAACGGCTAAGGCAAACAAAATAGAAATAGGATCTATGATGAATCTCCCAAAGATCCTATTTCTTTCATTCTTTTCTTTTTTATCTTAGCTGTTCAATCTAATCTCGGCATTCTAAGTTCTATATAAAAATATTTTTTGTAACCAGTGTCTATTCAAAAGGTTTTGTTACTTTTTTCAAGGCGTAATTTCCCTTGATACTGAAGGACATTGCAGCCTTTCTGCTCTGATTGAATAATATTAGAACTAACAAAAATATATCTTTCTTTGCTTGCATTTAAAATTTTGTTTTTTTGTTTTTGTAATTGCTGCATGCATGAAGTTTATTACGAAGAAGTTGAGAAATGGGATAGTTTTATTAATAAAGCAACACAAGCATATTTTTTCTCTACATTTTTTCTCGAGTTTTGTTTTGGACAATTTTAAGTTTAAAAATTCAAAAATAAAAGACATTCCACTACTTTGGTCTTCCTAGAATCTCGACCAATGATTAATTTCCTGATTTAACATAATGC
The DNA here is from genome assembly GCF_053919585.1 of Euprymna scolopes. Lineage (NCBI taxonomy): Eukaryota > Metazoa > Mollusca > Cephalopoda > Sepiida > Sepiolidae > Euprymna > Euprymna scolopes. The sequence goes on along the minus strand of NC_136483.1, from coordinate 34,202,577 downwards.
CACTTTTTCCTGCAGGCATATTTTCTGTTGTCCCGACAAAAACTGCATTCATATCTTAATTCAATTTCCTCTATGCCTCTCCCCCTCCACCAAATAGCTATCTTAAAGATAATGAAATCATCGTGCACAGTGCTCTGGAGGTGCACTATAACTCATTAAAAGTGCATGCATAATGCATAGGATAATGTACAATTGTCAAAGAAACGAACAGTGTATGAGTCGTGATATATGCATGTGTATGAAAGAGAGATATCAAGTGTAGCTTTGGCTAATTTAAGGAAACGGTTTTTAAAAGATGTGGTGCCTCAACAGCCAACAACTGATGCAAGAAGTTTTTTCCCTGCTTCAGCAATTCTGAGCGTGAATTGTGGGAGTTGTGCTGTTTTCTGACTTTATGTTTTTTGTTTTCTGCTGAAAAATATTAAAATGTTATAAGATGATTTGTGTGAATGGATAGTGGTAAAATGTTCTGCTTTTTGTTTTATTTTAAAAAAATTTTAAGAGTTATCTCCCCATTATCTACATAATACTAAAATTCTAGTTGTCTTATTTGTTAAAAGTAACTACAAATACTGTCAACAAAAGGAAGAATCTATCAGGCATAATATAATATTGTGTCTGAAATGGGTATATTTGCTGATGATGCAATGCTCTATAACATGCATGAGGGAAGAAGAGATGTATACAAATCTAAGACAGTGGCAGAATCATTAGAAAATGACCTCCAGACCGTAAATGAATGGTAACATTTAATGCTAGTAAGACTAAGCCGCTCTCCTTTAATAATTACAAGTAGCCTCTCCACCAACTAATATCCATTACAAATAACTCCCTACCCGAGAATTCCTCCTTCAAACTCCTCGACTTAATGTTCACAGGCAATATGAACTGGAACAAATACAAATTGAGGACATTGTGAAGGCTGCTGCAAAAAAGGTGGGTTCCTTCTATCAAGCTAAAAGACTACTCACATCTGAGAGTATCCTGTAATCTATAAGGCCACCATTCGCCCATGCATGATGTATTGTTGCTACATCTGGGCTGGTGCATCTACCACTAGTCTCTTCCTCTTAGATAGGGTTAAAAAAAAGGAGTTTTCAATCTAATAGGTCCCACTTTGTCAACTAAGTTCCAACCTGTGAGCCTGTCTTTGTTTAATCGTTATTTCCATCGCAGGTGCTCGTCTGAGCTCCAATCCCTCGTCCCCCCTCGCCAATCTTTCACGAGAAACACCCGTCTGGCTGAAATTACTGTCAATAATTTTCTCCACTCTTTATCTGTGCCTAAATCCAAACGTAGATTCCATGAGCAGAGCTTCTTTCTTAGAACTGCACGCCAGTGGAACTCTCTTCCGCTTGCCTGTTTCCCACCTGACTACAACTTGGACGTCTTCAAGTCTAACATAAACAAACTCCTGACAAACCACCCCCTTAAGTAAGACACTCTATCAGAACCCCCAATACTAATGATTACTACAATACTATCTCATTGATTACTGTACATGCAATGAATAACCATTATCCCTGAGTGGCCTTCGGGCCTTGATAAGTGGTGACCCCCATGTAAAAAAACCAAAAAAACCTCTGTCCCATCATCGTAATGTTGCATCTCTGTGCCTGTTTTACAAATATTTTAATGGAATGTGTTCTGATAAACTCGTTGCACTTGTGCCTCCTCAACATACATTTCCCCGATAAATCCGCTTAGCAACAAAATCTCACTCCTTCACTGTTGAGGTCCCTAAATGTCAGAAAGCTTTCTATTCTAATAGTTTCTTCTTCTGAACAGCTAGACTTTGGAATTCCCTTCCTACTATTTGCTTCCTTGACTGCACTGATATGCAGAAGTTTAAATGTAATGTAAACCAACATCTTGCTGATCTTTCCTAGACATGGTCCCAAATAGTAGCCCCTTATGTCCAAGTGGTGATATGCCTTGTTAGGGGTGAATGTGAAGGAACAAAAACGTGTATGCAGTGTAAGGTATGGAGGTGAAACCTAGCCAGTGAGAGTTGAAAATATGCTTTACACAAAGAAACATAGATGTCTAATGTGAGTGTTAAAGACCTGCTTAAATCTGGACAGTATATGGAGGTGTGTGCAGAGCAGGAGACTGTTGGTATGGTCATCTTGAAAGAATGAATGAGAGTTATTGGCTTTGGAGATGTAGAACAGTTGTGGAAGAAGGATGTAATGTTACGCACATGTTAACATATAGGCACCATCGCAAGAAACCAAGACAAGAAAAAAATTTGACTCACTATTTTTTCCAACAGACATTTATATACAGGTGCTTTAAAAATAACGCCTTGTTTCTTGTTCAAAAGTCTTTTCATACTCCAATGTGCTTAATATGACTCTGCCATGTTGAACATGTGATACTCTGTCCCTGTCCATCCAGGTTTAGCATGCGTCTTTTCCTGTTACTCTCTGGTCACCTATGTAACGCGTCTATCTCTGTCCTTCTCTAACATGATCATCGATCTGTGCACAGTTTCTTCTTTCTATAATCTTTTTCTTTTGTACGTTGCTATGAAGTCACCTTGCATGTGGCTTGATATTTGCATGCATTGGCTGTTGCTGTTGTCATACATGCATCCACACGGTTACAAGGGGAGGTCAAGAAAAGTATGGGATAAGGATGGATTTGAGATAAATAGCTGGCCAGACATAGACTAGTTAGAATGTCTAAAGACCAGCATGTAAAATAGATGTTAAATCGAATATAATGATTATGCCAGAACGAATGCAAATCTGTAGATGGAAGCACCACCGGATTCATAAAACATGGAATTCAAATGTGATCTTCATATTGTAGAGTTTATAACTCAAGTTCTGACTCCTTAAACTGTAAATGGTCCAACTCTGATTGAGCCAAGGAATCGTCTGTGTAATAAATTGGAGATTCTAACTAGGAAAATGTTACACAAATACTAGGTATAATGACAAGGATGACCGTGTGCCCCCTCTCCCTACATTTTTTAATCTATCTAATACTAAAACTCTGCAGACCATAAATATTTGGACATGAATGATTATATGGTTGGAAGAAGATAGACAAATAAGAGAAGTTATGAGAGGAATAGAATGACATTAATAATAGAAAAGGGGAGTCTATCATGATGTCATGATGTATTCTGAAATCCTTGGAGTTGTGAAAATTAGACATATCAAAAAGATATTTTGTCTATTTTGTTCAAATTACTTAAAATATTAAGGAACTTTTTAGAAAAATCTTGTATAGAATAGTTTATTTACACAAAAAAATGTGGTCTGAAGCAATTATTCCCCCCCCCCCCAAAAAAAACCTCATTACGAATAAAACATCACCTACAAAATACTTAGGAGGTTCAGATGTAGGAGCAGGAGTTTCTTAGATTTCTAAAATTTTCTTATCAATGCCCAGACCTAGGTTCCTTTTTTATCCTTACAAAGGCAAATGTTACTCAAGGATAAGAGTTAATAAAATTCAGTTGGATGATGTACCACAAGAGAATTACAAATGGAGATGGACAAAGTTTGATTTACTTAAGGACAGCTCAACAATCTTGGTAGTAAGTGTTCAACAAATGGCTTACAATAAAATACAATTAAATAACTTAGGGTTGATTTCATGTACAACAAACGGAGCAAAACCAATTATATGTAAAGTAATGACTTTTGTTCAATTACTCGCATACAATAGTTAACAATAGGTATTGTGATTTCACCATTAAACAACTTAAAAATATGGTATGCTGAAATGATCAGCTGCAGACAGAATGGCTTTCTCGTTCAAATCTAAATCCAGTCTGATATATTTGCAAAAACATACATAGACATGAGCTTTTTTAGCAGAATGAAATAGGAAGCAAAAAAAAAAAAAAAGGATAAAGTTATAGAAGTTGCTAAATCTGGCTAAAATGTAGGCAGTTCAAAAAAAGAAATGAAAAGATGTTTCTATTTTTCTTAGTGTGTGTTTCCAGTTGATTTATGACAGTTTTTTCTTCACTTTTTAAATCTTCATTGGTTATCTTCATTTTGTTGAACATTTCTTTATCTTTTTTCTTCCTGTTCTTTCTTTTAATATAACTGTACATGTATTGATATATTCTTTTTATAACCGTTTGTTTTTTGGCTGTCAGGCATTTTCTAGTAAACGTAGGGTTAGATTTATTCATGCTTGTTTTATTAGCAGTTTGAATATTAGTCTTAAAAATGATTGCAAGTGAAATAAAAAGTACTCTAAATCAAATTAACTATTGGATTTATATTAATCGATGTGATCCTCATATGAATAAATTTGCATTTAAAAGAATTAATAAAAGGATTAAAAAAAACTTGCTTATCAGTTAGAATCTTGAATTTTGTCATTGATAGCTTTAAAATTGACAAATCGATATTCCATACTACCTAGTCAATTTGTCTGTCTTCAACTATGTTCGTTACAATAACAACTCTTCTTTCTGTTTAGTGTGTTTCAAAAAATACTTATTCCATCTTTCTAGAGTATTATAGTGGAAACCTTTTTTTTTTTTTTATGATTAAAAAACATTTCTATTAGAATGAAGCCAATTAAATTTCTCTAAAATATAATCTTTCCTAAAAACTTTCTTTTTTTTTTTTTTGTGCATTGATATTCATATCAAAAACCCTTTTTTTCTATTTATTTAAAAAGAAAATACAACTTTGTTGTATATGGGTCGTGGAATTGCATTCACCTGCAAAAGATCTAGCTAATTTGCAATATTCTTTTAAACGTTCATTTTAATTAATTCCCTACTAGTTTTTTGTTTTCTTATCAGCTATTAGTTAACTATTCTGTATGATTATATTCATGCAGATATTCTACATGATTTATACTTGTATAATATTGCGTAAAAAGGTTATAGTAAACACAAACCTCTTTTTATTTATATTTATGTACTTATGTACGCATATTTTTTAAACGAATATATATATATATATATATATATATATATACACACATGTATTTTTTTTTTTTTTAATTTTTCCTACGAAACTCCTGTCAGTTTTTTGGCTTATAGACATGAAACTTAATATACTGGGTATTCAAACCCATGCAGAACTTTATATTTGGGTTTTAACTGGGGAAAATCAGTGTGAAAATTAAACATTAAGTTAATCGTAAGCTAAACGTTTTGATTCTCGGTGGTGGCTCACAAGTTATTTGTTTTTTAACATTTTAAATCCTTGCTATATATTGAGTCCAATATATAATAATAAATACAAAATCTGGATTAATCAAAATATCATATTTAAATGTATTTTATGGCCAGGCAATGTCAGGCGGCCTGCTAGTGTATATACAAGGTGACCCAAATAAAATGGGGCCCACTCTAATTCGGCTCTGTTTCTTAGTGTTTCGTCTGAATGAAATGAAAATTTGGTCATAACTAGTTTATTATTTTCAAAACATCACATCAAAACACTAGGGTCTTTGGCTTTTTTTCTCCATTCTACAGCATATGTTCTAGATGGCCTCCATTTAGCTTTTTTTTTGGGGGGGGGTCACCCTGTATAATATAAATATATAGTCTGTACTGAACTACTTTCTGTTTCAAATAATCCTCATAGAGATAACTAGCCTAAAATTTAATCTAGAAAATTCTAGTATATTAGACATCCATCAATCTTTATGTCACGGGTTGTCTAAATCAATTGTCATCTCCCATTTCTGATTTGATGGATGACATAATCATTTTGTGATGCCAACAAATGTGCACAGGGATAGAATAGAATAAAGTGAGACAAAATGTTTAAAGGTTTTAATAGTGTGCTAAACTTTGAGTTTAGATAATTTGTCTAGTATGTACCCATTGAAAGTTTTCTAAGCTATATTTGAAGTGCGTTTTGGAAGGTTTTTTTTCAAGTATATTTCAAATGTGTATTGGAAGTTTTCTCAACTAAATGGAAAAAAAATTTAGTCCTACGTCTTTTGGAAAACTCCTTTGTTTAGAAGTCAATTTTTTGCCATCTTTGCGTTAGTTTGCTTCCAACAATTTATGCTAATCTTAACATTATTGTAGGAATCATCAACCTTTTTCTTGAAAAACTGTTTTGGGGATTTAAAAGCAACACAGTATTTTACCTCATGGTTCCCCAGCAGTGTTGATCACACTATATATATCTATATATATAATATCGTTTGTTTTTCTTCTATCCCTTTTTCCTCTGGCGCGTTACAGGTTTCAGCCTGCTTACTACTACTACTCTTTTCTCAACCAACCAACACCCTTACACACACCTCCACTTTTTTTTCTGCCTTCATGCCACAGGTTCGAACCTGCCTGCCTGCTAAAACTTTTTTTTTTTTTGCTCAACACACACCTCCAAACACCTGGCCAACACCAGGCACCCAGGTTAGTATATATATAAAGTGACCTGGCTTGTGTGTGTGGAAATTCTCTACTAAACCTCCTCTGAAGTTTTGGTCTCCAAACTTGAAATTTGATATATATAAGGTATTTGAACTTGTGGAACACTTTAGATTTGGTTTTTAGCCAGTAAAATAGCTGTTCAGGGGTCAAAATTCCAAAAACATTGACCTTGGCCTGACATAAATTGCTTCTATTCATTTTTTTCTGCCATGTGCTAATTAGTAGTTATGAGTTAAACGTTTTTTTTTTTTTTTGTCACTTTTTTTATATGTATGGATTTAGGTATTATACTAACGAACAAGGCTAGAAAACTATAGTTTGGTTTCGATTCTAGATGGTGGTAGACAAGTGTGTTTATTTTTAACTTTCGAAATCATTACTATCTATTGGGTGCAATATATTAATCAATAGAGAATTGGCTGTATAATAATAATAAATACAAAATCTGCATGAATTAAAATATAATATTTCAGCATATTTTATGACTGGGCAACGCTGGGCGACCTGGTAATATCTATATATAAAAGTGACCTTGTCAGTGTGTGTGTTTCTACCAAACTCTGAATATTTGGTCTACAGAGTTGAAATTTGATATATAAGTTATTTGGACCTGTAGCACACTTTCAACTTTGTTTTTAGTAAAATAACTAAGGGGTGAAAATTAATTTTAAAAAATTGACTTTGACCTGGCATAAGTTGACTGTATCCATTTTTTTCAATGCATGCAGAATGACAAATTATAAGGTTAAACGTTATTTTACAGTTTTTAGGTACATAAAGCTGGTGAGCTATACGTTTCCGTTTCAATTTTAGCTGATTGCACACAAATCATTTTTTTTCTTTTGAAATCTATGTATATTAGGTACAATATAATAATCAATAAAGAATTGGCTCTATAATAATAAATATGAAATCTGTATGAATTAAAGTATAATATTAAAGCATATTTTATGACAGAGCAACTCAGGTGGCCTACTACTATAGATACATAATTAGCCACTGTCCACATAGTCTATGCTTAATGGATAACACAATTTATTTCATGTTTTATGTCATAAAGACTTTTCTTTGCATTTATGGTAAGTATTTGTTGAAATTTGATTTGAAGGCAACTATGTTGTTGCCTGCAGGGAAGTAGTTTCACAGCAATGGAAGTCAGATTTTCCCCTATTTAATTCACCGAAATAACTTTGATAAGAAGAGATAGTTTTTTTTAATTTTTTATTTCAATCTTTTTCATTCCGTTAGTCTTTTGTGTCAAATATAGGTCTGTATTTTGAAAAAGAAACTATTTTCAATTGATTTTATTAATTTTAATAGTTAGTCCTGGTCAATATTTTTTTTCTTTTAGTCAGAACTAGAAGCAGATGTATGGTGACCAATATTTACACTTCAGCATCCTAAATGAAAATGCTTTAAATCATTTCTATGCATGCAGCTTGATGCATACACTCATCTAAATTAATAACAAATAACAATATTTTGCACCAATCAGAGGATTTTTCTGAATTTATTTAAAATGGCCCTTTTAGCGCCACATCAACATCAGATTTTTCTTCACAAAACTACTTGCACTGAATCCACGGATCGGCATCACCACTCTGTTGGGACTTGGGTTTGCTATGTTTCAACTCGCATGTACAGTAATAAGTATACACATGCAAAAATTAACGAACATACAGACACACAATTAACTCTTTTATTGTCGTTTCTTCATCTAAAACTACCTTATTCATTGAAATTTTCCTAACCTTTGTCATTGAACTGTTTTTCTAATATGAAAACAAATGAAAATTGACTCTTATTTATAACTTTTAATGAAATATAATTTGTAAGATTGAACAGAGCAGTTTTAATTATGATTTTTAGGTTTGTGTAATGCACGGCTCTTAAATTATTGACTGACTTCTTTGATATCTCTGAGATTCTTCCTTGTTTTACAAGGTTTTTTAAAATATTGATGAACATTGTTTTTCCTATTGCTGTAAACTTCCATTTGAAACATATAAAATATCTCCTTTGTAAATTTATGCCTCTGAACTTATTTTGCTTGTGTTTTTTATATAACATGTCTCTCAGTCTCTAATTTAATTTAATTATAAACCCTAAAAACATTTTCATTGAGAATGTCTCCTTAAAATTGGCATTTACCGAAAATACCTCACCCAAATTAGAACCCTTAAAACTAGGTATGTGCAAAATGACTGCCGATTTTCAAAATGCATAAACATTTTGACCTCTTCCTTTACTGAAAACTTCACCAAAAATCAGGAAATTAACCTATTTTAATGAAATTTTCAATATTTATCAAATAATGATCACAGAATATAATGAACCCTTTATTTTTATTTAAATCTTGGTGAAAAATGTATTCTGTTTAAACAAAAAATATTTTTACTAAAGTTATGGTTTTCAGTAGTAAAAAAAATGCATGAATTTATTTTTGCTTTTTTTTATGAAAATAAAGCATCGTAAATTGTAACAATTAAACAAAATTATTATTCAATTTTTAAAAGAACATTACGAAGAAAGCTCCTAAAGTCTGTATTAATTAATTTGATATGACTCAAAGAAAAATTAATTTCTTGAACTACCGATATTATCATTTAATTAAGCATTGTTTATTTAATATTTTCACACAAAAGAATTATAATTGCAAAAAAATTTTTTTTTATTTTTTTATTTTTTTTTTTTTAGATTACAGGTTTCGCATAATTTTTATATATAAAATTCTAATATTTTCCTTGCTTGCATGAATGTGAAACTTTCGGCGTAATATAATTTTTATATAATCTTGAAAAACAATTTTTTTTTTTTTTTAAAGCAAGAACATAGAAAAATAATTAAATAAAAAAAATGGTAAAAATTATACAAACGTTCAGGAATGTACATCGGAATGTACAGATGCACGGCTGGGGGGGGGGGGAGAAAACCAGCACCCCCTACCTCCTTTTAACTTTCTGACACCATTTCCGGACAGCCTTTTAACTTTGAGATTTTGTGCTTCCGTATAACTCATGTTTAGAGACTTTCATTTTGTTTAGATTCTGCAAAGACAAATATCTCGCTTTTGGGGGCTAATTAAGCAATTTTTTGTGCAAACAAGATGGGTTTTTTTATTTAATTCAATAGCTTAGGACTTTACTAATTATCTTGGAAATAGAATCAGAAAACTAATATTTATCTTTCAAAGGATTTTTACAATGAATTTATTTAACTTCAAAATTTAGCTGAATTTGTTAGCTCACCGTGTAAACATTTTTCATAACTTTTTTTTTTCATATGTACAAATATTTTTTCCTTTTAAAAATTAACTTTAGTCTTTAATCTATTATATAAAAGAGAAAATGTGTGTTAGTGTGTGCACTTTTTTGTATGTCTGGCAAAAGCTTTTGGGGTGGGGGCGCTTGGAGGGGGTACCATTTCTTAGAACTTTTTATATACTCCCCAGATTATAATATCTCCGATTTACGAAAGGAGGTCATGTCTGTCTTTTATTCGAGCAACTTTTGTTATAAAATTCCTGCTATTCTGTCTTCTTGCGTGTTTGTTTTTCATATATAAAAGCGAAACTAAAAATCGAAAGCAGTGTTCTCGGCCTTTCGTGCCAGCACGTCCATTAAGCAATCAGCTTTGATCAATCTGGGGGAAACCCCTCATCAGAATTGCTATTCATTTGGTCACTCCCCTTTTTTATGGGGAGCTGCTTTTCCCCAACATCTTGGGCAAACAAGCAGATACTCAGAAAGCTTCAAGCTTAACTAGTTTTAAGCCAGAATTAACTGCGTGATTTCATTTCTCTATGGTGCAATGTTTGACCTAGAAAAGCAGACGTTTGTTTAAGCACCTGCGTTTTTTAATCGTTTAATTTGAATGATTCTCACTTCCTCTGCCCTCTTAGCATAGCGGTAACATGTCACGTTTTCTTTTCCGACTTCACCTCAAGGCTTTGGGTTCGAGCCTACCAAAATTTTTTGTTTTCTTACACTCACACACACCGCCAAACACCCGGGCAACACTGGGCACCCCTAATCTAATATATAAAATACGAGCGTTTGTGTATATGCCGCCAAAGGTTTTTCAAATCGGGGTTCCTACAGCGGTTAAATTCTGCAAGAAGTTTTTACATACTTCCCAGATTGTAATATCTCGCATTTGCAAATGGACATCCTTTCTTTCCCTTTTTTTGATCAAGTTAAACAAAATTTCCACTGTGGCATCGTCTCAAGTGTTTGTTTGGCTTTTTCGTATAAAGTGAAATTGTTAAAAAAAAAGTGGGAAGCTTGGCCTCCGGGGGGGATTTCTGATGCTTCACGAATTGGTCCTCGGTCAATGTAAGGGAAATCCTTCATACTGAGACAATTAGTATCATTTTTGGATACTGTCAGAGGTCCTCCTTTTTTGGGAGAGCTAGTTTTACCCCACATTAAAAACGGCCTTGTATCTAATGTGCTTTCGTGGGGAAGCAAATAAATATCACAACAGAAAGCAGGAAGCTTAACTGGTTCCAGGCCAGGTTTAAAAGCAACGTTCATTTCTGCTCATGCGTGGCGGCTCCTATGATTCTTAGGTTGGCCTAATGGTTAGTGAGGAAGACTAATTACCCTACGTTTTCGAGTTCGATATCCCCCCCCCCTCTCTCCCTATCTTTTTTTTGTTATTTTGTTCTTGTGTCAATATCTTCCACCCAGGCAAAAGTTAATTACCAGTTCATTTAATTCACTATCCTCTTTTTTTCACATTCTTTTCCTTCGCGGTACGAGTTCGAGCCTACCTGCCTACTACCACTTTTTGTTTTTGGCTCAACACACACCTCCAAACACCCAGGCAATGGCGGGCACTCATGCTAGTCTTTCAAATAAAATCAAAAAGTAGTCGGAAACCTAAAAAAAAAAATTGTGATAAATCGGCTTTCAAAACTATGTCCCCTTATCTTTATTCCACCATTTTTGCTCATACCTACTTAAAACGAACTCTCCAAAGATGGAGGAGCTTTCACTTTCATAGTTAGAAATCCTGATGCTAAAATCACTGTACTATAAGTTTATAATCAAGACTATTTCAATATTCACCTATAATAAAATCATTTATAGCGTTTTTATTGGCTAATATTTCTCCCTCCTGCAGAGTGTAAGGGGGATAACGAATAGGTAAGTTTATTATTATTATTGAGTCTTAATACTTATAAATTACTTCTAGAAAAATTTAATTCCTTATTTCTTATTAAAAAAATAATAAATTGACATTTTTTTCTTTCGATTCTTTATCTTTTTGGCAATGGCATTTATGAATGGCTAAAAAAACAGTCGAAAGTATTTTATGCGATTTAAATTCCAATATTTTGTAAGATGCCCGATGAATGTTATTTCAAAATCAATCTTTTTTTTTTTTTTTTTTTTTTTTTTTTAAATAGCATTAAGAAAAATACGAAAAAAGGAAGTGGGTTTTCTTATTCAATAGACAACTATTATCGAACGGTGGGCGCTGGTGCACTAATTTGTATTGTGCAACAAATTAGTGTGTAGTGGGAAGAGAGTGGTTATATAAACGCTCACCAACTTCCCTTACCCCTTTCAGTCAACTTTATTGCTAAGTGAAATTGGTTCTTGTAGCAATCCTAGTTCTTTAAAGAAACAAACGTTCCTTACTAGTCCTATAGAAGAAAATAGACATGCCTAATCTGTTACCCGTGGCGGTGTCTAGTCGTCTCATTCTATATTTGATCCTTGACAAGTGTCGAGGTCGCGAGAAGCAGTATTTTTGCTAAACATTGCAAGCGGACCGCCCTGGCTGTTCTGACTTGAACCCCCAGCTGCCATCGAAAAGAATAGTAAAAATCTCAATTTTTTTCATCTTTCAAAAAAAAGTGTGGGGGGGGGAGTAAATATTTTCTTACAAGGATTTAACAGAAATAAGTTTCGACAATGAGTGAAACAAAAAAAATGAAAGTAAAGATTCCCGAGCAACACTGGATAGGGATGGCTAGTTATTTAATTTAAAGTAAACTCTATGCTAGTCTTTCTTTTTTCTTTTTTTTTTTTTTTTTTTTTTTTTTACAGAAAAGTAATTCTGCTTGATCCTGTACAAGGATAAAAAAATGTCCAAGTGGACATGTGTGATAAACATGACAGGCACAAGGTCAAATAGATATTTATTATAATAATAATAATAATCTGCTTTTAGGAGGATATGTCTACTTTTACCTTCATTTTTCCAATTTGTTTGTGCACCTATAAATATACATAGCTTCGGTTCTTTGTTTTTTAATGTTTATACAATCTTTTAACATGTACAGTTGTTTGATAAGTTTGACACAAGGCCACAACATGAGTGTTCAATGAAAATCTCACTTGTTATTACTGTACTGTTACCACGTTATAATCCCACCCCCTCTTTCTCTCTCGTATGTATGAATTATTAGATCCGGGTTGGGATGGACATAAAATGATCTCCATGGAGTAATTTGCAGAATAAGTTCGAGTACAAACTAATATTGATAATTGTATATGAAAAAGAATGCACAAAAAAACAAAAAAATCATGGTGTTTTCAATTTTTTCATTATATACATATATATATATATATATATATATATATATATATATATATATATATATATATATATATATATATATATATATATATATACATACACTTTGTCCAATATGGAAAGCCAATAAAGATATTTAAATGAAGAAGCAAAGGTTGTGGAAATGATAGCGATGGATGAAATCTGATCACCTTATCTCTCTTATCTTCTCTTTGGTTATTCTTTTCTCTCTCTCTCTCTCTCTCTCTCTCTCTCTCTCTCTCTCTCTCTCTCTCCATAATCTCTCGCCTTTTTATATGTCTCTGTTTGTTTCTACCTTTGACCACCTCTCTCTCTCTCTTCATACTGTCATTTTCTGTCGTAGTCTACCTCCCTTCCATATTTTTATTTTTACTCTGTCTCCCTATTTTCTCTATTTTGTGTTTCTTCATCTCCCTCCATCTTCCGGTCTCCTTCTTCTCATTCTTTTTTCTTTTGTCTTTATCACTATTTCCAGTAAGTTCCATGGAGATTAAATTGAAACTAGGAGTGTCCCTGCATGACTCAGCCATTAGCCGGCTACGAAATGAACTAGTAGCAAAGGCCACCAAGAAGATATGAGCCTCTAAAAAGGATGGAAAATACGTTCTCAAGATTTGAAGAATAAATTTTCATTAATTCTCATGACTTTACAGGAAAATCTGACTAAATCTACATAATAATACGTTAAGGCAATTTCATGTCTTTATGTACATCATCATCATCATCATCATCATCATCATCATCATCATGATCATCATCCACCAATTATTTAATAGATCGTCGTCAAAGATGCAATTGTAAAAATATAATTTTAGAAATTGCAGCTGATGCCACTTTTGTATCGAACTTTTGTATAAAATTCAAATATTTTTAGTCTCCAGGCTAGGATCAAAGTCTTATATCTGTTCTGTTCAAAGATATAATAATTTTCTGGGGATCTATGTTTGCACTGGACATCTATAGAATAGAAATGTGAGACAAAATCTTACAAAAGTTTTGGGGATAGACCCTCATAACTAGATTATATTTTAAAAATACATTCACCAGAGTAATTAGAGAAGTATGAAAAAAGAAGGTACATTAATATCATGGGGACTTCATAAATACCAGGCGTCGATAAAATGAAAATACTTTTAAACATGTCAGCAATATATAACAAATGAAGTATACAATTGTGAAATTTCTATGGGTCCCGCTAGTAGTATTAATACTACTACTACTACTAATAATAATCTATTATATAATTAAACATAACTACTTGTGTCGTCCAATGTGTTGTCTATTTAGAACCATAAAAATCATGAATTCGGGACAATGTCTTCATAAATTATGCCATGGAAGTATCATTTTTGAATTATAAATGAATCACTTTGGTACATGTTTATTCTTCGATGTAAACAAAAATAATTTTTTTTCATAATCTACGTTTTTGAAAGTAAAACTAGTGTGTTTTAATAAAGTTAAATTCATTTATTCAGTAAGATTCAGTTATTGTCTTGCATGCTTACTCAACTCGCTCACCATACAGATTAGGAAAAAGGCACCAAGTTGTGTGCCAACTTTTCTGAATGGTAATACTAATCCACTTAATAAATATCTGTCTTTGCGTGTATCTGAAACCTATGGACATCCAAACTGCCGGACACAGAAAGCTGACGTATGATGGGAACAATCTCTTTTCTCGGACATGTTGTTTTTTATAATGTGTTGTTTTTTATAGTGTGTTGTTTTTTATAGTGTGTTGTTTTTTATAGTGTGTTGTTTTTTATAATGTGTTGTTTTTTATAATGTGTTGTTTTTTATAGTGTGTTGTTTTTTTATAGTGTGTTGTTTTTTATAATGTGCTGTTTTTTATAATGTGTTAGACCAGGACATTTTACTGGTAACTGTTTAAGTTAATCGACTAGGTTTCAAATTTTGACATTTTTCAAAATGATGAAAATCCATTCTATTTAATGTAATTTTTTTTTCTATTAACACGGCACAAAGACCACTCAAAAATAATGGTTAATGAGTGGCGAGACAACACTTATAATATTGGTGAAGATTTGGTTGTAATCCAGTTATTTAAAAGAATGATTCCATAAATATTTGTTCACATAGGATTTAAAGACAATTTAGTCAGCTGGAAAGCAGTTCCGCTGTATCTTATTCCACAGGCGGATAGTTCTAGAAAAATAAACTTTGTTCATAGAAGCTTTATTTAATTCTAAGCACTTCAACATCTATTATATTAAATATGGGTTTGTTTGTCTGAGGATTTTTTTCCAATGTACTTGAATTATACAAAATACATGCAAAAATATACTTTAGTTCTGGGATTGAGTTAGGTTTTAAAATAAAAATCTGTTTTAACAGTTCTAATTCGCCATACTTTATAATTAACTGAACAACTCACTCGTCTCCCTTGGTTATCTATTTCTCTCTGCCATTCTCATTCTCTGTTCATTCAATCACTCTAATATTAATATCTAGGTGTGGTTAGAGAAAGGGTGACTCTTTTCAGCTAACTTACTTAGTATGTTTGTACATACCATAAACACATATGTAAAGTAGATAGCAAAATAATAGGTTGCTTTATTTCTATATTATCTATAAGAATAAGCTGGAAATAAAGAGACTTGTTATTTTAAGTTATGCAAGAATAATTTCTTAATAGGTATATTACAGTTTATGACTTCAAATTATAGCAAGCTAGCAGGCTGCCTGGTGTTTCCCGGTCGTAAAATATACATAAATATTATAATTTAATTCATACAGAAACTGAGACATATGCATGTGTGTATTATGTTTTTTCCAAACCGTCCACTTCTTGCAAGTAAAAAAAAAAGTACTTGAGCTGAGATTGAAACCAAAACATAAAAACAGTGAGTCAAGTACGATAACTACCATGACACGCTCTTCAAAAAGTGTTTTCAAACCGACTCATACTTAACATAAGGAATCTAATGTGAACCATTCACGCATGCGCAATCCTAAAACAGTTTACAAACAGATAAAAATCTGATGACTCCCATGTACTAATTTTTCAATTTTGACCCCCTTAGTAGCCCTTTTTTCTCAATGAAAACCTATTAAAAAGTTTTCTACATATCTGAATAACCTATATACAAAGTTTCAAGGCTGTAGATTAAACATTTTTCTGAGTATATAGGTTGAGAAGTGTCCTTACACACACGTTCTAACTTTTATAGAGAAAAACTCATACCAGCATATCTCATTGCGACTGTCGGAAATAAAATAGTTTCTTCAACAAGATCTGAAGAAATTGGCAATCTTTGGCCATAGGATCTCAACAATGAAAAAAGTTGTCTGTATAAAATATTTCAGTTTGAAGAAGAAAAAAAAAAAAGAACCCTACTGCATCATGTTATCTGGTTTCGTAACGGATTTTCCAAAATTCTTTGCTTTTAATCTAAAATTAGTTCTTAGTTTAATTTTTTTAGTTTGTACATTTTATGTGATTAGACTTTATTTGAAAAAGAAATCACTTGAACTGCTGTTCTATTTTTGCCATTTTACGCATGAATTTTTGAATATTATTGTTATCTCAACACCTGGGAACCTGGGTAACTGTTTCTATGCAGTTGATTATCACCTGTTAGACCCTATTTAGTTATGGATTTTCCCAAATACAAAGTAATTCATCTTTTTGTTTCTTTTTGTTTATGAATAAAAAAGCTTCTAAATTAGTCAGATGTTTAACATGAAAACCACTACTACTATTGGTTATGATGGAGATGTTCTAATAGATATAGTCACAAATTATATAATGCTAGACTTTTTACCCGTTAAAAAAATGACAAAAGTTATAGTTCATTGATTTAGAATAAGTGCTTTATGCCAAATTGATGATTGAAGATGGTTAAATTTGTGCTCATTTTTGCATTAAATACTAATCCCTTACTGTGCATCAAACAGATGCCATAATTCTTAGTTTTCTGCACCTTATCATAACCAAAGGTCCATACAAAATTTCAGCCAGATTGGTCCAGTAGTTTCTGAGAAAAAGTGGAATGAACAAAGACAAATATAATCTATCTATCTATCTATGAAAATGAGAATGTATGCATGTGTGAGGATATTTCTCAACCTATATACTCAACGAATTTTTGATCTACGGACTTGAAATTTGGTATATAAACTATTCAGACATGGGGAAAACTTTTTAATCAATTTTCATCCAGAAAAAGGGTTGCTAAGAGGTCAAAATTGAAAAATTGGTACTTGAGTCATCAGATTCTTATGTTTGTCAACTGTTTCAAAAGTTGCAGCCTTACAGTGATTTTGAATGAGTTCTTTTTGCTAAATTTATTGGTGTAATATGGTTAAATTTGTGTTCATTTTTTGCATTAAATAATAATCTTTATTAATTCATAACTGTGCATCGAATGGATATCATAATACTTAGTTTGCTGCACCTTATAACAGGTCCATACAACAGTTCAGCCAAATCAAATGAGTAATTTAAAAAAAAGTAGAACAGACAGACAAACAAAGAGAAATATAGATTTCACGTATATACACATCATATTTTAAGATGTGTGTAGATTTTCACTATTTATTTCAACAGTGCTCAATACATGAATAGAATTTAGTAGCCGGGTGTAAAAAATATATTTATGGCACTTAAGCTATACATAGGCATCCAAGGTATGTTTTCCTTGTTACAACATAAAGTGTACAGATTTTATTACTGCTTGTTTTTATATATCCACATGGTGTTTAATCTAATTAACCAATCAGATTCGTTGTTCATTTTCTTTCCATGGGTTAAAGCTTTCACTAACCAATGGCTGAGCTTCTCTCAAACAAAGACCCGGCTAACCTCTACTTGGCATTTGTGTGTGTTTGTGGGTGGCACATCTTTTGTGAATATATCAGGTTAACAGTTGACCTAGTATACAATCAAGGAGGAAAAAAAAAGGGATTTTTTTGCTTGCGTTAAACATTAAGTAGGCTAAATGTAACTTGAAAAAATATATTCAATGTCTCTTCCATATAATATAGCAAATAAAGATATTAAGTTGACGATGGCAAAAAAAAGGCAACCCTTATTACTGATAAAGTGGAACTGACAATGTGTAATTTACATAGATCTAGCAGGTGATGATGATGAGCCTGCCTGCTGCCATTTTTTTCTTCCCTATTCTTTTCCCATTCATCCTATTTCCATTCATATTATTTTATGAAGTGTCTTTTGCAGACACTGATCGGCTGATAGACAAAGCAAAGTACAAATCTCTTCGATGCAGAGAAACATCTGCATCAATTGATAAAACAATTGATTTTTCTCTTTGCCTCACGGAATACACAGCCTTCATTATTTTAATTCTTGCAACTTGATAATATTCATAATATTGGTGCTGCTATCATAACTTGAAAATTTAGATTTTTAACACAACTACAACTATTGCCTGGGGCTGGGAGATATAACTGATATTGTCACTGATTTAATATATATATATATATATATATATATATATATATCAGGCACTTTTGTGTGTATGAGTTCATTTCCTATAGACTCTGAAACGACTGGGCCAAATTTTTTTTTTTTTTTTTTTTTTTTTTTTTTTAATTTTACACAAACGTACTTTGTGTCTTGCAGTGTTCTTAGGTAGGTTTTGTATCAGAATGTCTCCAATAAGAATCGGAAAAAAAAAAAAAAAAAAAGTATAATCCTATTTTGACCAAAGTGAACATTCTGATACAGCCTAATATCATAAGTGCATTTGAGAAGTTTTATCACTGCACAAGCAGAAGGGCATGACATATAAAATCAACAGTATTTTCTTTTGGTAAGACAGGGGTGCATTTGAAATAAATGTTTCTGTTCAAACCATAATTGTATCATGATACTTTTGCATTTTAAATTTTAATTTAAGCTATTATATAAAAATAATAAAATCAACTAGACTATAAATTTCTTAGTTATTATTATAGAGCCAATTCTCTCATGATTATTATCCGATATATAGTCACGATTTCAAGTTATAAAAAAAATATAATTTGGATATCATCCGTTAGAATCGAAACCAAAATGTTTACTGCTTCAGCCTTAGTCGTTGTTTATCTCTCCAGCATCGTTACCGCCTGAGCTACTGACAGATGGATATAAAAGGTTAAAAATTAAACGACTTTGAACTATGAATGTTTAATTTTGCGCATGTGCAAAAGTAACAGTAGAAGTTTACCTGCCAAGGTCAACTGTTTTGTTTACAATTTTGACCCCTTAGCAGCAATTTTTAGTAGCTAAAAACCAAATCAAGTCCAAATTACCTGTATATCACATTTCAACGCTGTAGACCAAATATTCAGAGAGTAGAAACTTCATGCACACGCTGACAAGGTCACGTTTTATATATCTATTATATATATAAATCCGAAATCCTGTCTGTCTGTTTGTTTGTTCACAATTTGATTAATATATACAAAACTTCCTGCTGAAAACGGTTATCTATATAAATTTTATTTACTATAAGATTTTCTATATAAATAAATAGCATCACGATCAATATATATACACTATATTGAAGGTAATGTACATAATAGAACTAATCTAATTTGCATATTAAAGAAAATCTTTTTAAATAATTCGTTCAATTAAAATTACTGATTATAGTAATGTAATTGATGTAATTTTTCTATTTAAGAGTATTATTTAAAGTTAATTTATTTAAATTATTTTAATTCAAGTTATTTTGTACTATTTGCTAAACTGGCACATTTTTAAGTAATTTTCACTGATATTTCACTTCCGGTTATGAACGGATATAGTTTTTAACCAAATCGAGAGATATGGTGATAAAATGATTTGTTTTAATTATTTATCTATACTCCTATAAATTCGTTTCTCTTTTGCGTGTATTGATATTCATATTAAAAACCCTCCTTTCTATTTATTTAAAAAGAAAATACAATTTTCTTATATATGAGTTGTGGAATTGCATTCACTAGCAAACGATCTAGCTAATTTGCATATTCTTTTAAACATTCATTTTAATTGCCTATTTGTTTTTTCGGTTTTCTCATGGGATGATCATTTTTAGTTAACTATTGCGTGTAATTAGGTTCATGCAGATATTCTACATGATTTATACTTGCATAATATTTGCGTAAAAAGTTTACAGTAAACACAACATAGTTTCCATATATATTAATGCATACGTATATATTTTTGTTGAATCTATCTATTTATCTATCTATCTATCTATAAAAGTGAACGTATCTGTGTATCTGTATGTGTGTGTCTGTCTGTGTGTGCACATTTCCCTAAGTAATAACTTTGTCAATTTTTAGTCTACAGACTCGAAATTTGATATACAGGGTACTGAGATTTGGGAAAATCTTGGTGATCCGTTCTCGGCCAGAAATTTGGCTGTTAAGCAGTCAAAGTTCAACGGTTTGACTTTTGAGAACTCTACCAAACTCCTTTGACAATTTTGGGTCTAAACACTTAAAATTTTAGATATAGGTCTCTTGGATATGGATCTAACTTAATAACTTGATTTGAGCCCAAAACAATAAATTTTAAGGGGGCATAATAGGGGTCAAAGTTTTTAAAAAATTGATCTCTCCAGTCTCTACCAAATTACTCAGACAATTTCTGGTCTTAAACATTTAAAATTTTACATGAAGGGTATTCAGAGATAGGGCAAATTTTTTCATCGGGTTGGGCCGAAAATTTTTAGCTATCAATATATAAATGTATGTATGCATATTTGCATGTCTGCCTAAAACTTTTAACAGAGGCGACGCATTTTACCAAGATCGGTATCGTTTTAAAGTTCGACCTTTCATACGACAAATATCGAAAAATTATCTAAAAACATTAACCTTCATCTAGGCACTTTTCTACAGGGGGGGGGGGGCGTCGCTTTTTTCACCGATATTTTTTAAAGATATCCTCTCCTTTCGATTGTCTAGCCTTAATTTAAACATAAGTCACTTCAGGTTTGGCAGTGGTTGTAATCGCAAGACGTCAGGTTTTTTTCCCGTTCTTTTCCTCCTTTGCGATACGGGTTTGAGCCTGCCTTCCTACTACCACGTTTTTTTTGGGTTTTTTTTTTTTTTTCTCAACGCACACCTCCAAACACCTGGGCAACGCCGGGCACCCATGCTAGTATATATATATTTCCATGTGTTAGAACGTTTTCATCTTAAATTCTGCTCAATTATGCGGAATGTAAAAACTATACATATATAGAATTTAATATAACAGTGAAATGAAACCAATCATCTAATAAGAAATCATAAAAAATAATTAATGCTCGTTTTTTCAAAGGAAGGAATATGCAAATAAGTTAATCTTCATGTAGTCGATTGCATATCCTTGATTGAGTATATTAACAAGTTTGTTTTAATAATTTTTAAATAGAAATAGTAGGTTTTTAATATAAATACCAGAGCGAGAAAAAACTCAACTTTATAGGTATATCGATTACATATATTATGTATATTATATTCTATGCACACATTATATATTATATGCATATATATATATACACACACACACACACACACACACACATAATGTCTGTGTGTGTACAGATTAATTTTTATCTTTTCAGCCATGTGCAAAATTGTAGAACAGCATTCTTTTTAGCACATTTCCCCAAATAGGATTGTCTCTGCAGGATGACTAATATAGTGTTGTCAGGTCTATTAACTGCCTTCTCCTCCCAGCGTCAATACTGAACCTTAGACAACATTCTTCTCAACCCCACTCCCTGCGGTTTCTATTCAAAGCCTGTGATCTTATAGCAGGTTGGAAATGCCTGGGGCGGGGGTGATTGAGAATAATGGGGGGGAGTTGCACTAGGGAGTTTTTGCAGGAATTGCTTTGAAGAGATCCATTTATTGCTTTCACCAGCAAGGTGACCCTATATTAACAAGGAACATGGTCAAGGATGGGGTAGGGTAAACTATAATAAAACTAAGGAATATATTTATTTGATGCAGTTTAACAGACGATAACTTTGGTTTGCTTTTTATATCTAAAAAAATATTTTTTAGGGTTTATTAAAAACATGTTGAATATATTGTATAAATAAATCAAACTTGGTTTTGTGTTAAGTTTTATATTTGATTAGCAGGGATACCCGGCGTTGCCCAGATGGAGAGAGGTGGTATACAGAAGCTATTGAGCAACCAACCTCCAGCCTTAAAAAAACCCAACTTTTCTTCAATCAAAAATAGCAACGAGTACCCGTGTGAGCACATAAAACAAAAACAAAAAAAACTTAGCTGCAGTAGCCAGGCTCAAACCTGTAATGCAAAAGATAAAAGAGTTAAAAAAAGAAAACATGGCCACGGCGACTTATGTCACGGGCCTTCAAAATACATTGAGATTGGTAGGTGTATGAATTGTAAAAAATGTTGACACAAAAACTTACCCCTCCTTGCAAAAAACGGTCCAGTTTACTATGATAGAATTAATCTTTAGCCAATTTTTTTTATATTTTTCATCCGACAGATCGATCTTTCTAATGATATAGATTTTGTCATAATCTGATTCGTCTGTCAAACGTTTTTGGCAGGCATATAAACACATTTTGCCTTTTATATATTAGAAGAATATTTAAAATGGTTTCTATATTATGTTATTGAATGTATCTTAAAACAGTTATCTTGCTTTGCCCTAGTTGGAAATTAATTTTCTTTGTTAAATGCACTCGTGCACAAAAAGGGAAGTCCTTCTTGGCCTTCATGCCATTACTATTTACCAGCAAAAAAACATTTCATCACCTGCTCCATGACAAAGACAGTTCACATGAGATATCTGGTTAATAATTCCAGTTAAAATCTAAGTAAGGCTTCCTTGGTTTAACCCATTCCGTCATACTCTATACCCACCGGAACTTCAAAGTACATAAGACATAATAACTCAACTCATGTGTTATTTACTTAGACTACTATAGAGCCATATGAAAATTATAGAAAAAGTCATAAAAATAGAGAATGTGCACATATATATCTATATAATAAAGTAAAGCTTGTTTCTTTCTTAAATTTTGTGATTAATTACATGCTTCCTACAAAATCAATAGTTAGTTTGGATTTGTCAGTTTCTTTTTTTTTTATAGCGTTTGTCTATGTTAAAAGCAAAGTAGACATTTATGCTGATGACACTACCATCTATGGTAGCACATCTAAGACCGTAAACGACCAAGTTCTCCGATTCTCTCTCCTCTGATCTTGAGCACGTGGTACAATGGGGGAAATGAGTGGCTGGTTACTTTTAATGCATCTAAAACCAAGCTTTTATCTTTACATCATCAACGCTCTGATCCCCATCTGGCATCAATTGAAATGAATGGCTCCCGTCTTGGGGAGGCCTTATGTTTTGACAAGCTTCTGAGCTTGATCTTTACTCCTGATCTGAAATGGAACACGTACATCAAATTTGTTGCCAAGGCCACTGGAAAAATGGTGGGATCCTTCTATCGATATCTCACTGCTGATGCAATTCTCTATATAAAAGCCAACTACGTCCAAGTACTGTTGCCACATCTGGGCAGGAGCTGCTAGAAAAGACATATCCTGCCTTGATAGAGTTCAAAATAGACTTCGTAGCCTGGTAGGAGATATCCTTTTCTCTTCCCTGCAACCTTTATCTCACAGAAGAGTTGTTGCAAGTTTCTCTGCTTTATCATTATTTTCATGGCAAGTGCTCGACTGAGCTTCAATCTATGGTCCTCTCTCACCAAACTTTCACAAGAAACACTCGTCTAGCTGTAAACACTATCAATAATTCCCCCTACTCTATCTGTGCTTCCATGAACAAAGCTTCTTTCTTAGAAGTGCACGCCTGTGAAACTGTCTTCCGTTTTCCTGCTTTCCTGCTGACTACAATCTGATTGTCTTCAAGTCCAACGTAAACAAGTTCTTGATGAGCCGTTCCACTTAACAAATTTACCGAATTTCCATTACTAACGATTAATATATTGTCCAATTGACTACTGTACGCTCTTAACCCTTATACTCGAGTGGTCTCTAGGCCTTGATAAGTGGTGATACCCATGTAAAAAAAAAAAAAATGTATTCCACTCCAATTTCTTTCTGGAAATAATTAATTTAGCTCTGAAGATTTTTAAAATGGCCACACTTTTCTGTAATCATGTATATAATAGCAACAGCTGCCAGTAAATAGTAAAGTAAATTAACTCTGATAATAAATTGTCAAATTGAAAATGTAAAGTTAAGCAGATTTTGAACCTTTTTCTTTTTAATGTATTATTTCTTAATAGCCATTTACTTATCAAAATAAAAGATGAAATAGTATAAAGTACTAAAACCATTAATTTTTTTAATTCCATTTTTTACTCCAAACAAGGCACAGTGCTACTTTGATGTAGGGAGCTACTATCGGGGACATAAGTTGCAGGGAGGTTATGTAGGGAGATGAGCAGCAAGATATCTGTTCACATTACACTTGAACTTCTGCATGTCAGTACAGTTGGGAAAGCAGGAATCTGGAAGGGAGTTTCAAAGTCTAGCAATTCATTTCTTTGTAAATAAATCAGCCGTTTTAAAAACTTTTAAGTAGTTCATGAAAACTCAGCATGTCCAGTCATTCAATAAATATGATACTGTAATAGACATGTATATGTGTATATATATGAATGAATGCTTTAATAGGCAAACATTGGCTTGAGCCGTCTCTTTAAGTAATTCAATTTACCAAATTTCCACTATTAACGATTATTATGATAAGGTCTCATTGACCACCGTACACTCATTAACCCTTATCCTCGAGTGGCCTCGGGTCTTGATAAGTGGTGACTTCTTTGTAAAAGTGTCAAAAATGGAGCATCCTAGAAAAAATAAAAATAAAACACTAAGGCCACATTGAAAATAAGCAAAGTATTTTTTGTATTTTAAAATAAAATTGCTGAAAAAACAATTTTTTTAATATAACTTATCACTAAAAAAATTATCAGCTTAAATTAAAAATGTTTTCAATCAATTATATTTAAAAAAAGTTTTCATCGTAAGTAGACATATCATTTACAACAATTGAATTAAATGTTATTTTAAAATTATGCAGAATTGTTTGAAATTCAATTATTTTCTATAGAATTTGGATGAATGATTTTCCTAAAGAATGACACTTTGGTTGAGTGGAGCCACTTTCGGAAAGCAACATTCACTAATATTAACCATACCTGTTAGAAATAGATGAAAATGTGTTATTATAGATAGCAGATAAAAAATGCATTAATGATGTGTCGTTTATATTTTTGCTTAACCTCCTTTTTAATATGTAATTTGTTGTAAAATCACTAGTGACTGATACTTAATCAATATTTGAGTGATTTCAATATTAGTACTTGTAAACTGAGATGACCTATTGCCATTCATAGAAGCCAATGCTCTTTTAGTGATGGTTTCTTCACATCACTTAACTGGAGCACACTTGTGTTCAATAAATCACCGATTTTTGTGTGTTTTATATTTGTCTGCATTGACAATGATCAATATTAAAAAAGGGATTCAATATTGTATTGTTACTTGGCTTTATGCATATTTACTTAAACTAGAGATATGCCCCTTCCAGTTGCATAATTTTGCTAGTTCATATGATCGAATATATAATAGATTGTCCCCCCCCCCCCCATGGAGGATAGCCTCATGACAATAGAACAGATACTACATTTCTTCCGCCTAAAAGAAGTGAGATGATTTACTGATAAGAGCAAATACTATGCACACACTTTTTCTGCAAACGAGAAGGTAATACCTGGGAAGATTGTATAACAAAACCGATACTACGCTACCCTCATTCTCCTCTGAATTTAGCATTGAAAAATAGTACATTAGTTTGAAATAGTAAACTGAATTGTGCATTAAAAAATAGTAATAGTATAGTTCGACTTCAGATATAGTAGTAACTGTATACTTTTGGATTCAGACAGATACTGAATCGTCATGAGTAATGGATTAGATATGTATAGGATATCAAGGTGGGAAGTCAACTGAAAACATTTTTTTTTTTTTTTACTCCTGAGTCAATTTAAAATCAAGTTGATTTCCCACAGCAGCCGACTGAAATCTGTTTGACTCCAGAGCCTTTTTTTTTAATTTTTTTTTAAAAGGCCAAAGCTGATTCTTTACATGCATCCTCGTCAGTAACCTGGAAAATTCAATTTGAACCTTTTAACTAATCCACTCCAGTAGATGACTTTTATTTTGGATATGTTTTTTTTTTTTTTTCTCAAGCTCTTTTTTAAAATTTTTTTTTATTGCATTGAATTTGTAACACCCTAGATAATAATTCAATGTAGAATATACATTAATTCTTTTACTCACTTAGCCACTAATGTCTGAAATTATTATTTATCTATTCTCATATTGCGTGGTCTGTGTTTATATTGTCATTTAGTTTTTATTCTCATTATCATTTCAAATCATAGAATTATCTCCCCTTTCATGTTCAAAACCTGTGAATAAGGCAAATAGCAACCAAACCTCTTCCTCAAAATATTGTCAGTCCTTTGTAGCTTAGTCTTTGATTCATCCCAATGAGAAATGACATCCAAGATTTCTATAGGGTCAACTTTTTTTTTTTGGGGGGGGGGGAGGGAGGGAGTTGTATAAATAAAGCCTCAAGAGATACATGAAAAGTTACTCACAAACTTTTAGCAAGATAAACGTGTGTGTGTGTATGTAATTATCATTTTTTTACACTGAGTCACCATTTATTAAGGTCCAGAGGCCACTCAAGGATAAGGTTTAATGAAATCTTCATGTGGACAATAAGTGTCACCATGCAAAGATCAGAAACGACCAGAAAAATGGATGTAAGATATTGTTGAGATATGCTGGCATTGATATGAGTTTTGGACAATCACTTTAATAGAATTACCGAAGAACAAAGTGATTGCATATTAGTTTTATCTAGATTTCTATTTAAGAAAATACTAGATTCACAAACACGTGAGTAACTCGGTGTTATAGGAGAAATAACGAGTGCTCAATTACTTGTGCAAGAGCAATGTATTTTATTCACTGGACGGTATTCATTTTGATCACTCATGGAAGAAACAGTGGAGACTCAAGCAGTAGAGTTAATAAATGTACTGATGTACTGATAGTGTGATTCTGAATGGTAATTCTCCATCCATTGAGTAAAAAAAAATAGTCATGCAGAATAAGGACCATGTTATCGTCCAAACTTTCTGGGCAGTTTAGGTAAAACACCAGGTGTCTGACAAAAAAAAAATTTGGGGGTTCCCCCGATTTATCAAAGAGGGACCTATGTTTTCAGTGGCTTCCGTGAGTCCGTTAATCCGGACTATTGCCGGATAACCTTCCATTAGTTTTTTCCTGAAATTTTACCACAAATTGTATTTCATTAAATAGATGTGCACAGTAAAAATATTTTTTTTACACAAATTCCCGTTGCACCCCCAGGGGCTCAAAAGAAGTCAAAAATGCCCCAAAATGGTCAAAAATGTTACATTTTGCCGCATAACTTTTAATCCATCCATTAGATTTTTTTTGAAATTTGGCCAAAATGTGGAGACCATTATTCTTAATATAAATCCAGTAGGGTGACCTTGGCATAAATTCTGGTTCGTGTCCCCAGGGACTTTCAGTGCTAAAAACGCCCATTTTTGTGGCTCTTTTGTCATATTTCTCAATAAAAACTTGATATTTCTGAATATGTAGTCATTTTTCACAGTGTTCAACACAAATATACATGTGTTAAGGCCTGAAACTGCACCGTTATCCATTTACACTCGGATTCAGCGTCCCTAGGGGCTCAAAAGAGGTAAAATTGTTCCAAAATGGCCCAAAATTATACTTTTTGCCCCATAGTTTTTGATCCGTCCATTAGATTTTCCTGAAACTTAGCCAAAATGTGGAGGCTATTGTTCTTAATATAAATTCAGTATAGGTGGCCCTGGCAAAATTCTGGTTTGCATCCCTTTTGGACTTTTAGGGCTTAAAAAACATGCTTTTTTGGAGCTCTTTTTTTCATATTACTCAAGAACTTGATATGTATACCTATATAGTAGTTTTCCACCGTGCTGAATTCAAATATACATGTCTTAAGGCGTGAAACTGCATCGTTTGTCCATTTTCACTGAGATTTGGCGTTCCCAGGAGTTCAAAAGGGGTCACAAATGCCCCAAAAGTGCAAAAAATGACACTTTTTACTCCATAACTTTTGTTCCATCCATTAAATTTTTCTGAAACTTGGTGAAAATGTGAAGGCAACGTTGGCCCTTCACACTTCTCACATTCATCATTTCTTCACTATTTTTTGTGGCATCATCTCACATGTAGCACAAGAGGGGGACCATGTAGCTTGTTTTTTTTTTTTATGCAAACGCTAGCTAGTTTTTTTCAATGAAAATGTTATTTCTGTTATTACAAAGAAAATCCAATGAAAAATTGATTGAAAAATATTTTTGTTATGAAGAAAATACAATGAATTATTTTTTAATTTTTACCAAATTTAAAGAAAAGAAATTTAAATCCAGAAAAAAAAAAAAACACTGAGTGTAATGCAGGTTTCATGAATATTTTTTTTTTAAGAACAAATTATAGCAAAAAAAAAATTTTTTTTTTAATAATTTCCTTTTTTTTTTTTATGACTTTAAATCCAGATAAGTATTTATATTTTTTATAATAAACCAATGATAACAAATGTTTTGTTAAATGATGTTGGCTGCTATAATTTGATTGGTTCAACATTTCGGTATCTTTTGGTAAACTGTCCAGAAAATTTTGACAACAGCATTATCCGTATTCTGCATAAGCACCAATAAATGATTTAAATTTTAACTAAAATGATGAATCTGTATATATTTTCGTACAAATTCAGAAATCGTTGAGGAGCCTGCAAAATATTGTATTAATGTAATAGATAAATATTTAAAAATCCTAATTCAATAGAATATATCAGAATTAAAGTCCAAAGGAAAACTACGTAACTAAAATAAAACACTGGTTACACTTATTCATAATAAACACAAGGAGAAATGCTGTACAATAATCAGAGTAAAAGTCCTTTGTTTACATGTGATTAATGTTGTATCACTATTGACGAATCGTATAGAAATGTTAAGTAATGAATGAATTGGATTAGTGAAATAAAAAACTGTTGCAGATATTGACAGTGTGAGACTCTAAGAAAACAACTCTTGTCATGGGCGTGTGTAAGAAACAGATACGCCCTTGAATTTGTGGCAAAAATGCATTAAGAATAGTGGTGACTATGGAGACAAATAAATTCTGAAGCGCAAAAGGTTTTAATGATAGACCTTCTGTCTTTGTAGCTCTTTAACTTTTTGATTAAAAAAAAAAATAAAAAAAATAGGAGGCTTTACTTTTGGAATGACCCTCATACATAATGATTTCCAAACCTTAACGACGTGCATTGTCAAAATGAAACAAATTATTTTATAATTTTCTATTTGTTTATAATAAGGGTATTAAGAACTGAACTATCATTTGTTGAAGATGGGCGAAACGTACCTGTTTAGCTATTATAGTTTATGCTTCAATCATGGTAAAAAAAAATGTGACAAAATATTTAATAAATGAATTTTTTTTTTTTTTACTCCATTTTCACCCCAAACAAGGCACAGTGTCACTTCGAAGTAGGGGGCTACTATCAAGGACAAAAGTTGCAGGGGTATTATGAAGGGAGATGAATAGCAAGATGTTTGTTCATGTTATACTTGAACTTCTGCATGTCAGTACAGTTGGGAAAGCAACATCCCAGAAAAGAGTTTCAAAGTCTAGCAGTTCTAGGGAAGAAACTATTGGAGTAGAAGGCTTTCTTACATCTAGACGTCTCTTCTGTGAAGGGGTGGGATTTAGCTGCTTGTAAGGTTTGTTGGAGATATTCACATCGAGAGGGTACAAGTGCTTGTAGTTCGTCAGAACATTCACCATTAAAGTACTTGTAGAACAGGCAGAGGGATGCAACATTTCGCCAATGGGACAGAGGTTGAAGCCTCGATGACAGTTCAAGATCTATCAGGTTGGCGACTCTCTTTTGAACCTTGTCTAGGAGCGAGAGACTAGTGGCAGATGCACCAGCCCAAATATGACAGCAATACTCCATACATGGGCGAATGGTGGCCTTATAGAGGTACAGGATACTTTCGGGCGTTAGTAGATTTCTAGCACGGTAGAGAGAGCCCACCTTCTTCGCAGCAGCCTTGGCAATGCTCTCAATGTATCTATTCCAATTCATGTTCCCTGTAAACGTTAGGTCGAGGAGTTTAAAGGAAGTACTTTTGGGTAATGTGTTCTTGGCCATTGATATTGGTGGTAGAGAAGGTTTCTTGTAATTATTGAAGGAAGCAAACTTAGTCTTGGCAGCATTGAATGTGACCATCCATTTTTGTTCCACATTCCACTACAGATTTAAGGTCATCCTCTAGTGTTTCTGCCATTTCCTTAGATATGTGTTCATTTGTTTTCCCCCTTGTGCCTGTTATAGAGTGGTGTCATCGGCAAATATACCCATCTCCGAAACAATTTTATCAGGAATAATAGAGGTCCAAGGATAGACCCCTGAGGTACTCCTGCATTTATATCATATTCTTTAGATGTACGACTGTCGAGGACAACCTGGATTTTTCTCTTAAGAAGGATTTAATTACATTATGTATTCTTCCAGTGATACCATGATCTAATTTTCCTTAGAAGACCATCGTGCCATACCCTGTCAAAAGCCTTAGATATATCGAGGGCTACCGCTCTACCCCCTCCTGTTTTGTCCAGTGAACGGTATATATGTTCAGAGATTATAGTTAGGATATCTGCTGTGGAACGGGCTTGCCTAAATCCATATTGATTGTCGGTCAAGAGTTTAGCAGTTGTAAGGTGATGGATTAGAGTTTGATTAATTAAGGACTCTTTTCTATTTTGGCGAAAAGCGGGCGGAGGCTAATGGGGTGATAATTTAATGGGGCAGTTCTTTCGCCAGAATTCTTGAAAACTGGTACCATAGAAACAGTTTTCCAGGATTCAGGAAAACAAGATTCATTAAGGCATTTGTTGTGAAGTTTGGAGAGAACTGGAGCAACCTCAGCGGAGCATTTTTTTAATAGCACAGCCGGGATGAAATCGGGTCCACATATACACTATTATATGGCATTAATTTATGTATAATTAAATATATGTGAACTTGTGTTAGTTCTTTTAGTTATTTTACTCCAAGCAAGGTGTATTGCCACTTTGACATGAGGGGTTACTATTTGGGAGCATGTCTAACAGGGGATTCTGGGGAGTTGAGTATCAAGATGTCTGTTCATATTACATTTAACTTCTACATATTGGTACACTTACAGAAACAAGAAACAGGTGGAGGGGTAGTATTCTAAAGACTAGCAGTTCAAGGGTAGAAACTACTAGAGTAGGTTTTCTGGCATCTAAAGACCGCAACAATGGAGAGGTGGATTTTGCTGCTTATCAAGTTGATTGGGAGTATATAGGTTGAGAGGTCATCAGAGCACAGTTCATTAAAGTACTTATCAAACATAAATATACTAAATATAACGGTATTTAATTTTTTTTTTTTTTCAGCAACTTTTTATTCTATTCGATATCTAATTTTTTTTTTTTTTTTTAAATATTTTGTTTTTAAAATTTGTCATGATTTTTTTATGAACTACTTAAATTTTTCTACTTTAATGTATGAAAATTGAATTTTCTGCCTATTGCATCCCTATCACTAATACTCTATAAGTTATTCATTCACATTATGAATGATGTACTTGCCTGACACACAGGGGGGGGGGATATGCTTCTATGCAGTTCTAGAAAGTCTGCTTTCCTAGGCTTTGCCTTCTCACCCTTTGAGAAGAGGTTAGTTTGTTGCTAATCACCTGAAGAGTCCTTACTAGGGAATGCCAATAAGGCGGTCCAGGCATTTTTTTCAATGCATCAGTGCTCATCTTGACGTTAAATTTTCAAATTCTTTGTGTTACAGCTTCCTGCCAGGTGATACATATTTTATGAATCAGATGATTTTATTGCTGGTATTAGTCTCCCCCCACCCCGATATTTTTCTAGTTGAAATACTTTTACAGGGATATCTCTAGAGAAGATCCTAATTTACCCTATATATGCTTCAGGGTTGCACTTGCTAACACCACTGCATTTATATTTGCCCTCTATAGGCCCCACAACAGCGGAGTTACTATCTTTAAGAGCATATCTGAGAAAATAGACCACATACTGTCTTCACATCCCTCGGCTAACATCCATATCTGTGGTGACTTCAACGTCCATAACATGGAATGGCTGACCCATTCAAATAAGACAGATGATGAGGGGAGGTTTTGTCATGATTTTGCCATTACTTATGACCTCACTCAGATTGTTTGCGAACCCACCCGTGTGCCCGATACACCCGGGCAATATGCAAGCCTCTTAGACCTTTTTCTCTCAACTTCCCCTGAGCTATGTTCATGTTCCGTTAATTCTCCTCTAGGATCCTCCGACCACTCCGTCGTATCAGTTAAGATAAAAACGAAATGTAAGAAGCCCCCAGACGTACCCCTTCACCGTACTGTATACCGATACTCTATGGCTGACTGGGATAGCTTCCGTACATTCATATCTGATTTACCTCTGCACTTCATGTTTAAAAAGGAAGTGTCCTCCATAGTATCAGATCTGACCGAATGGTTAACTGTAGACATAGACCAATTCATACCATCTAAAAAATTCCAACAAAAACCTAACAGCCAGCCATGGTTCTCCCCAGAATGTGCTGCTGCTATCGCGCACAGAAATCACTTTTTCCATAGCTACCAACGTAATAGATGCACTGAGACTAAAGCTGCTTTCAGGACTGCCAGCAACCACTCTAAAAGAGTAATAAAAAATGCAAGAGATCTATATGCCCAGTCTATTAAATCCAAGGTAGCTGATCAGCGGCTTGGATCCCACCAGTTTTGGCAAATAACAAATAGGATCCTGAACAGAAGTGTGCGTTCTATCCCAACCATTATCAATGGACCAGAGGTCATCTCATCAGCGTCAGACAAGGCCAAACTATTTGCAAAGAACTTTGCAGCTAATTCTACCCTATGCGATGAAGGCCATCAACTCCCCATATTTCCTCCTATAACACAGAACAAGCTAGGTAACATACAAATATCCGTGCATGAGGTCGCCAAGCTAATCAAGAACCTAGATTCCAGTAAAGCAACTGGCCCTGATGGCATCCCAATTATAGTGTTAAAAAAGCTTCAACCAGAACTTGCTCCCATACTTACGAAACTATTTAAGCACTGCCTTAAGGAGAAGTGCTTTCCGACTCCCTGGAAGACCTCATCAGTTTGCCCTGTATTTAAGAATTCAGGTGATAAGTCATCTCCCTCTCAGTACAGACCTATAAGTTTCCTGTGTGTTATAAGTAAGTTGCTGGAATCCATATTAAATAGAGAAATAGTCAACCACCTCAGCAGGAATAACCTTCTTAGTGACACACAATATGGTTTCCGCTCTGCAAGATCTACCGCAGATGTGCTGACGGTTATATCCCACAGGATTAGTGAATCTCTTGACAAAGGCTTCCTTTCTAGGGCAGTTGCTCTTGACATATCAAAGGCCTTCGACAAGGTATGACATAAGGGTCTACTTCACAAGATTTCCAGCGATGGTATAACTGGAAATGTTTTCTCAATCATTAAATCATTTCTCTCTGATAGGCTCATAAGAGTAGTGGTAGATGGACAAAAATCGGAGGCCTGCAATATAAATGCTGGAGTCCCTCAGGGGTCAATCCTGGGCCCAACTCTCTTCCTGATCTACATCAATGACCTCCCTAAACACATACTTAAATCCTTTGTTGACATCTATGCTGATGACACGACCATTTATGGCAACACATCAAAGGCTGTAAATGACAAAGTTCTCTCTGATTCTCTCTCCTCTAATCTCGAGTGCGTGGTTCAGTTGGGGAAGATGTGGCTGGTTACGTTTAATGCATCCAAAACCAAACTCCTATCCTTACATCATTAACGCTCTGATCCCCAGCTGGCATCAATTGTGATGGATGTCTCTCGTCTGGGTGAGGCCCCGTGTTTTGACAAGCTTTTGGGTTTGACCTTTACTCCTGATCTGAAATGGAACACGTACATCAAGTCTGTTGCCAAGGTCGCTGGAAAGATGGTGGGATCCTTCTACCGCTACTGATGCAATTCTCTATCTATATAAAAGCCAAGTACGTCCAAGGATGGAATACTGTTGCCATATCTGGACAGGAGCTGCTAAAAACAGCCTATCCTGCCTTGACAGAGTACAAAATAGACTTCGTGGCTTAGTGGGGGATGCCCTTTTCTCTACCCTGCAACCTCCCTCCCACAGAAAAGACGTTGCAAGCCTATCCTTGTTTTATCCTTATTTCCATCGCAGGTGCTCGTCTGAACTCCAATCTCTGGTCCCCCCTTGCCAATCTTTCATGAAAAACACCCGTCTAGCTGAATCCACTGTCAAAAGTTTCCCCCACTCTTTATCTGTGCCTAAATCAAAACGCGGATTCCATGAACAAAGCTTCTTTCTTAGAACTGCTCGCCTGTGGAACTCTGTTCCGTCTGCCTGCTTCCCACCGGACTACAACTTGGATGTCTTCAAGTCCAACGTTAACAAATTCCTAATGAACCGCCCCCTTAATTAAACACTTCATCAAATCTCCACACTAACGTAATGTACTTGCAATAACCCTTATCCCTGAGTGGCTTCCGGGCCTTGATAAGTGGTGATCACTGTGTAAAAAAAAAAAAAAAATACTTGCTAGAAAAACATCAGGTACTTACGGGAGGGGCCGCATGAAGGTTGCCAATATATATCTTAAGTGAAAGTTTTCTGTTTAACAAACTGGATTTGAATTGGGTACACCCAGGTTGTCAGTCTGTGTCGTTAATCACTTCACCCCTCCCCTTTAGAGGTTATGAATCCATATTTCTTCGGCTATTAGTAATATAATGAATATCAGGGTAGATTAGTCTTGGTAGGGCAACTTCTTGAAATGCATATAACAGGTGCAAAAATGTTAACATTTATTCAAAACAGAGAATCAGCAACTATGTCCCAGAGCCTAGCTGGAGTCCGAACACAGTACCCCCGTAATAATAACAATAATAATAAAGGCTTGGGTTCGAGACTCCTAACAAACGGTTCCCCAGTTCGATACAAAACACCTGATGAAGGCCAGAGGGCAAAACGGCTGAAACGTTGTGACTATAACAACCAAGATGAGGAAGTCAGTCCGACAATCTCAAATGAAAACACCTCATCTCAAAAATACAGACAATTACTATTTATTAGGGAAGATAAGAACTCAACTTTATCCCAACTATGTGTAAAAATAGCAACTTGTGTTCAGTTAATTGTATAGGATGAATTTCTTTGATAGTCATTTTAAATTAGTAAAAATAAAGATCATCAGACTGACAAATCGCAAAAATGTATGACTATTTCTTACGTTAAATAACCAGAAAAAAAGGAAAAATAAACAAGAAATAGAAATCTATTAAACTGTTAGAGAAATTAAAAGGGAAAGAAAACGTCTCGTTATATTGTCTTGATTTTCAAACCCTGTTCTTCATTGTTAGCAATGATATCTTCAAGCTGTTGTTGTCATGTTTATTCCCCACTTAGTGGGAAGGAGTGGGGGAATCTCTCCCGGCTTAATTCTTGAGATTTTGCTAGAAGCCATTTTGCAGACGCTCTCCTTTTATTTATTTATTTATTTATTTATTTATTTATTTATTTATTTATTTATTTATTTATCATTATTTTTTTATTTATTTATTTATTTTTTTTTTCACACTCCGGGTTGACTGTTTGAACTGTTTGCTTTTCATGACTTCTCAGATAGCAAGGAAAAGCTGCAGAGAATCTTTCAAGGGATCGGTTCTCGAAAATGAGCACTGTTTTATTAATTTGTAATGTATATGTCCGTGGGCGAGTACAACTTCACACAATTTATGTGGATGTACATGGAGAAAAGGGATACGTTTTTCAAGACCTGGGTTTTATATCTGAACTATTATAATAAACCCAGATGCAATAAGCACACACTTAATATCCACTGTGTCCTGTTCTTAAAAGGTTGAAAATAAGACAACAAGGAGGTAGATTTAACAATAGGATGTATTGACAGCAAGTACAGAAATAATGGGTTGCCCAAGATTGCTTTTGACCTCAGCTTAGTGACTCTCTGTTAGCACAATTATTTGCAGCATTTGGAAGAGTAAATGTAGTGATACGATGAGATGAATCACCATAACACTTTCGCTTTTTTTTATCAGATTGCTACTGTTATATTTTAAGTAGCATTTTCGTGGTCTGTCACACTTGAATAGAAAGCTCTCCCACATTTTGGTACCTCTATAGTGAAAGATTAGGTTTACAGAAAGTGCAAAAGTAATTTGTTTTTCACTTGGAAGGTCACCATTTATCAAGGCCTGGAGATCTCTCAAGG
Source organism: Euprymna scolopes (assembly GCF_053919585.1). Classification (NCBI taxonomy): domain Eukaryota; kingdom Metazoa; phylum Mollusca; class Cephalopoda; order Sepiida; family Sepiolidae; genus Euprymna; species Euprymna scolopes. Next base: position 34,166,161 of record NC_136483.1, on the reverse strand, counting down.
ATAAGGGTCAAGTGTTAGGCAAGACATGATCAGATACAGATAGGGCTAGATTATCTAAATAGAAGACTCAGTAGAAATTTATTCACATTAGACTTAAAGACAACTATGTTATGGTCAGCCAGGATGCAAACAAACGGTATTCCATTCCGTAGGTGTTGCTAAAGACTGTTTTTGTATTAATTTTATAAGTTGTGTATTACTATTTATGGTGTTAAGAAAAGTTCATGTTGTGACCTAGTAGGATAGGTCAAATAGTTAAAATCTTGATCAGATGAGATATAGGATAATATTAAATGCTAAAATATACACTAAATTCCTGTTCATATATGAACGCAAATAAAAATGGATAATAAAACTGGATACACATAAGAATTAAATTCAACCATATAAATATTTTACTTTAAAATATTCCTAATTTTTAGAGAATTTAGAGAATGTTAAAAAACTGGTTAACTATAAACAAATTCCTTGCATTAATTAAAAATAATGGCATGATATTAAAGAATTTCCCATAATGTATGCTGAAGACTATGAATGAAGAGAAATTCTTTGCAAATCAAATGTTTGATTTCAAATAAAGTCTGCAGACATGCGAGAATAAAAAAAAAAAAAAAATGTCACCCTAAAAAGTATTAATGAAAACGTTGTAGTTATTAGAACGTCTAGACTGCACCAAATATGACTTTAATCTTTGATCTTGACACTGAAAATGGTGTGCACCATCCCTAATACGACAATCAACAATTCCCCTATTATCCAACAAGCATGAGGTCAATGGCAGCACAACCAAGATGGTCAACCTAGCGGTTCACCTCTAACTCCACCTTAACCCTGCCCCCCCCCCTTATCACTTCCTCCTTTTGAAGACAGAAGTGACACTCATAGATCTGAAAATTATCCCTTCACATTTCCATGATGATATTCCATTTGAAGTGGCAATATGCCTTTTTTAAGGATAAAATTGGGGGTGGGGGGGCAAAAAATAAATTACTATTTTATCTATAGCTAGTTGTAAATTACTGATACATACATTTTCCAACTCTTTTGCGGTGTAAATGAGTACAATAGATTTGATATGATTCGAACTCAGTATAACCGATTCTTGTAATAGTATCTGTTTTGTTGAGCTAATCACTACCACTTTTCTCTCTCTCACCCATCAGGAGAAAACATCTTGCACCCACTTTCTCTTTCTCAGTTTTTCATTTTTGTTTGTACATTTTTTAACTTATAGAGAAAAAGAAATAAAATTTTAGTTGTTTGGTAAACAACTTATAGTTTCAATTAAAATGAATTATCTCCCTTGTTTGTTTTATTTTCTAAGTAATTATTTAAAAATGTCTCTTATTACCAGTTGTCTGTGTGTGAATTTGAACTACATAATTAAAAAAAAAAAATTAATTATAGAAAAATCTTTTATTGTCGATAACATGGTAAAACAATAACTTTTTCTCTCTCACTCACTGAGGGAAAACATCTAACACCCACTCTCTCTTTCTCTCTCATCCATTTATAGAAAGCATCTTACAATGTGAATAACCTAGGAAAAAATAAAGGAAAGGAAACACAGAGTAATGAAGGAGATGGAAAAACTTAGTGCAGAATGAGACATTTAAAAAACTTCATATTTTTTTTTGTTTTGTTTTCTTTGCCAAGTAAAAAAAAAATATAAAATAAATAAAATAACATGTTCAGGAAGCTGTCCAGACAAGGACAGCTAAAAAGGTATTTGTCACAAAAGGATGGTAAAACCAGATTTTAAAATATGAGCACATTAGTTGGTATTTACCCCACCCAGATAGGATGTCACATAACGGTGGTTTAATGTGGGGCATCCATCACCTTTCAATGGTCAGGGTAGTTAATATATATATATATATATATATATATATATATATATATATATATATCCCTCATCTCTTCAGCCTCCTCTCTTTGGGAGATGCCAAATAGGCACACTCCACACTCTACTAGAAATGGTTGCAAAGTGTGTGTTTGTGTAAAACTGAAGCTTTGAACAAAATACAAGGGTGAGGTACATGTACTACATGAGACAGGAGAAAAATTTAAAAGCAAAAAATATGCACAGAAAGAAAATATATCTACTAGCTGAACTTACCTGGTGTTGCCTGGGATGCAGTGAGGTCATTTCAGTTTTTCAGTTTTATTTGTTTTGCACATTTTTTAACTTATACAGAAAAAGAAATAACATTTTAGTTATAAGGTAAACAATATTATATTTTCAATTAAAATAAGTTATCTCCCTTGCTGATTTTTATTTTCTAGGTGAAATGTTTCATATTACCAGTTTTTTGTGGGAGGACCAAATAAAAAAAATTATAAAAAATGCTATTTTATTGTCAATAACATGATAAAACAGTAACAAATAAAAATTGGCCAGTCAGAAGCAAAGTTTGATTTGTCAACTTAAACTTAAAATGTTATTTATTGAAAATTCAACAAGATACCTTTTAAAAGGAAATTGGCTGAAGATCATAAGCTACTAAAGATATACTTCTAAAACATTCTGATTTAGTATGTCATCTAGTAGATTATGATAAAAAAAATAAATCACCGTAATACTCATTCATCAGGGATAGAAGTAGTGACAGTGGCATCAAATAATGTTCCTTTATTCAAGAAAAAATTATTTTCTTATTTCCTCTAAACCAAATAAAATTTAAATTTATAGAAATCAAATAAGAAAAATTGCAATGTAAGTGATCATGGCTGGGAGCAGGAGTACATGAGGATCTTTGTCCATTCCTCTTGCAATGCTGGGTAATCTTTGAAGTTAAAAATAAGGGAATGTAAAAGAGGATTAAAAAAATAGTTTGAAACATATATGCATATCTGTTTCTGAATTTTTGAGATAAGGATTGTTGTTGTTTAAATTCGGGAATCTTTCTGTGGAACTTGTGAATTTGCAAAGAATTTTAAATAGAGCCCTCTTTAATTCAGCGGGATAGCGTGCTCTCATTCTGTAAGTTATGACCGGATAAAAGTCTTAATTCACAATCGTATTCTTAATATTGCCTTCACTGAGGATTGAACCTTCAACCTCTAGAAGAGTGTCACCTATAATTGAATTTTACTTAGTAATTTATCTGTTAAATGACGGATATAACTTATCATTTTTCTTAATCAGTCCTATAATAATGAAAAGTCAGTGATGACAATATAGTGGGGTATATATTAGCACAGAAGATAAAAATATAGACTTAAATAAAATAGACGTCTATAAATGCGTTATAAAAAATGCAACTAAAAGGAACACAAAGAATACAAATGAATAAGTGTGAGAAAAAGCCGGCAGAAAAATGAATACAGTAGAACCCTGGAATACGGTGTTAATCCAGTCCGGAGTTGGGATCGTAAAATAAAATCCCCATATGGCGAAGCCTAAGCAAATTTTATACAGTACATATAAAAATTCATAAAAAAAAATACAGTACAGCATATAATACACATGTATATAATACACATGTATATAATACACATGTATATAATCAAATAAAATTACAAATAACACTGTAAGGTGGGACAAGTACCGTAACCAGGGTCCGGAAAAATATTGGATTTCACATCGTAACCTGAAAAAAACGTATCCTAGGGTCACCATATCCCAGAGTTCTATCGTAAAAGAAAAATTAGCATAAAAAGGAATAAATGGAAGAAAAAAAACTAGTATAGAACATTAAGAGTATATGTATATTCCGTTGGTTTAATGATTAGACTGGGCTGGTGCTCAGGAGAATGGGAGAAACTCGCAAGAAATTAGGTTATTATAACCTTCCATAATTAAACATGAACAACTAATCTTAAAATACTTCAATTCAATCTTTGCTTTTTCAAATGTATGCGTGACAGACCAACAGACAGTTTCCTATAGTATAGTATGGATGCATCTAATGATAAATGTGCTTTTCTTTAATGCTGGTGAAAATGTTTTAATTTTATGATCGGGTATTGATAGTTTTTTGATGGTAATGGATATGACGACTGTAAAAAAAAATCACAACTTCGCACAATTCTAACACAATGTTCTTTCCAGGAAAGGTCAAGTTTTAGTACAGAGGTCAATAAACTTTACCCAAGAACTTTCTCACCACATCCAATCTAACAACTAAATCTGTTTGCACCTGTATAGCAGAATTTATGTGTATTTTGGAATGTTTAAATGCCTGTTGGAGGGGGCAGGAGCGTCTTAAAACTTGGGTTTATACAACTTCTCTCCTAATTAATTTTTTGTCTGTCTTCCGATTCTATATATGTTTGTCGGTCTCACTCCCTTTCCCTAGCTCTGCCTCCTTTAGTCACCCCCTTCCCCTAGCTCTGCCACCTTTAGTCGCACCCTCCCCCTAGCTCTGCCACCTTTAGTCGCCCCCCCTAGCTCTGCCACCTTTAGTCGCCCCCCCCCCAGCTCTGCCATCTTTAGTCGCCCCCCCCCCAGCTCTGCCATCTTTAGTCGCCCCCCCCCCCCAGCTCTGCCACCTTTAGTCGCCCCCCCCCCACTAGCTCTGCCACCTGTAGTCGCCCCCTCCCGCTAGCTCTGCCTCCTTTAGTCGATGCCTTCCCGCTAGCTCTGTCTCCTTTGGTCGCCCCTCCTTCCCGCTAGCTCTGTCCCCTTTGGTCGCCCCTCCTTCCCGCTAGCTCTGTCCCCTTTGGTCGCCCCCCCTTCCCGCTAGCTCTGTCTCCTTTGGTCGCCCCCCCCCTTCCCGCTAGCTCTGTCCCCTTTGGTCGCCCCCCCTTCCCGCTAGCTCTGTCCCCTTTGGTCGCCCCCCCTTCCCGCTAGCTCTGTCCCCTTTGGTCGCCCCCCCTTCCCGCTAGCTCTGTCCCCTTTGGTCGCCCCCCCTTCCCGCTAGCTCTGTCCCCTTTGGTTGCCACCCCCTTCCCGCTAGCTCTGTCCCCTTTGGTTGCCACCCCCTTCCCGCTAGCTCTGTCCCCTTTGGTCGCCCCCCCCCTTCCTGCTAGCTCTGTCCCCTTTGGTCGCCCCCGTCCCGCTAGCTCTGTCTCCTTTGGTCGCCCCCCCCGTCCCGCTAGCTCTGTCTCCTTTGGTCGCCCCCCCCCCAAGCTCTGTCTCCTTTGGTCGCCCCCCCCCAAGCTCTGTCTCCTTTGGTCGCCCCCTAGCTCTGTCTCCTTTGGTCTCCCCCTTCCCCCTAGCTCTGTCTCTTTTGGTCGCCCCGTTACCTCCTAGCTCTGTCTCCTTTGGTCGCCCCTTAGCACTAAACATTTAAACATTAGCCAAAGTAGGTAGAAAAATGTTAAATGATTTCTTTTTAATGTTCTTAGCGTATTTACCATTTTCACGGTGCAGAAATAAGTACATTTTTAAAGAAACAAACTACTCTATTATTATTATTATTATTATTATTATTATTATTATTATTATTATTATTATAATTACAATTAAAGATTTGTAAAGATTTGGTATTCACTGATGGTTGGTATCACACTCGTGGCATGAGTATAGAATAAATATCTTAAAAATATATTGTTCGATTAGTTACTCTGATCGGCTCGAAAGACGAGTACTGTTGAGCGGCAAAAACATATTGTTCCTTTTAGCTAGGTCGTGCGTTTTTGCACCATGTTGGTTAGCCTGGGGTCAAAGTCCCCAGGCGGCTTGCTATCACCCAGCAGGGAGAAAAGAGCAGTTGATCTTTGCGCGATATCTTTTATATGTATTGGATGGCTTCAGCGAAGCTGTCAAAAAAAGATTTGAGAAATGTTTTTCTTCGAGCGTTGATTGGACAGAAAGTGAATATCTTGTCACGTGGTATGTTCTGTTATACGTCCGCACGAAAAGACAGTTTTACTTTTAATTTCCACAGAATTTACGTGGGTGGATACGGCAAATGTGCGCGTAACTGAAATGTTTATTTATTTTTTAATTTTGATGTCTCTCGCGTATCGCTACGGATTGACTAATCTGAATCAGAAACTGGTTTGTCAGATAAAGTTGCTTAACTAGGAAAATCCGAGCGACTGAATTATATATAAAGAAAATAAATAAATAATTAATACAAGTTTTGAAATTTAACATCACGATTTTCAAAAGAATAAAAGTTCGACGCTTTTAAATTTTGACAAGATGAATACACTCGTGATGCATAAAAAATGTTATTACTGTTAAGTGACGCAATATAAATTTTGTAATGGGACAAGATATATATATATATATATATATATATATATATATATATATATATATATATATATATATATATATATAAATGTAAAGTTGGTTCGTTCTAAAAAAATAAAACCCTATTTCTAAGTTGCCAATTTATTTGAAATTTTGAGAAAACCCATCTTTAGAGTCGAGGTATGTTTTTATGTTATTGAAATAAATTTACCTCGCGATTTATTAAAATTAAAATATTAAATAAAATAAATATATTTTTTTTACTGCGAATCTGTTCTGTTGATAAAACTGAACTTCCGGTTCGATTCATTTCACAGCCACGAATTGACGAAAGATTTCATTTTCTGTTAACTCGATAAGTAAAAAAAAAAACAAAAAAACTTACTCATGCAGAGAGTGATCCGTGCTGAAATAATAATGTTATTATTTAAAAAGCCATTCTTAACATGGGGAAGGGAGGGTGTTTTGTACCTATTCTGTACTTTAACCTTACAAAATTGAATAACAACATATCATAAAACTTTAAACGTGGAAAACGATTTAAAAAAAAATAGCGCGGATCATCACTCTCTGCATTAGCACACACACACACACACACACACAAAATAATAATCCCATATTTTAAAACTTTAAATTCATTTATGTACTTATGTTTTTTAAATTTTATTTATGTTAAGGCTTCACTCATGAAACATTACGTTTTAATTGTTTAGTTTATTTTCACGGCATTGTTTACATAAAAGTTTTTTAACTTTTTCTAAACTGTTTCATTTTTACGACATGCCTCAACGTATTATAAACACCCTAACCCCCCCCCCATGTTAAAAACAAAATAAAACGCCCTTCCATAAACCTCGAAAGCCGTTCTTAACATGGGGAAGTTAGGGTGTTTATAATATGCTGGGGCGAGTCGTAAAATTAACGAAGTTGCTATCTATTATTTATTGCAAAAATTGCTTGAAATTTATTTATTTGACAAAAAAATTAAATTTTGGTATTCCTTGGACGTTGAGTTCCATGGCGACCAGTAAAAAAAAATAATAGTCGCTCCCTTAGTCTCCCACCTCACCCCGCGCGTAACATATTTTATTTACTGACGTTGCCGTAACTAAACGATTATCTGTCACATTTACAAACATTTATTTATTTATTTATTTTGAAAAAAGTTTTACTTTTTATGAATATTAAAAGAAAAATGGGTACTCATGCAGAGAGTGATCCATGCTGAAATAATAACGTTATTATTTAAAAAGCCATTCTTAACATGGGGGGGGGTTGTACCTATTTTGTACTTTAACCTTGCAATTGATTAAAAAAAAAAAAACACGATTTAAAAAATAGCGCAGATCACTCACTCTCTGCATTAGCACCGAAAAATGTTACTAAACATTTATTAATAATTTCTCACTTTTTACAAACATTTGATTTTAAATTTCTTTTTAAATGACAACTTTTATCGACTTTTTTTTTAAATATCCCCCCCCCCCAATGGTGTTTATTCCGAAATCCGTTGTTAACATGGAGAGGTTGGGGGTGTTTATTCTGAAAGCCGTTCTTAACATTTGTGGAGATAGATCTAATGTAAAAAAAAAAAAAATAAATACATTTAAAAAAAAACTAAATCATTTACTAATAACTTCTCACTTTTACAAATATTTTTTAATTTACATGCGCAGATGAACAAATTGTTGAATAGTGCGAAAACAAAACATTTAGGTCCACCTCCACAATTTTATTTTTTAAATGACGACTTTTATTGATAAATAAATTTACTTCTCCGCAACTTTTATTGATAAATAAATCTACTTCTCTGCCACGGGCACTGAACCCCTCCTTTTTTTTTTAAATAGTATTTTCGGGTGGGTATGCTGACAACAAATATCAGTTAAATTTTGCAAATAGCCCCCCCTCCAAAAGTGGTGTTTATTCCGGAAGCTGTTCTTAATATGAGGAGGTTGGGGAGGGGGGTGATTATAAGATGGACCTAATCTAAAAAAAAAACAAACAAGTTGTTTATGCGCACATAAGCAACTATTTTTTTATTAACTTTTTTTTTTAATTTAAAAATTAGTAAATTTCAATGAATAGAATAATAAATCATTTATCATTAATATGTGTTTTTAGTTTTGTGTTGAATGAAACTTTTTTTTTTTTTCATTACAACAATAATGAACCAATTTAAATCTTCCGGCATGCGTTTAAGGGTTACGAAATTATCAATAAATCGTTTAGTTACTAAGCCAACGTCAGTAAATAAAAAAAATGTTACATGCGCATGCTGGGAGAGGGGGGGGGCTAAGGGAGCGATCATTAAATAATTATGCTGGTCGCCATGGAACTCAACGCCCAAGGAGTACCTAAAGTGACACTTATGCACTTATGTTACCGTGCTATTTTTTAAAATAGTATTTTCCTGTTAAATTCAAATTTTACAATATGTTTTTCTTTTATTAATTTGTTAAGTGAAAGTACAGATAACCCGGTCGGTTTCTAATGCGAGGAAAATCTAGCCCCCCCCCCCCCCAAAAAAAAAGGGGTACTCTGGATAATAACAAAACATTAAAATTGCCTCAGTCTCGAAAGATTTCTTCTCTACTGAACGAGGAAAAAAACGGTGAAGTGTAGTTCACCTTCTGTTTCTCTCCCCCTCTCTCAATATCTCTCTCTATCCATCTCTCCCTTTCTCTCTTTCAATCTATCTTTCTCTCTATATCACCCTCTCCATCTCTCTTTGAGCCCCTTTCTCTCTCTAACTCCCTCTATCTCTCTCCTTTCCTCTGTCTCATCCCTCTCTGTTTCTAACACTCCACCTCTCTCTCTGTTTATCTATCAATCCTTTTATCTCTCTATCTCCTTCTCTTTCTCTATTTTCCTCTCACTGTCTCTTTTCTATCTATATATCTTCCTCTCTATCTGTCCATCTCTAATCCCTCATCCTATTTTAGTCTCCTAAATTAATTACAATGAATAAGGCATTGTCAAAACATGGATAAATCCTATTTTAGTCACCTAATTTACTGACTGTGAGAATAGAAGTTATTTGGAAATTACTGCTACCTTGAACAGCACCAGAAGTAACTGGTAAAACCTTTCTAATTAAATTGATTTTGGCAGCCATTTGGTAACAAAATGACATAGCCTTAGCCCTTGCTGCATGAGGAATACCTGCGACCTTGCTGCCAAGTAGAAGAATTATTTATTCTACTTTAAAACATTCAACTTTTAAAAAATCTCATCTTCGACATCTCCAAAACATCCAATATGGGGAAAAATATTGCAGAAATGCAAACTTATTGTTTAGGATGAATGCACAATGGTACGCAAAAAATCACTTGAGGCTCTTGGTCGATCCTTGCAAGATTTGCATCGCAATGTCAGACCATTTGGGAATGCAGTAATATTGTTTGCAGGAGATTTCAGACAAATGTTACCTGTTATTCTTCAATTAACACCAGCAGATGAAATAAATACTTGCCTCAAATACTCTACTTTTTTGTTCCATGTGAAGACATTAAACTTAACTCAAAATATGCATGTACAGTTGCAGACTGTTCGATCCGCACAAAAACTTTTGCATCACTTGTGGGAAATTGGGTACGAAAAAGTGCCAGCTGATCAGAGTTAAGGGCAAAATTCTTTGACTTTTAACTTCTGTAATTTCTGTAATTTTATTTCATCAAAAGAATAGTTAGTTTAAAAGGTTTTTGCAGATATTCAAAATATAAGAATTCCATTTGACTGAGTGAATGAGCTATTCTTGCAGGTCAATACAAAGATGCCCATGAACTTAACGCTATAATTAAATGTAAAATTCCAAGTGAGGTAGTCAAATACAAATCCATCGACACTGTTGTGAAAGCAGATAAAGTGGTTAATTATCCAACAGTTATATTTGCGAGGGATGCCACCGCATGTATTGTAACTGAAATTTAGTGTACTAATTATCATGTTGTGAAATATAAACCAATCCAAGCTTTGCAATGGCACATAGCTTGCAGTAAAAAAAAAAAAAATAACAAACAATATCATAGAAACAGCAATCTTAACAGGACCTTTCACAGATGAATATATCTTCATTCCATGCATTCCTATGATTCCACCGGATACATCATTACACTTTAGCAAATTGCACTTTCCAATTTTATTGTCATTTACAATAACCATCAACAAAGCACAGGGAACAATCTTTACAATTGTGGGCCTTACAGTTACACACTGACTGTTTTTCACATGGACAATTTATGTTACATATTCAAGAGTCACCAAACCGGAAAATCTCTATATCAGCTAAGAAAATGGAACAACAAAAACTGTGTACCCATGCAAAATGGAAATTTAAACCTATAAGAAACATGCTTTTTCTCATTTTGGAACTTTTTCCATTGCGCCAATTTGAGCCACAGCAACGCGTGGCAGGGTACAGCTAGTATATATATATATATATATATATATATATAAAACAATGGAGGCCTTCAGAGCGCTGCTGAAACCACACTTTCCATGTTCATTAGCAGGTCGATCCCACTCTTCGAATGTAGGTTTTTGGCTAGAAGAGAAATCGTGAATCGATGCTATGTCTGAAACGTGAAAAATTTTACAGACTTTTTAAAAATAGTTAAAACCATTTCAAATAATTCAGATTCATTTTAAATTCATTTGTTTTGTTTGAAAATTAATCAAATATTGCGTTCTTGATACAACTGAACTTTTGACTGAACTCCAATCACGTACCCCCTTTGCCAAACTTTCACAAAAAAAAACACTCGACTAACTACAACCACTCTGTACGATTTCCTCCACTCTCTATCTGCGCCTAAATCTAAATGCAGATTCCATGAACAAAGCTTCTTTCCCAGAATTACCCACTTGTGGAACACTATTTCGCAGGTCTGCTTTCCTAGTTGAATACAACATGGTAGCCTTCAAATCCAATGTAAACAAATTCTTATTGAGCCATGTTCATAGATAATCAAATGCTACCAAATTTACGCCATTAACGATTACTACAATACCACCTGACATTCATTAACCCTTATCCTTCAGTGGCCTTCGGGTCTTGATAAGTGGTGGTTTGCAAGTAAAAAAAAAAGCGCTTTTTTTTGGAGATGTGGATCGTTAGAAGCACAAATAAACAATTTTTATCAAATGATTTTAGAATTTCGAAAGGTTTCGAAGGAAACGCACGTTGGACAATTTTTATTCATAACAAATTCAAATGAATGACATTAGTGAACGTTCAAAACTTGAAACTGATGTTGAAGCCTTGAAACTGAATTAAAAAAAATCATGGATTACAACTTAAAAGTAAAACACCCTCTACTCTAATAGTTTATACTGTGGGACTGCTAGACTTTGGAATTATCTCCATGTTTCCTGCTTTCATGGCTGTACCAGCCTGCAGAAGTTTAAATGTACTGTAAACAGACATCTCGCTGCTCAATTCTCCAGTCTTCTGTTCACAAATCGTATCCACTTACGTACAAGTGGCAGTATGTTTTGCTTGGATTGTAAAAAAATAAGTTATAGTTTCGCGTGTCTTTCCGATTCCAAGAAAAGCACAAATTTTTACACGCGCCATATTATATAAAAGAATCATGCTACTATCATTAGTAGTAGAAGTAACTACTTGACTCTCCACGAGAAGGCAAATCTAAACATGAGGTCAGTTTTTAATGTGAGAGATATTCAGTTCCTCCAATAAAGTACTTTGGATGGGACAAAAATAAATTTAAAAAAATGGCTCAGTTTAGTAAGATTTATCTTATTTTTTTATTTTATTTTATTTTTTTTTCATGGGGATCACCACTTATCAAGGCTCGTAAGCCACTCGGGGATAAGGGGTATTTTGTGTACAATAATCAATGGGATAATATCGTAGTAATAGTTGGTATTGGAGATTTGATAAAGCGTCTTACTTAAGGGGGCGATTAATCAGAAATTTGTTTATGTTGGACTTGAAGATGTCCAAGTTGTAGTCAGGTGGGAAACAGGCAAACGGAAGAGAATTCCACAGGCGTGCACTTCTCAGAAAAAAGCTATGTTCATGGAATCTACGTTTTGATTTAGGCACAGATAAAGAGTGGGGGAAATTACTGACAGTGGTTTTAGCTAGACGGGTGTTTATCATGAAGGATTGGCGAGAGGGGACCAGAGATTGGAGCTCTGACGAGCATTTGCCATGGAAATAATGATAAAACAAAGACAGGCTTGCAACGTTTCTTCTGTGTGAGAGAGGCTGCAGGGAATAGAAGAGAGCATCCCCCACTAAGCCACGAAGTCTATTTTGTACTTTGTCAAGGCAGGGTAGGCTGTTTTTTGAAGCTCCAGCCCAGATGTGGCAGCAGTACTCCATCTTTGGACGTACTTGACTTTTATATAGATAGAGAATTGCATCAGTAGTGATATATCTTCTGGAGCGGTAGAAGGATCCTACCATTTTCCCAGCGGCCCGGGCAACAGACTTTATATACGTGTTCCATTTCAGATCAGGAGTAAAGTCAAACCCAGGAGCGTGTCAAAATATGAAGCCTCCCCAAGACGAGAGCCATCCATGCTAGATGATGATGTAAAGTTAGGAGCTTGGTTTTAGATGCATTAAAAGTAAGCAACCATCTCTTCCCCCACTGAACGACACGCTCAAGATCGGAAGAGAGGGAATCAGAGAAATTTTTCATTTACGGCCTTTGATGTGTTGCCGTAGATGGTCGTGTCATCAGCATAGATGTCAACGAATGAATTAAGTATGTGTTTTGGGAGATCATTGATGTAGATCAGGAAGAGAGTTGGGCCCAGGATGGACCCCTGGGGGACTCCAGCATTAATACTGTGGGCCTCAGATTTCTGCCCATCAACCACTACTCTTATGAACCTATCAGAGAGAAATGATTTAATTATTGAGAAAACATTTCCAGTTATACCGTAGCTGGAAATCTTGTGAAGTAGGCCCTTATGCCAAACCTTATCAAAGGCCTTTGATATGTCAAGAGCAATTGCCCTAGAAAGGAAACCTTTGTCAAGAGATTCACTAATCCTATGTGATATAACTGTTAGCACATCAGCTGTAGATCTAGCAGAACGGAAACCATATTGCATGTCACTAAGAAGGTTATTTCTGCTGAGGTGGTTGACTACTTCTTTATTTAATACGGATTCCAGTAACTTACTCATAACACACAAGAGTCTTATTGGTCTGTACTGAAGATGGAACAGATGCTGTACCTTGATCCCAGCCGTAGAATCGTGTTGAGTCGTATATTTTGAATTACTTTGGTCAATTAAAAAAAAAAAAAAAAATAGTGTTTTCTTTTTTTCAACTTATATATATATATATATATATATATATATATATATATATATATATATATATATATCGTATGCGTGTTGAAACATTTGCTTCTTTAAAATAATAAAAAAGAGGTATGCCGTCTTAGTCTCATTAAAAAGAACAACTTTAAAGCAATAACCTCCTCCTCTTCCTCCTCCTCCTTCCTTCAAAGTAAAAGAAATGTGGTTCTGTAAGAAATGGGCACTCGCTTCAGCATATTATTATTATTATTATTATTATGATCATCATCATCGCTACGCGAGAGCGTGATTACAATTTTTGTACTCATTGCTTTGCAATGTCAACTTAACCGACTGATCACATTCCTTGGCCCTTGTCTGCCATTGCCTCGTTTGCGTAAAAGCTTAAAAAAAAAAAAGGCGAGATGTGTGGAAGCGGGGGAAGGTGTATGGCAGAGAAAAAAAATATGGTTTCTTGGATTTCCTCTGACTTTGTTTTCTTACTTATTCCTCCTTTTTGTCCCCTCTCTTTCTTCTTTCTAAATTTAACCACTTTTTATCCTTTTCTTTCCTGTCCTTTTTCTTATTTCCTACCATTTCTTTTTTTCTTATTCTTTTCCCTTCGTTTTATCGTTTATTCGTCTCCCCTTATCGTTTCTCCTCCTTGGTCCTGTCTCTACCCCTTCTTTGTCCTGCCTCGTCTCGCTTTTTGTCTTGCCTCGTCTCCTTCTCACCCCCCCCCCCCGCTTCTGCCCCCTTCTCCCCCGCTTCTCCCTTCTTCACCCCCTCTCTCTTCCCCCTTTTTCACCCCTCTCTCTTCCCCCTTTTTCACCCCTCTCTCTTCCCCCTTTTTCACCCCTCTCTCTTCCCCCTTTTTCACCCCCTCTCTCTTCCCCCTTTTTCACCCCTCTCTCTTCCCCCTTTTTCACCCCTCTCTCTTCCCCCTTTTTCACCCCTCTCTCTTCCCCCTTCTTCACCCCCTCTCTCTTCCCCCTTCTTCACCCCCTCTCTCTTCCCCCTTCTTCACCCCCTCTCTCTTCCCCCTTCTTCACCCCCTCTCTCTTCCCCCTTCTTCTCCCCCTCTCTCTTCCCCCTTCTTCTCCCCCTCTCTCTTCCTCCTTCTTCTCCCCCTCTCCCATTCTTTTCACTATTTCAATAATAGTATATCTGTGGTCAAAAGTTATAGCATATTTTTTTCTTTTTTCAAAATTAAAAATTACGTTTTTTGTTGTTGCTAAGATTAAATAATGTCATTAATGAAACATGTGCTGTCAAAGGTCAAAAAAAGAGGGGATTTTATTATTTTATTTATTTTCATCATTTGTTCACCTAAATGAGAAAGAGTGGGGGGAAAAATAATGAAAACCGTATTTGTTGAATTCATTAGAATAATTGTTCATTGGTAAATTCAATTTGTAAAAAAGTTATTTTATTTATAAACATATTTAATACAGGCATTTAGAGTTGTCTACGTGCTTCCATTTGATTTTTTTGCATATATATTGAATTATATCCCTTAGTTTTACACTAAAATATATCTCTCGTGATATATATATATATATATATATATATATATATATATACTCGTGAGCAAAAAACATGGGTCAAACAAATTTTATACATGTTATTGCACTAAAAACTATATTGAACAAAGAACATTTGAACAAGGAAACTTAAATGAGACTAATAACGCAGAACAAGACATTTACTTTAATAAATGCTAAGGATGGAATTACATTCCCTTTTGATTTCTTTGAAAGATCTATCCTTTTAGACATGTTCTCAACCAAAGTGGAACACTGTGAAGAGGAGATGCTATTCCATTCGCTTTGCACAGCTTCCCACAGTTTCTCATTGTTCGAAAAAGTTCTTCCAGCTAATGCACGAGATATTAATTGGGTGTAAATCGGAGCTTTGACCTGGCCAAAATATCACATCAATTGAATTATCAGAAAACTATTTTTTGTGACTTTAGCAGTGTGTGCAGGGGCATTATCATGTTGAAAAATAATGTTCTGGGATATTTCCAGCTTCTGGATACTTGGTAACAGTCTTGTTTCTAATATTCGAATGTATTTCTTTGCATTGATTGACTTTTCACATCTAATAAGTTCCCCAACTCCTGCTGCAGTAAAAGTTCCCCATACCATTATCCCTCCATTCCCTTGTTTAACTGTCATTTTTATACAACTTGGCGAAAATCTTTCTCCAGTTCTTCGATTGCACCACTTGGGAGTATCACTAACAAGACAAAATCTTGATTCATCTAACCAGAAAACATTCTTGAACCAGTATCTTTCTTGCCATAACATGGGAAAAATCTTTCTATCATTGATGTTCTTCTTAGATAAAAATGGCTTATTTGCAAACCTTTTAGAAGAAATCCCATTTCTTTCATTCGTCTAGATATTGTATATCTAGAAAGAGACTTTCCAGCCTCTGTTTTGAATTCTTTGCTATGGTCAACATAAGTTTTCTTTCAATCCTTCAAAGCAGTTAATTTAAGCCTGTGACCGTCCTTCAAAGTGGATACTCTAGGGCGACCAGATCCATATTTCCCTTTTACCAAGCATTCGACTTCCAACTTTTGACCAATTCGCTTCACTGCAGAAAGAGATGTTTTCACATTTTCTTTTCTTAAAATATCAAAAATCTGCTTGTAAGTCATTTTGGACTGCCTTAATCCTGCAATTTGTTTTTTTATATCCCCGCCAAGATGCGGTCTTACCATTTTTAGGATTAATTTTTCCATTTATTATATGCTATAATAATAATAATGATGATCTGCAAAATAGAAATTTTCAGTTAAAATTAACAAAAATTCATGGAAAAATATTGAAAAATCGATTTTTTCCTTTCACTTTTGGCCCATTTGCACAGTTACTCTTGAGATAGGAGTAAAATATCAACTCCAATTACTTTTGCCATCGATTGTAAGATATTATTTTCCTTTTGCATTAAATAAAGGTTTGCTATATGGAAACGTTTAATGTAATTTGAGGACATTAAGCTGTCTATAAATATTTTCGGCCTTTCCTAGTTAAAACTAAAATGTCCACACGTTTTTTTGTTTTGTTTTGTTTTTTCACAAATTTCTGTTTCCTCTCCTTTGAATCTTCAATTCAAAACTTCATTACCAGGTTTACAATTGACCTCCCTCTAGCTCGAGATAATGAATACTCTCTCATTATTTATCTTCCTTCCATGGCAGGATGATATGACACAAAGATCAGAAAGTGAAATTTACAAGCCGGCACTCTAGAGGAAGATCATTCTGGTCTACAAAAAATGTCTGAGCAGCCTCGTCGGTATTCCGTGATAAATGCAATTCATAAGATTAGCAATAAACTAACCTCTTTTCAAGGGGAGAAGGCAAAGCCTAGGAGGGTGGACCTCCTAGAACTGCACAGGATCAGCAATGTACCACAACCAACAGGAATAAAACCATTTCAGAAATTGCTTAGACTGTTGAATTTAGGGCTATTATTTAAAATAATCGAAAATTAATCTAAATAATTCCGAACGATAACAGGAGTTTGATTTATAATTTTACTGAGCAGTATATATATGTGTGTGTGTAACCATATTTAATCTACGGCAGCACAACCTGTTCACTTTTTTTACATTTTGTGCTTATTGTGAATCTTATTTACAATGCTTTATGTACTAACATATCAATTACAGTGATTGCTTTGTGCTGCTGTAGTTTAAATAGAAACAAAAAAATGATAATACTCATGTTATCATTTAATAGATAAAATCTATATCCACTAGTGTTGGGAATCAGAAAAATTGAAACTTTTGAGGGTATCAGAATCAGAAAAATGTGTGCCTATTTTCCGATGCCAAAAACGATTCTTTTGTTTTTGTTTTTTATTTGATTTTGTTTAAAGCAAAATCTTCTACTACTGATAGTAATGATAAAATAACGGAAATTCATTAATTTTAAAGTACCAGTAAAACAAAATCGAATAGATCATCCGTCATAAGTGTATTATGTTTGAGATAATATCCGCTCATTTAATATGCGTTTTTGCAGTAATTGTGAAAAATAAATTGTTTCTGTCGAACTCGGGAATTTGGATGTAATTTTGAGGGAACCCTTTATTTACTTCACGGGCGTAGCATGCTCTTGTTCCGTCAGCCATGACTGGATAGAGGTCCTAAGTAATTTGCAAATGTACCCCCTCCCCGTGTTCAACAAGATACACCTGGAGAAGATCATAGGTTATATCGATTGAAACGTTGTGAAAATCACACTCAAGATGAGAACAGTAGTCTGATGAATGATAATACAAATAACCAATCCTCATCTCAAAAATTCAGAAACGTCAAATCAAATTATGTTCATTAACATTTCATCTTTATTTCAATACTTTCTCGGGATAAATAATTTGGAGATACACTAGTGTTTGTAACGTGAAAAGAAGATCTTTGTTCTATTTCAGAACATTAAAAGCCATTAGCAATTCAAAGTGTATATACTCACTATTTCATAACGCTATATACACTTTGAATTGCTAACGGCTTTTTTTTGTTTTGAAATAAAACAGACCACCTTTTCACATCACAAACACAAATATATCTTCAAATATTGTAATGATATTTAATTTTCTTCAAATTATTCATCCCGATGAAGTCTAGAAATATTAATGAAACGTTGATGCACATACAATTGAGTTTGTTCCTTTTTCATCTTTCCACATATAGGAGGAAGTTTCATGGGAGTATGAAATTCACAAGCAGTCCCGTCGCATGTATATCCCCTTATGCAGGGAGGTGTTGACATCCTCCTACATACAGCGCCTGGAATTCCGAAATTGGTCACTTATTTAGTATTAACCAGACTCAATGTTGCTTAACTTTGGTGATCTGACAGGAACTGGTGTATCAATGTAATTATGCCGTGTATATATATATCCCCGAAACAGTGTTTCATGGTAAACAACTGATGATACCTTAAAAAATAAAAAAATTGGTATTATAGTAAATTCGAGAGAGTTGATGCAGTGATTGCAGGTGATTAAATGACTTACTGACTAGATGTTTTTTTTTTTCTTTTTTTTTTTAACGAATGATAAAAAGTAAATTTTTGTATGGTTTCAAATGTTAAAAACTTCAAAGACTATATATATATAAACATTATTCCAAAAGTAAGGTTTTCTATTGTTTTAACTAAAAAACTAAAACCTTGAAGAGCTAGGAAGATGGGAGTGTACCATTTAAAATGAGCAACCTTTTGTACTCCAGAATTTATTTTTCTACATAGTCACCATTATTCTCAATGCACTTTTGCCAGCTTCGTTTGATGCTTGTCATAAAAGTACTAAGTGCACTTTGTCATTCCCATCTCTATCACCACTCTGAAATCAATGAATCCATCTCCTATCGACTAATATCTGCTTATGACGCATGTCCATGACAGGGGTTGCTTTCTTAGTCTCACACTATCAATATCTGTAACAGATAAAACTCTCAGGTCATGAATACATAAGTTCAGTCATCATAACAATACACTTTGCAATCGCCTTTGTTCAATTTGGTTAGAATAAAAAAAAATAGGAGGCATTACTTTTGGAACGTCCCTTGTGTGTGTATGTGTTTATATGTATATATTTTATGTTTATTTTTGAAATATTGTTAATTTCAATGTGTACCGTTTTCGTTTAACTGGTGGAGACTGTTATGATAAAAACTGAATCACTGTTAATTTCGAGTAAAGCTCAATGTATCTACTTTATCGGTGCAGACTGCAGAGCATATATAGTACAAAACTTTGTTGGCATTCAAAAACTTACATTTTTTTCTTTTTTATAACTTTTGTTATCTTGGATTTCTTCATTACAGCCGTTTCGTTAATGGGATGGTACTTTCATGATTTTATGTCTTCATAAAAGTCTCATGAATTCGTCAGATGTTATTTTCATTTGATGCTACCAACAAAAAGTTAATTTTGTATATGATTAACCTGGTGTTTACGTTTGAGGAAAGGAAATTTCATCCCCATGTTGTTACAAGTCGGCCATCTTAGGTACCGTGCAAACCAAAATTTCTGTTATAAACCTTAATTTCGTATTTTTTATTTTAGTTTTAATTTCCAATTTTTTTCCTATTATTTATTCGTTCCTATTTTTTTTAATAATTTTTATTTCTACATTTATGCATGTTTGCACAGAAATCGATACTTAATTTCATGCATTAGACCAGACTAAAAAACAGTAACATGAACGGAAATGTAGGGCAAGTAACATAAAAATAAATGAAAAATAGATCAATCGACCATATAAGAATAATGTTAACATAAATAGAACAACAAAATGGATCGTAAGAGTATAATTAAAAAAACTGGATAAATATAATAAAAATAAATAAAATGAAAAAGAAAGAAACAAACAAATGAGTAAATAAACTAAAACTAAAACGTATAAAGAAAAAGATGTAAGGGAAGTAACTCTAGTAATAAAAATATATTCCATGAGTGAACTTTCCTTGAAACAAAAATTAATAAATAAGAATTCGAAACCAAACAAAATGAATATTAGAATAAACACGCATAAATGTAGGAATAAAAATTATAAAAAGATAGGGAAGAATAAATAATAGGAAAAAAAATTGGAAACTAAAACAAAAAATATGAAATTAAGGTTTATAACAGAAATTTTAGTTTGCACGGTGCCTAAGATGGCCGACTTGTAACAACATATGGATGAAATTTCCTTTCCCTAAACGTAAACACCAGGTTTATCATGTACAAAATTAACTTTTTGTTGGTAACACCGAATGTAAATAACATCTGACGAATTGATGAGAATAGACTTTTATGAACACATAAAATCATGAAAGTGCCATCCCATTAATGAAGAAATCAAAGATGAAATAAAACAAAAGTTACAAAAAAGAAATGTCTTTGAATTTCAACAAAGTTTTGAGTTTTGTACTCTCTCTCTCTCTCTCTCTCTCTCTCTCTCTCTCTCTCTCTCTCTCTCTCTCTCTCTCCATATATATATAGTGCCTTCAATTAGTTTCTAAACTTTTTTGTAGACATTTAAAACTGTCATCGACTCTTGAAAATTCAGTAATGCTCTACATGTTATGAGATGACTGACCAATTTTTATGATTTCATGTTCAAATGAACAGCTAAGTAGGAATTGGAGTACACCCTACTAAAGTCTGATTGTCACAGCTGGTGAATTTCAAAAATGCAGTCTGGACGTGAAGAGACTTTAGAAGAACAATATGCAATAAAATTCTGTTTAAACTTGGAAAAAAATGCCACAGAAGCATATGGAATGCTTCAGGCTGCTTTTGGATCATTTTGCATGAATCAAGCATCAATGTTAAAGTTGCATAAGAGAATCAAGGAAGGCAGGGAGTCTGTGAGGGATGATGTGTGAGAGAAATTAAGGAAGTCAGAACACCAGAGTTGATTAGCCAAATAAAGAATTTCATGCATAAGAACCGTCATGTGTCTATAGCAACAATAAGTGCACAGTTTGATGTCAGTGTGGGAACTGTACACACACTTATTCACAAGGAACTGAAGATGCAGCAGATTTGCGTGAAGTTTGTTCCAAGGGTGCTCAAAGAAGACCATGACCAAGATGGGCATCAAGACAGTTCCTCACCCTCCCTAAAGTTCAAACCTTGCTTCCTGTGACTTTTGGTTATTCCCTAAGCTCAAGGAAAACCTTAGAGACTGTCGTTATGGGACAATTGAGATGAAAGAGGCTGTGACTAGAGTCATTGACACACTCACACAAGAGGACTTTCATGAAAAGAAGTTGTTGGAACAGTACAACAAGTGCATTGCAGCTGAAGGAGATTACTTTGAAGAGAACTAGTTTCATGTGCGTACTATCAATAAAAGTTCCCATAGGTAAAAAAAAAAAAGTCTGGAAACTTATTTTAGGTTCCTCGTATATATTGTACACACACACACACACGCGCATATATATATATATATATATATATATATATATACAGTGATGATCATATTTATTGGCACGGTAAAATAAAAGTTAAATTTTGTCTAATAAATTCTAAAAAAGGGATTAAATTAAAGAAAATAACAAAGTATATTATGTATTTTTAACTGGCCTTTCCGATGCAGCAATCGGATTTTAGAAAAAATAAATAACAAAGGAACAACAAACATAATTGCAAAAAAACCCTTGTTCAAAATTATTGGCACGGCTTTGTTTTTCTTTTAGTATCAGTATAATATCAATCAATTTCCGGTTTACATGCTTTCTGAACTTTTTTATAGCCATATTATGCTTGTTTAACGCTAATTCAGTGAATAATTTTTTTCAGATAATTTTTAGATAGCGATTTATTTAAACTATTATAAGTGACTAAATTATAATTTTCAATCGCCATGGTTAAAACTAAGGAACACAGCGAAGACGTCAGGAATCTTGTTGTAGCATGCCATACCAATGGGGAGGGCTATGATAAGATTTCAAAGAAGCTAAACCTTCCCAAATCCACTGTTAGAGCCATAATAAACAAGTTCAAATCGCAAGGCCACGTTATGAGTTTAGAGGGTAGAGGGAGAAAAAGGATTCTTTCCCCAAGAGATGAACGGAAAATTGTTCGACAAGTAAAACAAAACCCAAGAATCTCTGTTGGGGAGATTGTTGATGAACAGAGCACCTCTGGAGTGAATGTATCTCGACATACAGTTGGTAGAGTTTTGAAGAGAGCTGGTTTAAAAGCATGTCGTCCGAGAAAGACTCCCTTATTGAAGCCTATGCACCTGAAAGCAAGGCTAGCCTTTGCAAAACGTCATATTGATAAAGATGTTGCATTCTGGAAACGTGTTCTATGGACTGACGAAACGAAAATAGTTATTTGGCCATAATAAAGTGTCTTATATTTACAGAAAATCTGGCGAAGCTTTCCTGCCTAAGAACACCATACCCACAGTGAAGCACGGTGAAGGCAGTTTGATGTTTTGGGGATCCTTTGCTGCCTCTGGACCAGGGCGACTTGTTAAGGTCACAGGTAGCATAAAAAATGAAGATTATGTTAAAATATTGGATGAAAACCTGAAAGACTCTGCTAAAGAGCTCTCACTTGGTCGTCGTTGGTGGTTCATGCAAGATAATGACCCAAAGCATTCGGCTAAACTGACTAAGAAATGGCTTGAGGACAATCATATTAATGTTTTGGAGTGGCCATCACAAAGCCCAGACCTTAATCCAATTGAAAATTTATGGAGAACATTAAAATTGAGGGTAATGCAAAGGAAGCCTAAGAATCTTATTCAATTGGAGGATTATTGTCAGGAAGAGTGGGCTAAAATTACTACTGAAGAGTGCAACAACTTGGTTGTAAACTATGAAAAGCGACTGAAGAAGGTAATCAAGGCCAAAGGCTATACAATTGATTATTAAATAAATCGTCCCAATAATTTTGAACAAGGGTTTTTTGCAATTATGTTTGTTGTTCCTTTGTTATTTATTTTTTCTAAAATCCGATTGCTGCATCGGAAAGGCCAGTTAAAAATACATAATATACTTTGTTATTTTCTTTAATTTAATCCCTTTTTTAGAATTTATTAGACAAAATTTAACTTTTATTTTACCGTGCCAATAAATATGATCATCACTGTATATATATATTATACTAGATTGCCCTGGGTACTTAAATAAGTACTTATTTATTTTACTGTTATTTTACTCCAAACAAGATACAGTGCTACTTGGACGTAAAGGCCTACTATTTGAGACCAATTTTGCAGGGATACTATGTAAGGAGTTGAGCAGCAACATGTCTGTTCACACTACACTTGAACTTCTGCATGTCAGTGCAGATCCGGGAGGAGAATTCCAAAGTTTAGTAGTTCAGGGGAAGAAACTATTAGAATAGAAGGCTCTTTCAAGCATGTAGGAATTTTTACAGTGTAGGGGTGGGATTTTGCAGTTTGGCAGGTTAGTCATGTTTATTTATGTCAAGGAGGTGCAAATCGTCAGAGAACATTTCTATTAAAATACTTATAAAACAGGCACTGAGAGACAACATTGCAACATTTCAGTGAATAGAACAGAGGTTGAAGCTTGGTTGATAGCATGGGACCTAATAGGTTGGAGTCCCCCCCCCCCTTTTTGGACCTTGTCTAAGCGTGAGTGGCGGATGCACCAGCAATACTTCATGCATGGGTGAATGGTGACTTTGTAGATAGATAGGATACTCTCCGGTGTGAGCAACTTTCTAGCACGATAGAGCAAACCTACCTTCTTTTGCAGGGACCCTATTAATGTCATCAATGTATTTGTTCCAGTTCATGTTCCATGTGAATGTTAAGCCAAGGAGTTTGATTGAAGAGCTTTCAAGTAGCGTATTATTAGTTATGACAATCGGTGGTTGAAAAGGTTTCTTGTAATTGTTAAAGGAAAGAAGCTTAGTCTTAGTAGCATTGAATGTTACTATCCATTTACATTCTTATTCCACTACACGCATTCGGAAATTTACATTTTTTGTTTGAAATTAATATTTGTTTATCTAATCAATAAATAACATATAGGCATGTGTTCGTTTATGTAATGTAACGGCCGAAATTCTTATTTCTGAAAACAAAAAACAAAAAAAAACGCATGCATTCGGAAACATTAGAATTTTTGTATGAAATTAATATTTTTTTATTTAATCGGTTAAAGAATAAAGATGTATAGATATGTATTCATATATTTGAGCTAACGTCTGAAATTGTTTTCTATATATATATAAAAGGCAAAAGTGGCGTACGCGTTTTTGTATGTCCAAGAAAGGCTTTTTTTCTGGGGAGGGGGGTTCTCACGAGGATTACTATTTTTTAGAACTTTTTATATACTCCCTAGATTATAATCTCTATGATTTTCAAACGGACGTTGTCTTTACATTTATTTTTATTTTGATCGACTTTTATAAAATTCCCTCTATTTCCCGCTATTCCGTCCTTTCGCGCGTTTGTTTGTCTTTTTTGTATCAAAGCAAAACTAATCGGAGTGAATAAGTGCTTTCTGGCGGGGACCTCCAGAAACGCAATTAGCTTTGATCAATGTTGGGAAAACTCGTCATATCAGACAATTGCTATTCATTTGGAGAGCTCCACCTTTTTTTGGGGGGAGGTGGTTTTCCCCAACATCGTGGAGAAGCAGAAACTAGCCTGTAGCCAACCTTCATTTCTGCACCTGTGTGTGATTCCTAACTTATTCACTTCAAGTCAACTTTTTGATTGACATCGATAAATTTGAACCCTTTTCACTTCCTCTCGCGTCTTAGCGTAGTGGTAAAATCTCAGTGTTTCTTTCACTTTCTTTTCCACCTTCGCGTCACGGGTTCAGGCCTGCCTGCCTACTAACTTTTTTTTTCCAAACACCCAGACAACGCCGGGCACCGCCGCTATTTATAAATACAGGAAAAACATCTGAAATTCTAAGTACTTTAAAAATATTTGGAAACGTAAGAATTTTTGGTACTTGTGCAGTGTATGAACCATGCTGAAATAATAACGTTATTATTTATAAAGCCATACTTAACATGGGGAAGGGGCTTGTTAACTATTCTGCACTTTCACCTAACAATTGAATAAAAGAAAAAATACCATAAAATTGTAATTTAACTTTGAAATCTTATCTGAAATGTAACACGGTGCGTACACTGCAAAAACACTGAATTTTTCTTTGAAATTAATAGTTGTTTATCTAATCGGTTAAATAATAATAATAATAATAATAATAATAATAATAATAATAAAGATATATAGACATGTCTGCGTATATTTGAATTAATGTCGTAAATGCTTATTTCTTTATAAATAAAGAAAAAACACAAGCATTCGGAAACGTTAGAATGTTTGTATGAAATCAATATTTTTTTTTGGGGGGGGGGGTATGAAAATCATATTCACGGAAATTATTCTCCTGTAAGCGAAGGTAATTGAGTCCATGTATTGTTATCATAGATGTAAAATATAAAGTACAAGAGACATTTTATCTGATTAAGTATTAACTTTTTTTTAGAAATAAACCTATATTTTGTGTTATAATGTCCTTTGTAAGAAAGCTTTATCAGAAAAATTAAAAGTAATAAAAACACATGCATTCGGAAAAGTTTGCAGTTTTTGTTTGTTATTAACATTTGTTTATGTACTCGATAAATGAATATATATATATATATATATATATATATATATATATATATGTTTTTGTAAATGTAAAGTCTGAAAAAAAAACGCATGCATACGGAATGTTAAAATTTTATATACTTGTGCAGTGTACAAACTATGCTGAAAGAATAGCGTTATTTAGAAAGCCATTCTTAACATGAGGATGGAGGCTTTTTAACTGTTTTGCACTTTCACATAACAATGTAATAAAAAAGAAAGATACCATTTAATTTAACTTTGAAATCCTATCTGAAATGTAACACGTGCAAAAACACCGAATATTTATTTAAAATTAATAATTGTTAATCTAATCAGTCAAAGAATAATAATAAGATATATACGTATGTCTTCATATATTTGGATTAATGTCTGGAATGATTTTTATAAAAATAAAGAAAAACACATACATTCGGAAGTGTTAAAATTTTTTGATTTGAAAGTAATATTTGTTTGTCTAATTAATCAATTAATGAATAACAAAAATATATATAGGTTTTTCTTCGTATTTACAAATTCAAAACCATGAGTAAATTTTTTTAAAAAGACATGAAAAAAATGAGTTGGGCACCGCCGCTATTTATAAATACAGGAAAAACATCTGAAATTCTAAGTACTTTAAAAATATTTGGAAACGTAAGAATTTTTGGTACTTGTGCAGTGTATGAACCATGCTGAAATAATAACGTTATTATTTATAAAGCCATACTTAACATGGGGAAGGGGCTTGTTAACTATTGTCAGCTAGAATTGAACTCAAAACATCTAGCGTTCCAGTCTGATGTTTTCTAAACAACTTGAAGGAATGAAGCAAATCTGTGCATGTGCATAAAAGCAAAAATGTCGGCTAGTGCAAATGGACATTTGCATGTAAATTTGCCAATGTCTGTACACAATATACATGTAAACAAAGATATTACTTGCTATAAACCATCCTTGGTGAATAAATATTATTTACTGAGAATTTCAGTGTTATGTGACCAAAGTTTACCTGTTAGATATTTACAAGCACAAACATACATGTATTGTTTTATTTATATAGAGGAGGTTTCAAACATGCTTGATAAGAACTCAAAGATTTCGATGAAGAGAAGGAGAAAGCTAATGGACCGATAATTGAGCGGGTCAGTTTTTCCCCCATAATTCTTTAAAATTGATACCACAGAAGCCATTTTCCAGCAGTCAAGAAAGGAAGATTCTATTAGACATTTGAAGAGTTTCGAGTTAACTAACGCAACTTCTGCAAAGCATTTTTTTTTTTTGTAGTATAGTAGCAATGAGCCAGACTCGCATGCTTTTGTGGTGTCTAGGTTTTTTATAATGTTACGAAGATGAGTAGGGGTGATTTTCAAATCGTTGAGTGTGGCTTCTGCCTACAATGGGAAATTTTGGGAGAGTAGTTTGTTGGGTTTTGGAGGCAAACCGCCAGGCTAGTAGGTTAGTATTCTTGGCTGCCATATAGAGGGTGAATTGTAAATTGACCATCAATTTACTAGGCTGTTATAAATTTTTATGTGTCTCAATGTGTTTTTTTCTGATGGTTTTGGGATGCATTCTCATGACTGCGGCTATTTCATTCTCACAATTATTTCTAGTTTTATATACTTTTGTTTGTTTGTATTTGATCTGCTGGCTAAAGTTTACAGTATGCATGCTGTCATTAAGCAATGTGAGTTGCACAAATAGAAGTGAACTATTGGGGAGAGTAAGGTTTGTGATGGAACATTTGCTTTAGTTGCTGCTTTGAATCATTCGGTGGCATCTTTTGCACACTGTTCTTCTGGAAGAGAAAAAATATTGTTCCATGGGGCATCTCTGATGTGATCCATAATGGCTTCCTAGTCAGCCTTCTTGTAGTACCTTGTCGTTTTGAGCAATGGCTCTTCAATTGGGGTCAAGAGTTTAGTGTGATGTTTACCAATATCAGCATTCCTAAGTGGGCTATGGGCATTTATTGCACAATCCTTGGGAACTGTGGTCTAAAATTTGTCTAAAAGTGAGACTTGCTGATGCTGGCGATCTGGGAGACGGGTTGGGAACCTGACAGTCTGGGTCAGCAAGTGGGGTATAGAAAAGTTATGTGATGCTACTAGCTGCGTCTGTGTAACTAGAAAAACCAAACCAATTACTGTGGTGGACATTAAAGTCACCAAAACCATGCATTTGAGCACTACTATTTTGAGTGCTGGATCTATGCTGTTGGAAACACGGTTGATTAGGATACAGTTTTGGGTCAAGAGAGAATGGCTGAGAAAATATGAGTAACTAATGCTATGATTCAAGTTTAGTCTAAAGCACATGTAAGTCTGGTCGCCTAATTGTAGGTTAGAGTCACTAGTTAAGGAGAAAGTGTGAAAGTGTTGTGAATATAGACTCCAAGTTTGTGTTTGTCTGAGTCCTTATGACAAAGTGGAAGATAACTGTTACAATATTTTTTAATATAATGGTTGTATGATCCGCATAATCGAGAGATTCTATTTATAAACGATGCTGCTAGGAACTAACGAATCGAATTAATTCACGTTCTGCTACCAACCAATCAGAAACCAGAATTGCTCCATAAATATTAAACCTTTCTGTAGCAATTTCGCATGTTTTCTCCGTCTCAACACGGGAAGAATCTTTTGCTCTGTGGATTCCAAATCGAGAACTGTCTACTGCAAACCAGTCACCTCTCAGGACTTGTGTAGAACAACGAACCATCGGAAACTGTTCTGAAACTAAACATGGCTTACACTTCTAGACATGTTAAAGTGGTTAAAGGGGATGAAGGAGTATAGGTTATTTTCACTTAACGTTAAGGTATCCGAGAAGTTTGCAAGATGAAATGATTCTACATCCTTTCAGTTAATTCTAAGTCAACGTGAATACGAGCCTCAGTCACTTCGATCTTAATTCTCTAAGTGCATAATTACTGTGATATTATTGAAATACATAAAAAGGAGAGACGCTTCATTTTAATATTTATAGCTTGAAAATTATGGAAAAATAAAAATGAAAACATTGGTAAGGAGTTTGGGGCTTGGATGTGGAGAGCACATTGATTCCCAGAGTAGGTCGACAGGTGTGCCTATCGAAATAAGGACTAAACTGTACACATTTTTTTTCAATAAACGTCACTTTATGCCACCTTTAATGCAATCAATGCTAAGTAAAACTTTGAGTCTCACCCTAAAAATTAAGTATATAAATTGTATGCAACAAGAATCAAACAAATTAATGTAGTTTTATGGCTAGATGGAAGAAAGCGTAGAGATTCAAATTTAATCCTAGGTAACGCCGGGTCTTAATTTAAAATGAAATAAGTTATTTGTTATCGAAATGCATTAAGATTCTAATTGGAATACCCCCCCCCCCAATTCAACAATTTTAAGAAATAGTGAGTGACGCCATTTATTGTTATCTTAATGGAAAGAAGTTCCCATATTACAAAACTCCCCTCCTCAAATATGAAGTATTTAGAGAATTAACTTGCAAAGAAACAAACTTTGCAATTACTAAAACTGATTAAAAGTTAAATCTGACATCAATATATAAATAGAGGTTTTATAATCTAAAAAAAACCAAGATTTGTTACCATTTAATGACATGCTGTTCAATGCTGTTGGCTTAACATCCGAATTGGTAAGTAATTTATTAAATGGACACAAAAAACTCGTTCCATATCTTTCTCGCTTCCATTTAAATCCTCCTCCTCTCCCTCTCTATCCGTACCACATACACCCTCTCTACTCCTATACACCTTCTCTCCATTTTTATAACACTATTCTATTGCTATATACCCCCTCTCTATATTCCCTTTCTTCCTCTATATTCCCTTTCTTCCTCTATATTCCCTCCCTATCGCTATATCTCCTCTCTCACTCTCTATCGCTATATCCCCTCTCTCACTCTCTATCGCTATATCCCCTCTCTCACTCTCTATCGCTATATCCCCTCTCTCACTCTCTATCGCTATATCCCCTCTCTCACTCTCTATCGCTATATCCCCTCTCTCACTCTCTATCGCTATATCCCCTCTCTCACCCTCTATCGCCATATCCCCTCTCTCACCCTCTATCGCTATATCCCCTCTCTCACCCTCTATCGCTATATCCCCTCTCTCACCCTCTATCGCTATATCCCCTCTCTCACCCTCTATCGCTATATCCCCTCTCTCACCCTCTATCGCTATATCCCCTCTCTCACCCTCTATCGCTATATCCCCTCTCTCACCCTCTATCGCTATATCCCCCCTCTCACCCTCTATCGCTATATCCCCCCTCTCACCCTCTATCGCTATATCCCCCCTCTCACCCTCTATCGCTATATCCCCCCTCTCACCCTCTATCGCTATATCCCCCCTCTCACCCTCTATCGCTATATCCCCCCTCTCACCCTCTATCGCTATATCCCCCCTCTCACCCTCTATCGCTATATCCCCCCCTCTCACCCTCTATCGCTATATCCCCCCCTCTCACCCTCTATCGCTATATCCCCCCTCTCACCCTCTATCGCTATATCCCCCCCTCTCACCCTCTATCGCTATATCCCCCCCTCTCACCCTCTATCGCTATATCCCCCCCTCTCACTCTCTATCGCTACATCCCCCCTCTCTATTGCTATACCCCTTTCTCTCTGTATTGCTATATTTCCCTCTCCCTCTCTATTGCTATAGCCTATCTTTATCCCTATATCCCCTCTCTATTGCTATATCCTATCTCTTCTCTCTATCGCTATACCCTCTCTCTCTTACTATTATTATATCCTATTTTGCCATCCTCTCTCTTCACCTCTTCCTTTTTGTCTCTCTATCCCTCTCCATCCGTGTCTCCCACTTTCCCCTCTCTCTTTCCGTCATTGCCCCCCCCCATCCTCACACTCACTTTCCGGCCGTACTTTCTCTCCATCGATCTCCTCTTCGTCCGTGTTCTTCCTATTGCTCTCTCTCTCTCCGTCCATGTCCCTCCTTGGCTCTCCCCCTCTCTCCGTCCCCATACTATACGTGATCTGTCCCCACAGCTCTGACTTTGCTTTTCTTTTTCATTACCTATTACCTTTTTAAGCAATACTCGGTTTACTTGTCATCTGCTGATGGTGGTCGTTCCATATTTTCCTCTGTCGCCCGTCCATCAGCAACCCTCAAAGTGAGAGGTGTGAATTTACTCAAATGTAGCCCAACTGATATGAGGAATAGGTTGCTATGGGACCGGGGGGGGGGGGGGGTAATACATGCAACAACACCCCTACCATTCCAAGGAGGAAATTTGCTGGACTCTGTCCGTCTGGCTTGGTGCATTAAAAACCTGCAAGTGTGCCCCCACCACCAAGGTTGGGTTAGTTTTTTTTATTTTATCGGCTGCCAGTGCGATTGCACCCACTCAACTACAAATTACCTCGACCCAGAAAAACAATTTGTTGCCCGACTTTCTTTCTGTTTATTTATTTTTGTGTTTCATTTATTTTTAACTAGCAGGGTTACCCGGTGTTGCCCAAAGCAAAAGTGTGACATATTTTTCTTAAAACTTCCATCTCTGTCTCTCTCATATATATATATATATATATATATATATATATATATATATATATATAGTAATTTACAAAATATATATGGCGATTAAGCTACACTGAATATTCGGCGTTTCATCCACTCTAGGATTCCTCAGGCTTATGCGCATAAGCCTGAGGAATCCTAGAGTGGATGAAACGCCGAATATTCAGTGTAGCTTAATCGCCATATATATTTTGTAAATTACTAACTAGCTCTACCTACGTATTGAGCACTTTTGAAGTAAATACTTAAAGTTTACGCATAAATCTATACTCTCGTATATTAATTTTATGTGAGTAAATGAAGTAGTTATATATATATATATATATATATATTCCTATCTCTTTTCTCCATTCCTGTTTTATACATTCCATCTTCCCAATCCATCCTTTATACTTCACCCAGCCCATTCCTCTCTAGCTGAGACGTACACACACACATACATGCATCATTTCCTTATATAACAGATTCTTCTAGGAATGAATCTGCATTTTCTTTCCAAATGTTGTACATAAAACTGAAAAACCAACCCCGACAAAAGTTGGCTCAGCGAATGAATAATTTTTTTTTAATTTTAGATATTCCTCTAAAGGCAACGCAAATCAAGAATGTATAAACTTGATGGGTTTTTGTTTTGTAGTTTCTGAGTTTTAGTTGAACATACAAACAACTGCCCTTTGCATAAAAGATTTTACTTTTAAAAACATTTTTTCTTTTTTAATTTGTAAAAACATATTGTGCTTACTATTCACACTGATTATTTAATTTTTAATAAAATTAAATTTTGTTTAACAAAATTCCTCTATCACAGTTTTATGCCAATCTTTTAGCTGTCAGGAACGACATGCCAGTCTCAAACCTTAGTTAGCTCATTTGTTTGGTGAGCGTTCCCTTGGTCTTTCTTGAATGAAATCTTTGATTTAAAAAAAAAAAAAAAAAATTATTTATTTTTTTTTTACATAGTTTAGACATGTTGCCTGCTACTATGTTGATCTCTCTCATTATATATATATATATAAGTAAAATTGTGTGCGTGTGTACAATTCCCTACCAAATTACTCTATCAATTTTCAGTCTACAGAATCGAGATTTGACATAAGGGGTATTGAGATTTAAAAAAATCATTTTAATTAGTTTTCGGCCAGAAATTTGGCTGTTAAGAAGTCAAAGTTGAAAGAGTTGACCCTTGAAAACTCTACCAAACTCCTGCCAATTTTAGGTCTAAACAATTAAAATTTTAGATGTAGAGTACTTGGACATGAATCAAACTTTTTAATTTGATTTAAGCCCAAAACAGTAAATGTTAAGAGGTTAAAATTGGGGTCAATGTTAAAAAAATTTAACCTCTGCGATCTCTACCAAATTACTCAGCCAATTTTTGATCTAAACATTTGAAATTTTACATAAAGTGTATTCAGACATAGGGCAAGCTTTTTAATCGGTTTTTGGGCGAGAATTTGTCTGCCAAGAGGTTAAAGTTTAAAAGATTTGACCTTTGCGGTCTGTAACTATTCAGCCAATTTTAGGTCTAAAAATTTGAAATTTTCCATAAAGGGTATTCAGACATGCAGCGAACTTTTTAATTAGTCTTTGGGTCAAAGTTGAAAGAGTTGACCTTTGTAGACTCTACCAAACTCCTCCGCCATTGTTGTCTAAACACTTGCAATTTTAGATGTAGGTTACATGGACATGAGTCAAACTTTTTAATATATATATACATATGCACATAAAGTTATGAACAGTACATAGGGCCCGAGCAAAACCAGGCTGAACTGCTAATATATATATATATATATATATATATGAAATTGGTAGCGAAATGTATACACAAACTACTCTGTCAATTTTCAGTCTACAGACACGAGATTTGACATAAGGGGTATTAAGATTTGGGAAAATCTTTTTAATCGATTTTTGGCCAGAAATTTGGCTTTCAAAGTTAATCGATTCGACCTTTAAAAACTCTACCAAACTTCTCCACCAATTTAGGTCTTACCACTTGAAATTTTAGATATAGGTATTTTGGACATGGATCAGACTTTTTAATTTGATTTGAGCCCAAAACAAATGTTAAGGGGTTAAAATTATGGTCAAAGTTAAAAAAAAAATAATTGACCTCTGCAGTCTCTACCAAATTACTCATTTGGCTGCTAAGAGGTCAAAGTTGAAAGAGTTGATCTTTGCAGACTCTACCAAATTCCTCCACCAATTTGTGTCTAAACACTTGAAATTTTAGATGTAGTTTACCTGGACATGGGTCAAACTTTTTAATACACACACACACACACATATATATATATATATATATATATATATATATATATATATACACACATAAAGTTATGAACATAGGGCCCAAGCAAAATCGATCTGAACTGCTGGTATATATATATATATCTCTATAAAAGTGAAAATGTCTGTCTGTCTGTGTACATTTCCCTACGCAATAACTCTGTCAATTTTCAGTCTACAGACTCGAAATTTTATATACAGGGTATGGAGATTTGGGGAAAATCTTTGTAATCCATTTTTTGCCAGAAATTTTGCTGTTAAAGGGTCAAAGTTCAACGATTTGACCTTTAAGAACTCTACAAAACTCCTCCGCCAATTTTGGGTCTAAACAATTGAAATTTTAGATATAGGTTCCTTGGACATGGATCTTACTTAATAACTTGAATTGAACCCAAAACAAATGTTAAGGCTCATAATAGGGGTCAAATTTAAAAAAAATTTGACCTCTACCAAATTACTCAAACAATTTCTGGTCTAAACATTTGAAATTTTACATAAAGGGTATTCAGAGACAGAGCAAGCTTTTTAATCAGTTTGGGTCGAAAATTTGAACTACCAATATATAAATGTATGTATGTATGTTTGCATGTCTGCCTAAAACTTTCGACCAAAGGCAGCGGATTTTCATAAGGTCAGTATAGTTTTTAAGCTTGACCTTTCAGATGACAAATATCAAAAATTTGGCTAAAAACATTCATTGCTTCACCCTCAACTGGGCACTTTTCTACAGGAAAGGTCGCTTTTTTCACTGATATTTTCGAAAGTCATCCTCTCATTTCAGGTCCTGGATATGACCTTAAACTATATCCAGTGATGAGGCCCTAGCTTGCGGGCTTTGAAGAGTGTGGAGCCACCCTTTAATTGCCATTGCTCCCAGGTCCACTCTGACCCAGTGGTAGTACCTGTTAGGGTCCCAACTATGGGTTAAATAGAAACCGACTTGAAAACAACAAATTTATTCTATTAAAAAATTATTCTTCAAGATATCTGGATTCGGCATTAAATACCCTGAAAAGGGTTGATATGCCGTAAAACAAAAACAAACAAACTCTCCTTTCAATTGTCTAGCCTTAATTTAAACCTACGTCACTTCCAGCTTGACGGTGGTCGTAACAGCAAAGACGTCACATTTTTTTCCTGTTCTTTTCTTCCTTTCTACTACCACTTTTTTTTCTTTCATTCAACACACCTCCAAACACCCGGGCAATGCCGAGCACCCATGCTAGTGTGTGTGTGTGTTATATATATATAAAATGTTTATGGATCTCTTAATATTAAGTCTTCTGATATGTTTATTTCTTTGTCTATCTTGGGAAGTTACTCCAAGAATAGTTCTTAAACATTTAATTCCAAAGACATTGAATTTCCTTCTTTACTCTGCCAATGTTCATGTTTCACTTGCATATGCAGCAATAGAAAACTATCAATATGTCGTAAAATCTTTACTTCAGGAGAGTTGATATATCCTTCCTGCTTCGTATGTTTTGTTGTTCTTATTTACGTTTCTAATTAACCGATTTAAAATAAAAGTTTGTTTTTTTTCATCGGAATCTTTAAAAGTTGTATAATCTTGATGAAATTTGAAAAATGGAAATATCCAACAAAATCTAAATTGAGAAAGGTCATGGCTATCTTTTGCATTAAATGCGTACGATGTGTAGAACTGCATTAAGAATATTTAATAAGATTATTAACTAGTGATACACTTTCCATAAAAAAATGAAATAAAATCTGAAGCCTTTATTCTGTTCGAAAAATAACTATTGTTAAGCTTCAAAGGTTAACATGCAATCATGAAAACACGCCATCTACAGAGCATCAGAAATGGTTTTAAAAAATCCAGGAATAAACAAAATACTGATAGAAATCCATGCAATAGTTGCAGGATGTGTCACACTGACATTTAATGGTTGAATTTCTATCAATGTTTTTGTTTTCAAATTTTTGACCATTTTTGACATGTTTTCGTCAGCCATCTTGATTGCTTGTTTAACTTAGCAGCTAGTCACTAGTTCTTTTTCAAACCAAATAAAAGCTTTAAATTCTTTTAAAATGCACAAAACCTATTGAGGTAGGTAGAAGAGTTATTTACCTTGCTTTTGAAAACACTCATTTGTTATATATTTAAATTTTTAACCTTTTTTTTTTTTTTTGTTGTTTCTCTGCTTAATCCCCGAAAATAATTATCTTTCGGTTCTCTCATTAGATATTATCTACTTCTTGGAACCCGTGACCAGAGTTAATAGACCAAATTCAATGACAGCGGCAGGTTACATGACTTTAGTTCTTTGATTCTCTTAATATTATGATGGCCATGTTAAAACTCTGGCATATTCTCAGTGGGGTCTGGCTTACCAATGGGCCTCACCCTTGTCTGTCTGTTTCTGTGAACTGTCCACTCACTTGCGAGCCAGAAGTCCATGCAAACACATCGAAAGAATGTTGACTTTGGAAATGACTTGGTGATCACAAGTGGAATAGATGAACCTGCGATGAGGAGGCTACGAAAATCTATAGAACTCTGTAGATGTTTAGGATTTGCAGTCGAACTTGAATATATTTAAAAATCATAGTTCCACTTGGTGGAGCAAATCAGGAAAAACCTGCGGAAAGAAATCTCTGATAGAGTCTAGCAGACCATGAGATGAGCTGACTTCAATTTAATGACCATGGAGCCTTGACAGCCAAATTTTCTCACGTGCATTGTAGTTGATACACTGGAACTTAACTTAGATGAGGATGTTCTCGATGACTACCGTAATACACACACACATGCACACGACTTGTACATAATCTAATTCTGTTTTTCTTGTGAGTCTACATTGCTTTTGTTTTTTGTATATAAATCATTGTTTTTGCCTTCAACAATTGTTGGTGCAATAGATGACATGGTCAGAATGAGATGAAGATGAAAAGAAAATCACAAATGTTGGAGTTGGCGATCGTCAAGGGGTCATACATGTTTTTACATCTGAATGAGATATAGTTCTATATTGTCCTGGGAGGATACTCTTTTAGGTATTATCTCTTCCTTTTGGAGATGGGATTGGTTTATTGGTTTAAAGACCATGGTCGCTAATTGGTTAAGTCCATCCACAATTGTTAAGATTTCTCTTCTAGCTTTTTTCTGTGGTTTGCCTAAAATCATCAGATTGTTTATTTCATTCTTTCTTTTTTATTTTTAAAATAAAATAACCAAAAGTCCAATTGTTAATCTCGCTCTTGTGAATGGATGTTTTAAGCATCCTTCAAAGCCATTACATGTGTTCCATTTGGTTGACCATTTCTGCACGGTTTAGATTATTTTCACTACTGTACTCAGCTTGAATGTTATTCTCACAGCATTTTGATCGATGTGGCTTCTTCAGATGCGTCTTGTTGAACTGTGGAATTTTTCCGTCAAATTTAGGATTCTATAATCATAAGTATAACCAATTCTAAATGACGGTCTTCTTAAGGTTGAACGTTCAATACCTAACACAAGCAATATTAAGAATGCAGTTATAAATTATTTAAAACTTTTACCGAGTACAGAACAAGAGCAAATTACTGCTGTAGATTAAATAAATGGTTCTTTTTCGTAATTCCTTACAGATTTTCAAGTGCAACAAGATGCAGCTGAAGTAGATCAGAGATTACATTGATAAAAATGTTGTAAGCATAACATGGACAGTTAAGAAGAGTAATCCAAATAATTCAAATTATCAATCCTCATATTAAACATTCTGAAACATCTGTACGTGGCTTTCAGAAACCTTGCCACTGTTAGATTCTTGTAGTAATTATCCAACGAACACTAATTTCATTCATTTTACATCATTCAAACATGCTCTCTATCTTTTGCTGTGGCGACACATTTTTCTTATTGTATTGGGATATTAATGTAATCTTTCTTTGGTACTAAGGCCTGTTCTCCCTTTGTATATCCTATTCAGCATCACTTTATATATTTCCTATCTTACTTTTGGGTTTGTCTTTGAGAATCTGTATATATGTAAATTCAATAGTTTCTTCAATATTGTCCTTTTTACTCTTTATTCCAACGCCCATATGTGTTAGCTAAGATGACATATGAAATGGCAACTTTGTGTTTGGAGAAAGATACCAAAACAAGTGGTTACTAAAAATGTAAAGTCAAAGATATAAAATAATTGTTAACTTTAGTGCTGCTGCTCCTTATCATCAGTCATCAATAATGTTATCGTCCGTTTTATTGTTTTTAGTATTAACAGTAGTTTTATTAACATTTTTGCTTCCTAATAATACATTCTGCAACTCGAGGATGCTTCAAACCGGATTTGATGTAATTGTAACATACTTGTATGAATGAATACCACACACAGATAAAATTGCTCGATTATAATAATGATTTCAACATTTTAAAATATTCAATTTTTTTTTTTTTTTTAATTATTTTCTTGTAATATGCCACAAGTTTTAATTTGAAATGCATTTATTACCAATGTATCATTCTGTTTAAATTTTCTATAAAGTCTTCATTATCTGGGCCTTATTCCTATTTTTCCAGCTCTAATTTATTTTCTTTGTACTACCGATTTGGAAAATGCCTTTTAAAATGGCCTTGAACGAGTGGTTTATTGCTTACGTATTCACTGCATAAAACATAAGATCACTTACTCCCAAAATTATTCTCTTATTTTATGTTTTTTTTTATTTTTTCTGTTTTATGCAGGCGGCCAAGGTTACCCACGGCCCCATCTAGTGGTGGAGGGCGAGACCGCAAAGGTAAGAATATTTTTCTATATCTTTCTCTCTCTATCTCTTTCTATCTCTCTCTCCCTCCTTCCCTCCACCTCTCCCTTCATTGGAAAAAAGAAATAAATGATTAAATATATTATTGTTATATACTCCTACATGTTTATAGTTGCCAAGTTTTTGTTTGACTAGAGTTGTCCCCCCTTTACCCAACCTGATTGTTTTGGTTAATTTATTATTTTTCAATTTTATTTTGTGCTATTATTTTTCCTTTTCTATAAGGCTATTCCTATGGTCCCGGCAAAATAAGAACTCGTGTATATTTTTTTTTATTATTCATTTAAAATTCCATCAATCGTCATAAAAGAAGGGGAGATAACTTTTTTTTTTTTTAATTTATTGAGCAGAGCATGATTTAAATATTAGTTTTGAAGAAAAGTTAAAGCAAGGATGTGATACTTTTTTTTTTTTTTTTTTTTTAATATATTTACTTTGTTTTTAAATAGATACAAACTCTTGCCAGAAGATTTTATAGCTACAAATAATTATTTCTCTGGTCTTTAATAAAGAAATATATTAGTCTCATTATTTTAGAGTTACAGAGGAAAGGTGATGTATTTTTTTCTGGAAATTAGTTGACAAAATAATTGATAAGATTAACAAAAAAAAAATTAAATCATAATACTCAATATGGGAGCTATTTTTACTTTAAGGTGGCAACTTGTAATATCAGGGGAGATAACTTATCTCAATTTATGGTGGTTTTTTTTTCTTTTTTACATTAATATTTTAAACCAACACATTTCATATGAAAACATAACGTACTGACATGCTATGGTGAAATTAGTAGAAAAATAATTACAAATATATCGAATTACCAAGTTCTATCGTATATTTTAATATAGAAAGGTTGTGTGACCAATTCAGTATGAAAAAAATGAATTATTGGTACTTCTGCATTTATTGACCCATTTTTTATGTGAATAGCATATCCTAGCAGTTTACATAAGCCACCGGAATATGTCAAAAACACTCAACCCATGAAAAATTGATTGACCATACAACATTACAAAGATGCTGTATGTTTAGTCAATGAAAATCGTAGCAGATGACAATTGATAAATTGAAAGAAAATATTAGTTTTATTTGTGCAAAAAATTTAAATCACTAGAAAAAAAAAAATGATAAACATCATGAATCTGGTAAGCTTAGATAATATCTTACAGTCAAATCCCTATCCAACAGGAGGAAATACAACACTGGGAAGGTCCTCAGACCGCTCTGGGTCTTTAGAGAATATAAAGGAGGGTTTCCTGGTAGCATTACCAAAATAAAGTACATTCTGCCACTGGAGATCACAGTCATGTCCGACTGTTGGAAAGCCTACAGCAAATTAGGATCAGAAGGCTTCTAATATCTAACAGTGAACTAGTCTTAATTTCATAGACCTGACACAAGCTACTACAAGTTCTGTGGAGAGAATATCCCTCTTTACTGTCGACGGCTGCTCTTCTGTCAACTAAAAATATTCAAAAAAAAATAACTTATACCCTGTAACTTTAACAAAGAGTATAAAACAAAAAATTCTCTCCTGAATAAAATACTTGCAAAAAATATCAACAAAAAAATCAAGATGTTTTCAAAAACTTTTCTTACAAGAAAAAAAAAAAAATGTTTTTATTTAAAAAAACAAAAAAAAAATTATTCATGAAACTTACTAATGTTAATGTTATTTTTCTTCATTGTAATTAAATTACTACACAACGATAATTGTTTTTTTTTTTTTTTTACTAGCATTTTAAAATTTGATCAGTGCTTGGCATATTCTGGCGGTTTACATAAGCTGCCCTGATATATGCCAAAGCAACATTCACCCCCCCCCCCCAAAAAAAATGGGTCAGTAAATGCCGAAGTATTGAATTATCTCCCTTGACTTAAATTGATTTGATGGTTTGCTATTCTTAAATAAACTGTAATTGTGGATGATTTTTTCTATCTCTGACACATCTACTGGATCATTTTTCATAATTTTTGGAATTTATACAAAATTTTGTCATGACACATAAATACATATTTTCACCGGAAATGCATCGGTTTAAAAGATCAATGTAAACAAGCATCCAATTTATCTTTAGATTTGTTTGCAGCAGTTGATTTTTAGTTGTTTTGAAATGGAAATGAAGTAAACATTTTTCCATTGGAAGAAACATGAGGCATTATTGTCCATTAGAATGTCTTCTACCACTAAGGAAGGTAGTGTGAACCATATATCCACGTTTTTTCATACTCCCACTTTTCTCGAAACTATAGGAGAATGAATCGCATATCGCAGCTTCCCTGAGTTTACTAGGTAATTCTAACAAGTGTGGAGCATGCAAAATACTTAGGATTTTTATGAAAAAAATATATAAATGAACATCGATGGGAAGCGTACTCATTGGTCATCTTTTGCTCTGATAGCAATATTATATGAGGACTGAAAAAATAGCTTATTAATACTTATTATTTAATTTTCCTCCTTCCATGTTGATAATTTCTAGGAAATTAATTTAAATATTATTTTAATCAAATTTTAAGTGATAAAATGCTAACTCTTGTCTATTAAATGTAAACTAATTAACCTATGCTAGGTATTCTCTACTTTATTGAAGGAGAGTGTGTCCTGAAAAAGGGGGTCTTGAACAGGTTGGTTTCTGCAGTACTCTAAAAGAATCCATAGTATTATTTTTTGTCAACTTAAAATTTTGTAGGGAAATATTATAGAGTTGTTTTTAGCAGTAAGAACAAATGTAAAATAAAAATAAAAAAATAAACATTACTGAGGATTTGTATTAATGTTATCAAAAACTTAAATTTGGTAAAATTTCTATTTTAAAAAGAAATTGCTGTGTTGGTAAATTAAAAAAAAAATATTTTATAAAATATAGGATCTATTGAATGATTTCATAAAAATTAGGTAAGTATTTTATTGATAAAGACGAAAGTTTACTCTTTGTGTATAACCTAATGTTTTCTCTTAATAGCCCCTCCTCCCTCTCGTATTATAGATTTGACCGATAATTTAGCTCCCCCCCCCTCCCATCTTAAGCACTGACCGACAAAGCAAGGTCCGTATATAATCTTTAACTTTTTGGCTTAGAGCAAAGTGTAATATCTTTTCTGTTCTTGATCAGTGAAGGCAAAATCGTTCTAGAATGAGGCAATTTAATGTTTGTAACAGTCCAGTGTGTCTTGTTTTGAAAAGCTTTATTTCCCTACATTAAAGCCGACCTTGTATGTAACTCTGCCCTTGTAGGGGAGGAAAATAAATAATGACTGGTGTTGAATGTAATACAGCTCATTATAATGAGTAACCAAGGACAGGAAAAGTTAAAAAGTGCATTTTGAATCATTGAATGGCTCTTCCCATTTATAAAACTGTTGATTTTATTTATTTTATTTTTGTTTTAAAAAAAACTTATGGTCCATTTCATCCCAAAGTTAGCTTTTATATTTACAGATGATCCAAACAAAAAAGATACAAAGAATTTTGTCTTCTATCTATATAAAGTTCTTTGAATAAAAATGAAAATATTAATTGACCAACATTTTTTGGACTTGATTTGCCGGTCATTTACTTTTCCATTAATTTTTTCTTACACATATCTGTAAATATAGA
Organism: Euprymna scolopes; assembly: GCF_053919585.1. Lineage (NCBI taxonomy): Eukaryota > Metazoa > Mollusca > Cephalopoda > Sepiida > Sepiolidae > Euprymna > Euprymna scolopes. The sequence goes on along the minus strand of NC_136483.1, from coordinate 34,124,384 downwards.
TACATAATTTCACAAAATATTTCAATAGAAAGAAACAAATTCAATTCTCTTAAATATTTTGGGGATTGTGCAGTGAAACCAACAAACAAATAAAAGGGTAAAAATAATCCAATATACGATAAATAAGTTACTTTTCTAATTACTTGGCTCATTTTTTTTTTTTTTTTTTAAATGTTCTTTATTTTATCTCAAATATTCGTTTTTATGGGTTGTTAGCCACAAGATGACAGCTGACATTTTTCCTATAAAAAAAATGTAGGCTGCCACGTTGTATGCTAACAATTTTGAAATATTCGAAAACAAAACCCAAATGTTTGAGATGAAATGAAGAGCATTTAAAACTACTTAAAAACACAACGAATGAGATAGGTAGAAAATGAACTTTTATGGGTTATGGTAACATTTATTTATTGCATATGTTTTTTTTTGTTTTTTTCCAACTTCCCAATGAAATATAATTGTAATCCAATGAACAAAAAAGCATTCAATTTTTGAGTATAGTAAATATCCTTCAATTAAAAAAAAAAAAAAATTGATTTTTACTGTACATTTAAAAAAAAAATGTTCTTTTTAATTTTGATTGTATTTGAAAAGAAAAAAAAATCTTGTTTTTGGTGCAATCAATCACTGCCTTTTTGTCTCCTCAAGAGGATTGTGCATTCTTCAAATAATTACTCTGAAATGACGTCTCTTAACCCATCGCATGTCTTGATATATTCACCAATGTATCTTATATCAGTATTGAACCCTTCATGTTGCACACACACATATGCATTACAAAACTGAATTCTTTGAGTATGACATTTTTTTTTAACTTTATTATAACGACAGCCTTTTGCATGCAACAACTTTAATAATTTATTTTTCCTAACAAGGTTGTGTTCTTTCTTTCTTTTTTTTCTTTCTTTTTTTTTTGTGACTGGACCATGACTTTCATCCTCATCTGTGACCCATTTCTCTTTCCTGTGCATTGTCAATTCTTTGCATATAAAATCCATTGCTCTGGGAACCATACATTCAAACGAGCTTGCTGTTCATGAATGCACCAATTCAAAATAAACAAATCATTCCAATTAAACACTTCCACACATCATCCATCCTGGGCGTTGCTATTTAGAAAACAATATGTAAGTAAGGGCCGCACCCAAAAAGACAGGATGAAGATCCTCCCAAATTTCTGTCTTTTTTTTTTTTTTTTTTTTTTTTTTTTATAAAAAGGACAGAATAATATTCCTCTTGTAACAGACTGAAAGATGATGACATTACCAAAATTATTCTAATCTCTCAAAAGATAATCTTGTCTTCTGAATATAGCTTCAGCTTGAAGCTTTTATTTCCAGTTACCAGAACTCTTTGGTCATTTTTTTAATTTTTTTTTTTTTTTTTGTCTCTATGTTGTTGTAAATGTTTCTCAGCACTCCTTGCTGTGTATGAACCCCAAGATGAAAAAAAAAAAATTGAATTGGAAGCCATGTTTAATTTCAGAAGTGTTTCCGATGGGTAACTATTCTATACAAGTCCGAGATATGAAGAATTTTCAGTGAGTTACTGTTCTGTACACGTTCTGGACTTTATAATTTTGCAAGCAAAGAGCAAAAGATCTTTCTCGTGTTGACACAAGAAAATTATGTGCTGGAATGCTAAAAGATTCAATTTTTATGAAGCAATTCTGGTTTCTGATTGGTTGATAACAGAATGTGGATTAATTTGATTCGTCAGCTCCTATCAGCAGCGTTTATAATTAGAATCTCCTAACTTTCAGGGAGGATATGCCATCATATATAAAAAATATTGCAACATTTTTCAGCACTCCTTGCTTTTAATTAACCCAAGATAAAGAAAAACATAAATTTTGTGCGATGGGATGAAAACGATGCTTGGGAAAATATTGTGTCCTTTCCTAATGATTCTATCTTTTTAGTTTTAATGACTTATATTCATATATCTGTCTAGAATGTTGCACAACGTAATAAAACTTTGTTCCCAGCAATGTAATCTGATAAAGCTATTCATTAGTTGCTTAAAGGAGAAATGATTTCCATCTCTTTAGACAATTTTGTGTTTGTCCAGCTTTTAAAAATATAGTTGAATCGGTGTCCTGTTATTCATGAGTGTATATTGTTTGAATCTATGATGAATCAAGAAGTCACCATTTACCTAAGCAGAAATCTATTTAGTGATGAGTAATATGAATTTTGTCTTGCATTGTCAACTGCTGATGTGCTGACTAATATTGCTTATGGTTACCGAATTACTGGATGAGAGTTTTTCTAGGGCAATCGATATCTACATATCAAATGATTTTAATAGGGTAGGGCACTAAAGGTTGCTTCACAATTTGATAACTACAGAACATCTGAAAATTTCCTCTCAACTACTAAATCCTTTCCTTCTGATAAATCTATAAAAGTAGTAGTTGATGGGCAGAACTCCGAAACACATTGTATCAATGCCGACATGCTCACAAAATCTAATGAGGACTCAATACTATTTCTAATCCTTATTAATGATCTTTCATGTTCCAAGATCAGTTGTTAATATCTATGCAACGGACATAATTGTCTTTGACAACACTACAAAGAGCACTATTGATCAAGATCTTGCTGATTCTGTCTTCTGATCTGTAGCATGTGGGGCAATGACAAACAAGAAGCTTACTTTTAAAACCTCTAAAGTCAAGCATTTCTTATTTCACTACCAAAGCCCAGATCTTTGTTTTGCCCCAGTTGAATTGAACGAAGAAGCTCCTTGTCTTAATAAGCCCCTAGGACTGATTTCCACTTCAGATCTAAAATGGGAGACTTATGTCTGCTACTAAGCTTTTTTTAAGAAGTACTTCTATCATTCAAGAAAGTATCAGACTTCTAATGCAATTCTTTACCTATGTAAGACTCAGATAAATCGTAAGATGGAGTACTGCCACATGTTTAAGGAGTTGATGCTTAAAGCATCATTTAAGAGTAAACAAAAATTGACTTCACAATCTAATAGGGGTCATGTCTTCTCTAAGGACACTTTTTTATATACAGAAGATATGTTGCTAGTCTTTCTCTAACTATCGACTGAGCTCCAATCTATGGTTCTTCCTTGTAAGATATTCACATCAAGAAGTAGATTTGAAACCACAGTTGCAAAAAAAATTCACTTCCAAGTGTCAGACAGGATTTAAATGAGTTTCTTTCCCAGAACTTCATGTCTGTGAAACAATTACCACAAGACTACTTCCCTGTAGACTACAACAGTTATCTTCAAAGCCAATGTCAACAAATACTTGTCATAACTCGTTCCCATAAGTATTCAAACTCTGTCCATTCTATCCATCATTTTCAATCCTCATAACTCAATCGACAACCCACTTATTTCCGTAATCCTTATCCTTGAGTGGCTTTTGATCTTGATAAGTGGAGACTCGTTAGTAAAAAGAAAGAAAAAATAGAAACAGAAAACATACAATTATTTTTAACAAAAATAAAATGATTTTTATCTTTTCTTTTAATGATTTGGAAATTAAATGCAATATAAATTTAAAAACACAAAGTAAATCCCCCGATCCCCACCTATCATTATGAATGTTTTTATATGTGGTGGAGATTTATTTATTTTATTTTGTTTGCTTCTTCTGTTCATCCAAAGCAATTGCTCGAAATTTGTTTTTCCTTATCTTTTGCTAATAAGACATTTTTTTAGTTCCCTGTTTTTATTATTATTATTTTTATTTTGTTAATACTTTAAAGTATTTTTATCATATTTTTCTGAATCGGGAGGTGGGGGGGATAATTGTAGGGATGGAAATTGAATATAAAAGTTTGTAATAAAAAAAAATCTCTCTTTCTGTGTGTGTGTGTGTGTGTGTGTGTGTGTGTGTATATATATATATATATATATATATGTGTGTGTGTGTGTGTGTGTGTGTGTGTGTGTGTGTGTGAAAAGAGTCTGAAAATAAAATTTAATAAATTACAATGTTTATTGATCCATCAAATTCAAACAAGGAATTATAGTGGAAATTCTTAATCCATGAGTTTTCAAAGGTATACTTTTTTCATTAGAGGATAAACAGTTTTAAAGGTAATATTTATATTTATCTTTGTAATTACACATACACACATAAACCACAATATGGTTGATGTCAACAAATACTTTTTGATTTGTCCTCTTAATAAATTTTGTTCATTCCATTTATAATTTTGAAGCCTCTCATAATATTATTTATCATCTACCTAATAATTTCATTAACACTTATCCTTAAGTGACCTTTGGCCTTGATAAGTGGTGACCCATTAGTATAAGAACTAAACATATACTAAACCACCTGTGGCCTGGCTAGTATTTTTTATATGCTTTATTAAATCTGTCTTTGATTTTATGTGGCATCACTTCACTGTTCATCCGTTTGCATGCATAATGAGCTAATGTTCATAGATTAAAAAAAAAATGTTGAAGACATTAAAAAAAGATATTGATTTTCGAAGTTTGCTTTTCTGTTCAGTTTGAAATTGTATTCAAATGAAAAGGGACGTTAAGGATTTATCGATACACTTCTGATGATTGTATGATATCCCATGATGCTTCAGTAAAGTAAAAAATGAACAAAGTTAATAAAGTTAATTCACCTGGGTTTATATTCAGTTCCTCGAAAAACATGTGGAAAGGCTTTTTGTGCCAAAATTGGTAATAAATTAAAGAATAGCATAACTTTGAATTTTATTTAATACTAGCGGAGGTACCTGGCATTGCCCCGGTGTTTGGAGGTGTAAAAGAAAACAAGTGTTAGTAGGGAGGGAGGCTCGAACCCATGACAAACCCAAAGACGGAAAATAAAGTGAAAGAAAACATGAACTTGTTCAAATTTAGTCATGTCAATCAAAAAGTTCACTTGCTAAGTGAATGCAGAAATGAACGTAGGCTGAAAGCCAGTTAAGCTTTCCGCCGTTTCATTTATTTGTTTCTCCATGATGTTGGGAAAACTGGCTCCCCACAAAAAGAGAGTATCCAAATGAATAGCAATTGTCTGATATGAGGGGTTTTTCCTACATTGATCAAAGCGAATTGATTTCTGGACGTCCTGGCACACACTTTTATATGAGAACATGAACAAACATGCGAGAGGATGGAATAGTGTGAATTTTATGAAAGTCGATCAAAATAAATAGAGAGATGACGTCCCTCCATAAATCATAGATATTATCATCTAGGGAGTATATAAAAAGTTCTAAAACATAGTAGCCCCCTCCCAGACTCCACCCCCCCCGTGAAAAAAGCCTTTGTCTTTTATATATATTTTTGAAACTGATTCCCATTCGAATCATTCTAAACCATAAAATTTACTTTTTATATTACAAGAATTATAAGTCCTATGGACCCAAATTCTGATATAAATTAAATTTTTTTTTTTTTTTTTAACATTAATACATAAGTAAAAAAATTGTTTTCTGCTATTAAAATAATTTCTTACACTATTGGTAATATTTACCCATTTTTTTTTTTTTTTTTTTAATCGATTCATGTATTGTAAGTGATACAATTATAATTATTTTTAAAGTAATGTTTTGAGTTCTATTTATAAGAAAGTCCAAATAGAGCAGTTTTTTTTTAGAACACCAGACTGAAGATCTCAAGATTTGAGTTTTGATTTCAGGTAATGACATCCACTTTATTTGTTTGGAATTCATTATTTACTATACAATATTCTCCATTTCTGAAAATAGTTAAGTCTTCTGGCATTTCTAAATGGAATGGAACAAATTCTGCAATCTCTATATTATGTTTAAAAAAAATGTGACAGATTAAAAAATTGTAAGTATAAAACTATGTACATTTACACAAACTTTTATTTTTGTTACATATTTGCAGATATTTTTTAAAGTTGTAAATCAGCTAGACTTCTTCAGGCCTTTGTTTCATATGGATATGAAAATGATTTCATTTTGATTTTCACATCCACTTAGACTTCTTTATGTCTCTGTTCTAACCGATTAACAGCTTTGACTGAAGTGTCTGGAAATGTGTAACCAAAAACTATTTATATATAAATAGTTTCATACATAATAAGCAGCTCTTTTATTATTAAGCACTTTTGTATAAACACAGTAAGAATTCATTGGATTATACTCTGTGCACATAAACTTACCTGGATGATTATATTCTTATTGATTTGTGTTTAATTTCATTAATTTCAGTCCATGCGTTATTTTCCATAAAGAACTGTTTTTCATTAAAAAAAAAAAAAATTAAAAAACAGGTAAATCTCAAAAGTTCAAATCTTCAATAAATTCATGGATTTTAACTGTTTTTGATATTTTTCTTTCCCTTCAATGAACAAACTTAAAGAAATTCAGCAACATCTTGAGAACTCGATGCATTAATAATTGTGGTTATGTGTTAAAAAACTGATATTAAAATCAGAATTATCGAATAAACAGATCAATAGGCAAAAGTTGTCGATTTAGTTGAATCAAATTTGTTTGAATGTGAACAGTGTTGATAATGCTGAAACAAATGTGTATAAAAAACGTTTACGCGTTCTGTTTTTTTGGCATGCATTTTGAACAGCTATTTTTATCTTTAAGTCGTCCTCAATTAATATGATATCATTTTTTTTTTTGTGAAAGCCAAAGTGTTCAGTAAACTTATTGGATTTGATTTAATTTTCCAATCTTCTCTCTTTCGTTCTAATGGTTTCATTCTTTCATATGATTCCATGTATATGGATTTAATGTTTGTCAGTTACTAACACTGTCACATTTTTTCAAAGATATTACATCAAATTTTCACAGATTTATTATTTTACTAGCAGTTCAGCCCGGCTTTGCTCAGGCCCTATGTACTGTTCATAATTTTGCCTACCTGTGAATACACTTTATGTAACATTTTAAATGTTTAGACCATGCTGATGATATAGCTATCCCAAACGAAGATTTTGATGACATGCAAGCAGCCATTACTCAGATGCAGATTTTGTCTTCAAAGGTAGAAATGAAGATCAACAAGATAAAAACAAAATTTCTAGTTGTTCGATGCTCCCCAAACAATTTACAACCAATTTTCCTCGACAGAGAAATCTTTGAAGAGGTCCAAGTTTCAAATACCTGGGCTCTATTATCACGGCAACAGGTCATGGTGAAGAGGATATTGGCAACCATATCAACATTACCTGTGTCGCCTTAAGCCACCTTCACACCCGACTCTGGTCCAGAAATGAAATCAGACTTCATACAAAAATTCAAATATACCAAGCTTGTGTCCGCACCATTCTTCTATACAGATGTGAAACCTGACCAGTACAAGTTTGTGACCTACGTAGACTGAAAGTTTTTGACCACCAGTGTCTATGCTGCATCATTCGGGTTCGCTGGCACCAATTCGCCCTTCGGCCACCATCCGTTCACGTTGCTGGATACCATCCCTCAAACAAACTCTCCTTTCGAGATGTCTTTGCACCAGCAACCAGATGATTTCAACCCAGCCCCATTCCAGAGTTGGAAGAAATGACGGGGTGGTCAGGTGAAAACCAGGCTCAGTGAAGATCTAATCCTGTGTTTTCGCCTCTATGGAGTGTGCCAATAGAACCACGAATGGCTAAATCTGATATCTACTGCAGCTTCAAACTGATGTGCTTGAGCGGCAGCTATACAAAATGCAGAGAATTCAGTTGGAGGAGCTGGCTCAAGCAACCCATCGTGAACGCTGACACCATAACTACAAACTACAGCATGATAAAGATTCTGGTCTCTCCCAGTCAAAGTTCACTTCCTGGCCAAATGGGACCACACGTCCTTCTCATGGAAGCACCAATATAACTCTGTGAAGACTTGTGTTCACTGATACATAAGCATAGTCATAGGTGGTCGTTTTGTTTCATCTTACTTGAGTCGAAGTTCTAAAAAATTATGGGGTCTTTTCCTGGAGTAAACACTTATAAAACAATGATGACCTAGAATATTGTAACTTGTCCCATATCATAAAAAATATATCTTAATGCAAGAAACTTACTGGAATAATAAAAAATGGTAACATTTTGTGTAAAGAAAGTAGGTCTTTATGATTAACTAGCTGTCCCTATCAGGTGTTCCCCAGGTGTAGACGTTTGTTATGTCAGTTTTATTTCATTTTAAATAAGATGTTGAAATATTAGTGATATTTTAAAAATCTCCTTACAGTTAAGAATGTCTGGATGGGATCAAATGTATGTTTTATTCAAATTGAGTGCAGAAGTTTTTTGTGACTGAGGTAATATAAATTTTTATCCTAATCTAGAGAGTCCAGCTTAGGATCATGGTTAAGTAATAGAATTACCTTCACGAGTTGAGTATTAATATTCATTTGTGTTTCTAAACAAATATCTTTTGCAAACATAAAAAATGTTAAAAACTATATATAACTTCTTCATTTATGTTTATCTTCTCTTCTCCTTCCTTTCTGATATCTCTCTGTTTCTCTCTCCTTTCTGATATCATTCTGCTTCTCTCTCCTTTCTGATATCTCTCTGCTTCTCCCTCCTTTCTGATATCTCTCTGCTTCTCCCTCCTTTCTGATATCTCTCTGCTTCTCTCTCCTTTCTGATATCTCTCTGCTTCTCCCTTCTTTCTGATATCTCTCTGCTTCTCCCTTCTTTCTGATATCTCTCTGCTTCTCCCTTCTTTCTGATATCTCTCTGCTTCTCCCTTCTTTCTGATATCTCTCTGCTTCTCCCTTCTTTCTGATATCTCTCTGCTTCTCCCTCCTTTCTGATAGCATTCTGCTTCTCTCTCCTTTCTGATAGCATTCTGCTTCTCTCTCCTTTCTGATAGCATTCTGCTTCTCTCTCCTTTCTGATAGCATTCTGCTTCTCTCTCCTTTCTGATAGCATTCTGCTTCTCTCTCCTTTCTGATAGCATTCTGCTTCTCTCTCCTTTCTGATAGCATTCTGCTTCTCTCTCCTTTCTGATAGCATTCTGCTTCTCTCTCCTTTCTGATAGCATTCTGCTTCTCTCTCCTTTCTGATAGCATTCTGCTTCTCTCTCCTTTCTGATAGCATTCTGCTTCTCTCTCCTTTCTGATAGCATTCTGCTTCTCTCTCCTTTCTGATAGCATTCTGCTTCTCTCTCCTTTCTGATAGCATTCTGCTTCTCTCTCCTTTCTGATAGCATTCTGCTTCTCTCTCCTTTCTGATAGCATTCTGCTTCTCTCTCCTTTCTGATAGCATTCTGCTTCTCTCTCCTTTCTGATAGCATTCTGCTTCTCTCTCCTTTCTGATAGCATTCTGCTTCTCTCTCCTTTCTGATAGCATTCTGCTTCTCTCTCCTTTCTGATAGCATTCTGCTTCTCTCTCCTTTCTGATAGCATTCTGCTTCTCTCTCCTTTCTGATAGCATTCTGCTTCTCTCTCCTTTCTGATAGCATTCTGCTTCTCTCTCCTTTCTGATAGCATTCTGCTTCTCTCTCCTTTCTGATAGCATTCTGCTTCTCTCTCCTTTCTGATAGCATTCTGCTTCTCTCTCCTTTCTGAGAGCATTCTGCTTCTCTCTCCTTTCTGATAGCATTCTGCTTCTCTCTCCTTTCTGATAGCATTCTGCTTCTCTCTCCTTTCTGATAGCATTCTGCTTCTCTCTCCTTTCTGATAGCATTCTGCTTCTCTCTCCTTTCTGATAGCATTCTGCTTCTCTCTCCTTTCTGATAGCATTCTGCTTCTCTCTCCTTTCTGATAGCATTCTGCTTCTCTCTCCTTTCTGATAGCATTCTGCTTCTCTCTCCTTTCTGATAGCATTCTGCTTCTCTCTCCTTTCTGATAGCATTCTGCTTGTCCCTCCTTTCTGATAGCATTCTGCTTGTCCCTCCTTTCTGATATCTCTCTGCTTGTCCCTCCTTTCTGATATCTCTCTGCTTGTCCCTCCTTTCTGATATCTCTCTGCTTGTCCCTCCTTTCTGATATCTCTCCGCTTCTCCCTCTCCTGTTTCCCATCTCTCTCTCTCTCTCCTGTTTCCCATCTCTCTCTCTCTCTCCTGTTTCCCATCTCTCTCTCTCTCTCCTGTTTCCCATCTCTCTCTCTCTCTCCTGTTTCCCATCTCTCTCTCTCTCTCCTGTTTCCCATCCCTCTCTCTCTCCCCTGTTTCCCATCTCTCTCTCTCTCTCTCTCCTGTTTCCCATCTCTCTCTCTCCTGTTTCCCATCTCTCTCTCTCCTGTTTCCCATCTCTCTCTCTCTCTCTCTCTCCTGTTTCCCATCTCTCTCTCTCTCTCTCCTGTTTCCCATCTCTCTCTCTCTCTCCTGTTTCCCATCTCTCTCTCTCTCTCTCCTGTTTCCCATCTCTCTCTCTCTCTCTCCTGTTTCCCATCTCTCTCTCTCCTGTTTCCCATCTCTCTCTCTCATGTTTTCCATCTCTCTCTCTCATGTTTCCCATCTCTCTCTCTCTCTCATGTTTCCCATCTCTCTCTCTCTCTCCTGTTTCCCATCTCTCTCTCTCTCTCTCCTGTTTCCCATCTCTCTCTCTCTCCTGTTTCCCATCTCTCTCTCTCATGTTTCCCATCTCTCTCTCTCTCCTGTTTCCCATCTCTCTCTCTCTCTCCTGTTTCCCATCTCTCTCTCTCTCTCTCCTGTTTCCCATCTCTCTCTCTCTCTCCTGTTTCCCATCTCTCTCTCTCTCTCCTGTTTCCCATCTCTCTCTCTCTCCTGTTTCCCATCTCTCTCTCTCTCCTGTTTCCCATCTCTCTCTCTCTCCTGTTTCCCATCTCTCTCTCTCTCCTGTTTCCCATCTCTCTCTCTCTCCTGTTTCCCATCTCTCTCTCTCTCCTGTTTCCCATCTCTCTCTCTCTCCTGTTTCCCATCTCTCTCTCTCTCCTGTTTCCCATCTCTCTCTCTCTCTCTCTCTCCTGTTTCCCATCTCTCTCTCTCTCTCTCCTGTTTCCCATCTCTCTCTCTCTCTCCTGTTTCCCATCTCTCTCTCTCTCTCCTGTTTCCCATCTCTCTCTCTCTCTCCTGTTTCCCATCTCTCTCTCTCTCTCCTGTTTCCCATCTCTCTCTCTCTCCTGTTTCCCATCTCTCTCTCTCTCTCTCCTGTTTCCCATCTCTCTCTCTCTCCTGTTTCCCATCTCTCTCTCTCTCGTTTGCCATCTCTCTCTCTCTCTCGTTTGCCATCTCTCTCTCTCTCTCGTTTGCCATCTCTCTCTCTCTCGTTTGCCATCTCTCTCTCTCTCTCGTTTGCCATCTCTCTCTCTCTCTCGTTTGCCATCTCTCTCTCTCTCTCTCTCCTGTTTCCCATCTCTCTCTCTCTCTCCTGTTTCCCATCTCTCTCTCTCTCTCCTGTTTCCCATCTCTCTCTCTCTCTCCTGTTTCCCATCTCTCTCTCTCTCTCTCCTGTTTCCCATCTCTCTCTCTCTCTCTCCTGTTTCCCATCTCTCTCTCTCTCTCTCCTGTTTCCCATCTCTCTCTCTCTCCTGTTTCCCATCTCTCTCTCTCTCTCTCCTGTTTCCCACCTCTCTCTCTCTCCTGTTTCCCATCTCTCTCTCTCTCTCTCTCTCTCTCTCTCTCTCTCCTGTTTCCCATCTCTCTCTCTCTGCTTATCTTTCTCTGCTTCTCTATTTAGTCATATATATATATATATATATATATATATGAATGAGTCTTATTTCTCTTTTTCCTCCTTTTTGTATTTGCCTTCGCTCCATATACCTGTCTATCCTGCCCTTAGTCTTGAATTCCTCCTCCCTTTTCTCCGCATAACATTACATTTTTCTCCAACGACACTATCCCCTCTCTTCCCCTGCCCTTAAAAAAATGTTTTTAACTTTATTTTTTAATACAAATGTCAGTGGTGAATTTCTGCATTGTGCTAACCTGACTGATTCACCTTGTTTTAAAAGGCCCGTTTTGGGGTTGAAATAAATTTGAGATTGGGTGAAGTTTGTGTTGTACTGGTTCTTTTAACCATTTTGTATGCTCTGCATTGCATTGAGCTTTCACACTAAGGAACTGCCTTATTCTTTTGGATTAACATTCGATATATTTCTCTCTTAAATCTTGTGTTTTCACTTTTTTCTTGTTTTTTAATACATTTTAAAAGTGAAGATTTTTCTTTTAAATGGTTCTGTATGCATATTTTTGTTCTTCTCTCCATTAATTATAGAAATATTGATTGCCAAAAAAAAAAAAAAAAAACACTTTGACAACTCCATCAAATATTTCTTTGTAAGATTCACAGAAAAAGGTCAGTGTGAATCTGTTTCCTACTGTTTAATCACTGACGTAACTTTGCACTACAAAATTCAATCGAATTTCTTGCTGTTTTATTGAATGGTGCAATTTGCATTTGCAGTTAAAGTATTTGCACACGTAACTCAGTGTGTGTATGCGAAACTGCAGTAATCATGTACATTTTCACCTCTAATAGTGATGGCACTCAGTAAGTTAAGTTTAAAGTTGAATTTAATCACTTCCTTGAGATCATTTTGTGGGTTTTCATTTCTTAAAAACCACCGCCAGTTTGGATTGCCATGTATTTTATTAGACAATTCTTATGAACAGTATTTGTTTAAAAATATTTCAATAAATTACAATATATGACGAGTTATTTCATCGCAGGTACTGCGTAACTCTTGAGCAAGGTGTTTCCACATAATTACAATGAGGTTGATTTATTTTTTATTTTTTTTAATTAATTTTTTTTTTTTTTTTTTACAATATTTGGATTTGCTCTTTTTGTTTTCTGTACAGTTTCATGACATTAATTCACATTGCTCTATCTTACATGGTTTTTTTTTCTTTGTCATAGAAATGTGGATTTTTTTTTTATGGTAGAGATTAGGATTTTAATGTAATGTTAGCACAGGTGTGTGGCATAGACACTTACTTAGCTATGTTTCAATTTACATTAAAAATCAGGTTATGAAATGTCATTACGAATTCTCAGGCATAAACCAAAAAATGTGTGTGTGTGTGTGTGCGTGTGTATATATATATATATATATATATATATATATAGTCTTTGAAGTTTTTAACTTTAAAACTATACAAAAAATATTTTTTATCATTCGTTAGAAAACCATCTAGTCAGTAAGTCATTTAATTGCCTGCAATCACTGCATCAACTCAACTCTCGAATTTACTATAATATCAATAATTTTTCAAGGGATCATCAGTTGTTTACCATGAAACACTGTTTCGGGGATTTAAAAACAAAACAGTGTATTACATCATGGCCCTCCAGCAGTGTTGATCAAACACCACCACCCTTAATCTTAGGAAGAAGACATGTTACAAACATTTGATCCAATTTCCTATTCTTAATTGCAATTACTAACCTTTTCATACTATAAAAATGAATTTCTTACCTATATATATATATATATATATATATATATATATATATATATATATATATATATATATACACACACACACACACACACACACGACCAGCAGCAGTAATTATCACTTCCTGTATTGATGATTGCATAAGCATTAGTGTCTGTAAGTATAAAACTTGTTAATATTTATTAAGAAATTTTACAGTTCTATATACGCCCTAAGATTAAGTACTGTTGCAACATCTGGGAGGGAACTGTTACGAGTACCCGTTCTTACCATAACAGGGCACAAAACAGTCTTCAAAATCTAGTGAGCAAGGACCTTTTTGCCTCCCTACTTCCTCTTTCTCACAAGAGACATTGCAAATCCATCTCTGTTTTGTCGTTACTTTCATGGTAGGTGCTTGACTAAGCTTCAATATATGGACTTGTCTAGCTACAACAACTGTTAACAATTTCCCTCACTAGCTATCTATGCCTAAAGCTATGAGGTGTATTCCGAAACTAATGTTTTCTATTTAATAATTCCACCGAAATAGATCAGAGGAGATAGGAAATTACATTGTTATGACTGAAGTTATGCATCCATAACCTGAAAGTTTCATCTCTTTGTTGCAGGTATTGATGGTGTTAGACTCTAAAAAAAACAACCCCTGTCATGAACGTACATCAGAAGCAGAAATGTTTCATCAAATTCCTCTATGCAGAAAAAGATTGAACTGATCAACATTCACCATCGCCTGTTGAGCGTTTACGAAGCTGATGCAGTTGACGTCAGCACATTTAGATGGGTTTCTCGATTTTAGAGTGGCAACAGATGTGAGTGACAAAGCGCACAGCTACCACCCCATCACTGGCAAAAGTGCATTAAGAATAGTGGTGACTATACAGATAAATAAATTCTGGAGCACAAAACGGTTGCTCATTTTAATGGTACCACACCCATCTTTGTAGTTCTTCAACTTTGTTTTTGTTAAAAAAAATAGGATGCATTAGGTTTAGAACGACTCTTGTAAACGAAAATTCTATGAGCAAAGTTTCTTTCATAGAAATATCAGTCTGTGGAACACAATACCATGGGGCTGCTTCTCAGCTGACTATAAAATGTTTGTTTTCAACTCTAATGTGAATAAGTTTTTGTTGAACAGTCTTCATAAATAATCAGACCGTACCCAAATTCCACCATTACTGATCATCACGTTGTTTCACCATCTGCCTAGCATTCATTAACCTTTATTCTAGAGTAACCTCCAGATCTTTATATGCAGTGACCCTCAATTAATATATAGTACTTGTAGGGTTGTCATTTTATAGATGTTTATATCCAATGAAACTTCAGTGTTAATAAGATATTGCTGAATAACAAAGAGTATTGTATTAGAATATAATTTTATTTACTACATGTGTGTGTTTCAGCTATGACTTTATTCCAAGTCCAGCTTTTTCAGGCCATATTAACTAAACTAAGAAGAATCGATAAATGATATTATTTTGGTTTGGAGTTTGAAGGGATTATTGGGATTATAGCAATCAAAAGGGGAATTAACTCTATACAGGAAGTAAGTTATCGCCCTTTATAGATTCTAAAAAAAAGACTGGAAAGTATGAAGAAAACAAAGATGAACAATATGGCGGCTGGGCTAGCACATACATATCTTTCTGTAAATAGTTAATATTTCTACCGTGAATAAATTTTATATAACTTACAATGAGCTTGTCTACTTATTACTCGAATATTCCATTATTCTGACAAACCATTTCTCCGAACACAACAGGAGGAGTTGAGGTATATATCCATTCAGGCACAGTTACTTATCTAAATACTCACACATCAGTTTACATCTACATACATTTGCATCCGTACAATTATGCATACATACATACATTCCCACCTGTAATTCTATTTGTGATAGTTGTGTCCAAAATATTAAAGAGATGGAACGTCAGAAAGGCCAACTGAGATGAAGAAATACTTGAAGATGGGCCATAAAGATAAAAACTCTTTCACCCGAAAGAAATACGAATGAGAGTGGGTGTGAGTATGAATATGTATAATTCAATAACTTGAGTGTTATTTCTTCCGCCCGTCACACCAATAATTTCCTGGGTAAGGTTGACACTGTTGTCCAAACTTCCAACTTCCGTATATGTAACACACCTTCTCTCAACTCCAAACGAACTTCTGCTAATTCAACTTATTTCTTCGAAATCCAACTTCAAAATGAACGTCCCTCTAAAAAATCAACCCTCTTTTATCTCCAACCAGGAACATCTCATTTGCATATCGGGTGGTCACATTGCAGGCATATAAAGAGATAAGGCAGCCATTTTTGTTTGTTTTTTCTTCATTCATTTCATTCCACGACCGACCCGTTGAATTATGCACACGTGCTAGTTAGGTAAGTCACACTTTTCCCTACACACCCCCCTGATCTCATGATCACACGCAGGGCAGGGAGGGGGGGCAGTCATCTTTGTCGGGTACTTCTTCGAAGAATCAGGGGCAGCACTTCCTCATTGCCATCTTCCTCATTACCACCGTTATTACCACCAGTCTGTTCCATTATCCCCTCTTGTGGTTCCCTATGCGGTGTTTCACAATCAGGGCAAGGGGGCAGTATCTGTCTTTGTTGGGTACTCCTTCGAAGAATCGGAGGCATCACTTCCTCGGTTCCATCTTCCTCAGTATGTCCCA
Organism: Euprymna scolopes; assembly: GCF_053919585.1. NCBI lineage: Eukaryota > Metazoa > Mollusca > Cephalopoda > Sepiida > Sepiolidae > Euprymna > Euprymna scolopes. The sequence goes on along the minus strand of NC_136483.1, from coordinate 34,108,410 downwards.
TCATCCCCTCTCGTGGTGCTATAGACGGTGTTTCACAATCACGGCGGGTGAGCAGTATTCGTCTTTCTCGGGTACTTCAATGAGGAACTGGTGGTATTACTTCCTCATGTCCATCGTTCTCATCACTATTGCCACCAGTATGTTCCATCATTCCCTCATCTGGTTCTGCAGGTAGTGTTTCTACACTCACCTGTAAGGGCAGTAGGCAATCAGGATCATCCCTGAACTGTATGTGATCTTCCTCATTATACTCAGAATCAGAAGAGGTATAACAGGGGTGGATATTCTTTTACATGACGTAGTACACCATCAATCAACATGTCATAGCCAAGGGGTTTTTCTTGCATCACCAGAACATCAACTTTGGCTGTGTCACCCTTCTCAGTACAGATCGTGACTGTCCTTTCACCACAACATGCTCGGGATAAACCATTGATTGTCATAATACCGACTGGTTGCTCCCGCCACATCTGACAGTAATGTGCACTAACTATAGACTGGGAACACCCCGTGTCTATGAGTGCTGAACACTGCACATCGTCAATTTTAACGCCAATGACCGGTAATCCTGTGTTTATTGGTTGGCAAGAGTGGCGATAGTACCTTGCCCCCAACGTCGTTTCCCGAACAGTTGCGAGATATGTGCCCATACTTATTGCAGCGATAGCATTGTACTGTTCTCTGTGCTTGTGGATATACACAACTATCACTCCGGCAATCCTTAGAAAAATGATTGGCCTCCCCACATTTATAGCACACTGGGCCTACACGCTTATTACTACCTGGGAGAGAATCTACATTGCCTCCATGCGGTTCGACTGTTGCATGTTGAATACTAGTTGCTGCTGCAATTGGTTCCTGTTCATTACAGATGTTTCAAGCTCGGGCTAATAACTCGTGTGTTGTCAATTCATCAATTCGTGACGATGCCCGCAACAGTTTGCTGACCGCCTCAGGTAAGCCTACTAAAAAGGCACATCTTAATATCTTATCGTTGACCCCACCAAATGGTACCGACAACTTTCGTAGGTCGGCTAGGTACACGTCAACCGTTTCCTTGGGGTGAAGTCGCCAGCTCGTGAACTGTTGCCATGCAACAAACGGATCTGTACCAAACGCTGTATACAGGCTGTGTTTGATTGTATCCCAGTCTGGTTCATCCCCGAGTTGCTGGTAGACTGCATAGGCCCCTCCGGTTAACCTCAGAGGAATGACTGTGGCTGGTTCTTTAATTCTGCAGTGTACAGATCTTCTCAGCCTTTTCCACCCATTCGACGACAGACGATCCAGTGGTAGATCCATCAAACTCAGGTATCAAGTGAAAGTCGAATCTGTCCATTTTCTGCCTTTCGAGTCACCGCACACTGAGAGCCGAAATAGCTTATAATTCAATAGCTTGAGTGTTATTTCTTCTGCCCGTCACACCAATAATTTCCTGGGTAAGGTTAACACTTTTGTCCAAACTTCCAACTTCCAAACTTCTGTATACGTAACACACCTTCTCTCAACTCCAAACGAACTTCTGCTAATTCAACTTATTTCTTCGAAATCGAACTTCAAAATGAACGTTCCTCTAAAAAATCAACCCTCTTTTATCTCCAACCAGAAGCATCTCATTTGCATATCGGGTGGTCGCATTGCAGGCATATAAAGAGATAAGGCAGCCATTTTTGTTTCTTTCTTCTTCATTCATTTCATTCCACGACCGACCCGTTGAATTATGCACACGTGCTAGTTAGGTAAGTCACACGTTTCCCTACATATGTACATATATGCATGAATGTATATATGTACAAATGCACATGTATATGGAAGTGGATACATACCTTGCCTTTCCACCATTTTCCTCTCCAACTAAAATGAGATGCAAGAATGTAATTTATATATTCTTCTCAGTTTAGTTAATACTAGCCTGGGTGCCCGGGTGTTCGGAGGTGTGTGTTGAACCAAAAAAAAAAAAAAAAAAAAAAAAAAAAAAAGTGGTAATAGGCAGGCTTGAATCCGTACTGCGAATGAGGAAAAGAATGTGAAAAAAAAAATGTGATGTCTTTGCCATTGCGTCCATCGCCAAACCGGAAGTGGTGAAGGTTTAAATTAAAGCTAGTCAGTCGAAAAGAGGGGATTACTTTTGAAAATATCGGCGTAAAAAGCGACTCCCCCCACCTCCTTGTAGAAAAGTGCCCAGTTGAGTGATGGAATTAATGTTTTTAGCTAATTTTTCAATATTTGTCGTCCAAAGAGTCGAGCTTCAAAATGATACCGATCTCGTGAAAATCCGTCGCCTCTGTCGAAAGTTTTAGGTAGACATACAAATATACATACATACATTTAAACAGACAGGTGAGATTTATATTATAGGTGGCTTTAAAAAGCTGTACTGAATAAAGTTGGAGCTAAAATATATGTAACTAATGTTTCTATAAATAAAAAACGATTATATCCCATAACACAGGAAAGAATATTTTGAAAGTTGAAAAATCGTATGAGCATATATTATCAATTACCATCAGCAAGCTACGATTATAAGCTTTTATACTTGTCTGTGTTTTACAAATATTGACATAACAATTGTGGGTGAAATAGTAAGGAAATTTTAAAAATGACAAGATGCCAAATGTTTTCGTTTTGTATTTTTAAAGAGTCCAAGAAGTCCTTTGTATCCATTAAAAGATTTTTAACTTGTAGCAGCTAATACAAACATGCATGAAAGTTAGAATGAAAAGTAATTAAAAAAAATAATAAAATGGTGAGGTACACTTAGGTTTGAATAGGGGATCATTCGATCTGTAGTTGAATGTTCTACCAATGAGCTATATTTCCAGATGCCATTAATTCTGTTTTTTTTTTTGTTTTTGTTAAGAAGAAATTTGTTGAGATTTTATTACCTCCCTTGCTGGTGTAACATAAAATATTACCCTGTAAAAATTCTTTGTTATCTGTAAGAAAGAAAGAATTTTTTTAGGATATTTTCGATTTTTGATACTTATTGGATTAATTTCTGTACAAAATATATCTAAGAACACTGCCAGAAATATAAATTACCCTTGTGTGAAAGTTACAAAAGAAAGGTTCAACCGTTTCGGAACCTATGAGGAAGGAACTCCCACACAAAGTGACTTATATATATATATATAAATCCATCTCTCAAAGCAGTCATTATATAAGGAACTCTCAGTTGGCGATCATTTACATTATAAGCATTTTAAGTAGTATAAGTTGGAAGAAAAGTTAAATTGATCTTGATAGGTGGGAAAAGTTTGCATCAGGCCTGGTTTAATGTCTGCATATTGGGTCTGATTCTATTGAGCATTACATGACCAGACAAATTAGCCATACCTAATTGATGGGTACCAAGCGAATGCACGTTGTTTCTTACATTTCCAAGACTTGCACTTGAGTATGTTTCTTGAAAGCTGGTCAGCCATAGTCGACATCCTGTTAACCATAAGGTAATGCATTGATACAATTTGCATCCTTGTTTCTCCTATCGCTTGTATAGCAAGCGGTGATCAGCTGGTGTCCTTGAGGCATATCAAGCCTCTTCATCTCAATGATGAAGCAGGAAATAATCATTTGTTGTACCTTTTTTGGATTACAGTACTGGCCATTGTGGAAGCTTTAAGAGTTATTTAAAAAAATAACAGATGCAGTGAAATTATTGGATCTTTCAGAAAATTCAATTTTTTTCTTTTGAATTGATATTCAATTATATATATATATATATATATATATATATATATATATATATATATATATATATATATATATTATTTTATTTAAATATTTATTTTTTACCTACAGACACTACCCAATCTTCAATATAGCAAATGAAAATTACTGCGGGTAGAATGATTCAAATTTAGTTGTAAAGTCATCTTTTATTTTTGTAGGCTGGTATTCAACCCCTAGGTCATCATTAATTAACATGGGAAAGAAGAGACTTTAAATTCTACATTATGCTAAATGAATGGACATATAGAGTAAGCTTAGTTATATACTGTTCAACAGCAGAGGCTGAAACATTGCTTTATGCATATATTATAAATTCTGTTAGGGCCCAATCCTTGTTGAAAGTGGCCGTAACAATATTCTCTGGAGGTTTAGTTCAAAGGAATGCCAAGGAAAGCATGGGAGGAAGCGATAAGGACGGACTTGAGGAAAAGAAATAAAAACCTACCCAGAAATAGGCTAATTTGGAAGTCAATTGGGGACTTGAGGAAATTAACTTCCAAATTGACCTATTTCTCGTCAGGCAAGTATGTAAAAACACAGACGGTGGAATGTTCACTGCGTGTTTCGTCTCAGTCATGTAAATTCTGCGGGGACTAATTTTTGTCTTTTCGTGCATGGGTACAGTAAACAGACTAAGTGTTGCAATTTCAATTATAAATGCAGCATGCAGAAAAAATTAAATCAGTTTTAGTGAGAAACCAGTCCAAACTCGATCGTGAGATGTAAAAATTATTTACCAGGAAATACACATGCTGAAGTGATTCACGCCAATGGATAAAATACCTTACCAAGGAATTTCTATTTTTGCAAGTTGCAATGAATGCCTTTCTCTAAATCTTTCTCTTTTATCCAGACATATGGTTTTATATGTTGTCTACATCAAAACATTTCTAAGCCTTTTCTTAATAAAATAATTTAAATTTTTCATTCCATATTAATGAACATCAATCCTCCTAATTTCGAAATGGATTACCAGGCAAAAGAGTTACTCATAATACTCCACACCACAAAAAAAAAAAAAACAACCCAAAACACTGTGTTAAATAAAACTATTTTTTAATATTAGTAAATAATGTTTTCATTGATTGCTAGTTGTTGGTGTTCTTGAGTGTTCGTTTTATTTTATTTTGTTAATTATAAAGGAGTTGATGATATTTAAATGAATATTCAAATGCCATCGATAATACCTCCCTTTATAAACTACATAAAAAAAAAAACGTCCATTTTTTTTTTCTTCCATTTTAAAAAGGTTAAGGTTTGCTCGCTTACTTCCCTTGAATTGCAAATCAAAGCATTTCCCTTAATATTTTTACTTTTCGGTTTTAAAATTTCAACATAACTTTCTCTACACTGATATGCAACACTCCTGTCATCTCTGAGCAAACATTAATAGAAAAAAAAGAAAAAAGAAGTTACAATTTATTGATTAATTTAAAATCGATATTCGATGCAGATGAAAGTCAATTTGCAACTAAAGATTCTCATCGACTTTTCTGATTCATGTCAAGAATTCTGTCCATTCATAATCTGCTAATTGTTAAGTTGCGATTTGAATCTCAGCTTTAGAACTATGGAATCGGCTATGCTTAGTTCAAATTCTATCAGACATGGTTATTTACATGTTCATACTGTTTGGAAAGGTATGAACCTTCAATTTCAACCCAGCTTTGGGTAAAATAGCAACTTTTGTTCAGTTGATCATATAGAATAAATTGTTTACCATAAATATTGTTTTGGTATTAAAAAAGATTACTCATATTATTCCTCTCTATTTACTATATATAACATTCACTAAAGAAGAGGAGCTGGTATATATAACAAAATTTAATAGAAATAGTTACAAACATAACAACCCACATATTTCTATGAAGCTACCAACTTCAAGATTGCAAAATACTGCAAAATTCCTATCCAAACCACGAAGCACATTTAATCTCAGATTCTTTTAAAATCACTGAAAAATATTTTTGTCATAAAATCACCAGCAAGGTTAAAATGCTGCTAAACAAAACAAAAAAATATTTACCATCTCTACTTACCAGGCACTTTGCGTGAGTTCATTCCTTATGGACTTCAAAATGGCTGGGCTGAATTTTTTTGGGAAATTTCATACAAATGTACTTTATATGTCTGTGAATGTAATTAGATAGATTTTTTTTATCTGAATGCCTCTGAAAAGCATAAAAAATCTTTAATCAAAAAAAATCCAATTAAAGAAAGAACCGTTCTATTTTGACCTAAGTTTGCACCCTTTACAGCCTAACATCACAAGTGCATTTTAGAAGTTTTATCACTGCACAAGCAGAATGATCCGCAATATAAAATCAACAGTAGGTTCTTTGATATGATCAGGGTGCATTCAAAATCAATGTTTTTGTTTAGCGTATAATTAAACCAGGATACTAGACTTTTGCATTTTAAACTTTAATTCAGGCTGTTACATATAAAAATAATTTTATAAAATCAGCAGCAGGTTCTCTACAGTGCAATGTAGACTACAATATATTGTGGACTAAGTCACTAAGTGGGGAGGCATGTAAAGCTTCTTCCTGGGGCACCACAATTGGCCCCAGACTAGAGCAGGCAATCAATTTTCATTGAAAAATGGGTGATTTCACCGATTTCGATGACAATACAAGTCTTGGGCAACGTTGGGTCTCCTTGCTAGTATATTTACTACATATTATATATTTATTACTATATATTTTATATTTAATTTCCTTTAATAATTACAAGAAACCTTTTCAAGCAATAATTCCCATGGCTAATGATACATTATCTGAAAGTACTTTGTTAAAATTCTTCGGTTTAATGTTCACAGGGAACATGAGTTGGAACAGATATGTTGAGGGCATTGCTGAGGCTGCTGCAAAGAAAGTGTGCTCTCTCTTACTGTGCTAGAAAGTTACTTACGTCTGAGAGTATCCTGTACTTCTACAAGGCTAACACTCGCCTATGTGTGGAGTATTGTTGTCGCATTTGTTACTAGTCTCTTACTCCTGGGCAGGGTTCAAAAGAGAGTCGCCAACCTAATAGGTCCCGAACTGTCTGCTAGGCTTCAACCTCTGTCCCATTGACGAAATGTTGCATCCCTCTGCTTGTTTTACAGGTATTTTAATGGTAGATGCTCTGACAAACTACAATCTCTTGCACCCCCGACAAACCTGACAAGCAGCAAAATCCCACCCCTACATACAGATGCCAGAAAGCCTTCTATTCAAATAGTTTCTTCCCTCGGATTGCTACTTTGGAATTCTCTTCTGGGTTCCTGCTTCCCTGACTGTACTGACATGTTAAAGTGTAATGTGAATAGACATCTTGCTGCTTAACTTCTTACATAGTATCCCTGAAAATGATGTCCCAGATAGTAGCTCCTTACATCAAAGTGGCACTGTGCTTTGTTTGGGGTAAAAATGCAATTAAAAATATATATATATAATATTTTTCTATATTTAGATATCCATAGCCATGAACTGAATCAGATAAAATCAATATATTCTTAATCAATTAGAATCAATTTATTTTTGCTCATTATATTTGTTTATGGCATTGTTTACTCATTCTATGCTTGATTTGATTTAAAAAAAAAAAAAAAAAAAAAAAAACTGTTATAGTGTGATCAAGGCATATAACATATTGGTATCATTTTTTGTACATATAAGATCTCTATTAATTATTTCTAACAGTGTATCGCATTCAGACATTAAGCAAATTGTACTGACCACAGTACTCAATCGGGGGAATTTCAAAGAAAGAACATTTGGAAAACGGGGGGGGGGGGGGTTACAACACCAAACAATAAACGTATTTGGTGTTTGTTACTTTCACTTTGGATTCCCTGAAGTTGGTTCTCCTGACTTGAAAAGAACTGATCAAATTACACTGCATGTTCTTCTTTGACTTGACCTAAATATTGACCTGTGCTGAAGCAGCACTCACCCTAGACGGGTTGAACTGGCTTCCATCCAAAGAGGAAGTTTCATGGGAATATTAAATTCACAAGCAGTCTCCAAGCGCTTGTATATCGCCCTCAGAAGATGACGCCGTTAGGTTTTTGTAGTTCTTGCAGACACGTGTTGATATCCTCCTACATACAGCGCTTGGTATTCCCAAATGGTACCTATCTAATACTGACTGGACTCAATATTGATTAACTTGAGTTATCTAAAGTGAAACAGTGTGTTAACATGATTATTCCATATATTGAACCCTAATCAATACAAATGTCTCCACTATTTTATTTTCTTGTACTAGTGGGGGGGGGGGTACCACTTATCAAGGCCCAAAGGCCACTCAAGGATAAAGGTTAATGAGTATGTGGCTAGTGATTATTGGCAATGATGTAACTTGGGTAATGTTTGTTTACGAGCACGGCTCAACAGGAACTTGTTCACATTAGACTTGAAAACAGGCATATTATAGTCAGTGGGGAAGCAGCCCTACAGTATTGTGTTCGACAGTTATAGGAAAGAAACTTTGATCATGGAATTTGTTTGGTTCTCGGCACAGATAGATAAGGGAAATTGTTAGCAATTGTTGTAGCTAGACAAGTGCTTGCTGCGAATGTTTTACATGGCGGAACCATAGATAGAAGCTCATGAAAATAATGATAGAGTAGAAATAAAATCGCTATGTCTCTTCTGTGAGAAAGAAGTAGAGTAGAGAAAAGGGCTTTGCCTATTAGATTTCGAAGCTAGTTCTGAACCCTGTCAACACAAGAAATGATACTCTTAGCAGTTCCTTCTCACATGTGGCAATAGTACTCCATCTTAAGATGATACATCACTTTGTAAATCAGACTTCTGGTTTGTAGCTGCTTAAGGAAGTTGTAGATGTGGAAACACACAAACATTTTATTTTAATAGATTTCGTTGAAAGAGTTTTTAATTGGATCTAAATTTCTTGCAAGAATTTTACTATTGTTTATTTAATTAATATACGCAATATATAGCAGTTTATTTAATTATTGGAATTTTTTTGGAGATGAGTAATTTATATATTTTATTTGTGAACTATTATCCTCAGGATAATAGCCCCCCCCCCCATTTTTTTTTGTTATTATTGTTTATTAGAAGTTGTCTAATGCTATTGTAGTTCTCGTGAACACTATTAATGCACTTTGATCTGATGAATGACACGTAAGCATATGGATATGATAGACGGATATTTTGAGTTGATTGTTATTTATGAAGATGCAATTTCCAAATGGACAGGTGAATTTGGAAACTGTATTAGTCTTCTATTATTAATAGATTTAGCATCTTTCTAAAACGAAAACAATATCATTGCTTCTGTATCTGAAGCAGAAAATTTACTAGCATTCCTATCTTTTAAGGGTGGGTAATAGTGAAGTATCTGTTCTCTTGTCATGTGATCATCTTTTCAGGCATTACTTTTTTTTTTCTTTGCGGAGAGAGGAGATGATATTTGTTTTTGGATTATAGAATCCTCCTAGGGGTTACCATATCCTCTTTTGAAGGGTCGATGTATCTATTTTGTTGTGAAACCATCTTCCCAAGCATTATCTCCTCCTTTGGGTGGATTAGGGTTAGCATATGTTTTCATTCATCATGATATATTTTCCCATACATTACCTCCTCCTTTGAGGGGGAAGGGGAAATGTAATACATGTTCATTCGGCTAAAACTCTGAATCTTTCACACATGAAGTTTATTCTTTTTTTTTTTTCTTCGATTTCATTTAAAATATTTTTGCTCTAATTATATTACAATTTTTCGATTGGTTCTAATAGGATTTAAGTTGATTAACAAACAACAATTATTATTTATCTTATTGAGGGAATGTGAACAATTTTTGTCTCTGCCTCATTCGAGTCGAATATGTCACCTCGGAAATGCCTTTCTATAAACAAAGAAAGCAAAAATATTTTTTAATAAATTTGAAAAATCCTTGTGGATAAGCACTTATGCTTAAAAAGGGAATAATGAAATAAATTTATTTTAAATAAAAGCAAACTTATAAAATTATTTATAAACTATTTTTAAAAAATTAGTTATTCTTTGCTGATTTTAAATTTAGAGTGAGTTAATCAACTAATCAGTAGATGGTTCTGGCAACTAATCTGCATGCCATTTGTGCTGAACTAACCAACATTGTACAGTACCATTAGCCAGTCAGAATTAACCAATGTTGTATGGTATCAATATAAGCTTCGAAAGAGTCTGTCATTGAGTGTAGAAGTGTTCTTAGTATATCTGTGTGTGAAAAGTCGAAAAATTTTCTAAATTTCATAATGGCATCTTTTTCTTTCTAATCTCATTTGTCATTCTTTACATCTTCTTACCCCCCTCCACACACACATTTTTGAAAGGTCTTGCTGTTTCTGCTTCTTTGTTTTGCCTTACTCAATTTTGGACAGACTTACCTCCCCTGAATGCAGCCCAAATACTAACTCATTGATCAGAAGTGTTGGATGCATTTTAGCTGCTGGCTTTCTGCATGGCTGACCAAGCGATTAAACCTTTGCATCTCTTTAGAGTTCATCATTTAAAAAACCTAATTATTATATTTTAAAAAATTTTTGTTCTTAACCATTTCCTTTGCTGCTGGATGTTTACAGACGTCCGCCATCGCAGCTCGGTCCATGGATCCATAGTTGGTAATCGCCTTGCTAATGCATCCTCCCGTGGAGTTACCGGAGGGGGACAGCAGCGTCCAGTCAGTGTTATAGGTTCTTCCTCTGACCATGCAAGCTCAAGAATTGAATCTTCTGTTGGTTGGTATAAGCTACCTTGTTTTTGATTTTTTTTTTTTTTTTTTTTTGTGTGTGTGTGTGTGCTTTTTCAAACTATTATTCGATTACTATGGTTACTTTGTATTTTTAATTGGTTCAGCTTGATAAAACTCTAACCTTCTCTTATTTTAATATTTCTTAAGTATTTGTCAAATTCTTTATTTGTTACTTTCATTGATTGAAAGCAAAAAATCTCTATTTCCATGTCTGATCAACAACAATGTGCTTATTGGAGGGTTCCAGAGAAGAAAAAATAGGTTTAAGTATCCTTTCTATGCAGGAATTTTCAAATGTTCCTCACTACTTTAAAGTCAGATGATGAAAGTCCTCTAGTCATCAAGGACACGTTTTGAAGAGTCCACATAAATAAATGCTGCATATTGGAAACTAGAGCTGCATATTATTTAGCGATTTTGTTTTTATGTCAAATTGAAATGTAAAGTATATTTGCAAATTTTAATAAAACAAGTAGTTTAAAAAAATATCTTTTTGAAAAAGAGTCTTTTGTAGAATTTAAGAATTATTTCTTTATTTTTAAGAGTCCAGTATTTAAGTTGAAAATCGATTTTTCTTTTTAAATTTTAATTTTTTGTATCTATAAATATTACTTGGGTTTGGTAATTTATATTTGCAGTGTGTTTTAGGTTTACATGTGATAAGGGAAGGGAAAAAGCACATAAATACAATTTTTTTTTATGATGGGGACAAAAATATTAAAATATTTCAACAAGTTTATATGAAAAACAGTTTGATTTGAAAAGGCTGAGAAAAAAAATAAAAATTAGAAATGTTCAAAAATTATATTTACTAAACTTTCGATACACAATAAAACAAGACCAAATGATTCTGTAAATGTAGCTTAAAATAGTTTTATAGAAATTTGAAAAATCAATTGGAGCGACTACCAAATATATTCAAAGCAGAGGATAAACTTGCATTGATAGCAATAGATGATACAAAGAGACTGTCTTCCTTTTTATTTTATTTTATTTTTTTACTTTCTCTTATTAAATATCTATTACATAAAATTTAGCCAGTCAGATTTTTGCAGTTAACAATTGCTTATACTAGGGCTATGACAACAGCATATTCTTTTCATTGTTTTGACTCTCGAGTATATATTCGATACAGTTAGACACAAGTAAAAGAATATGCTGTTGTTATAGCCCTACTTTTGATCTACAAAATCAATATTTAATTCTTAATAGCCATTCACTTAAATTTTGTGTTTCAAAAACGAATTCTAAAATTCCAATCAATTTCCTTTATAACATACTAATATCTGACTGAATAATTCTTTTGATAAGAAACTTTTTTCAGATATTCATCTTTTTCATTGGGTAATCAACAGATGATTATCCAACGAAAGCACCGCATTTATTACAAATGAAAAATGGCATATAAAATCATTGCGTAACTAATTTCAGATAAATTAGCGGATTGATACCATCTGAAAAATGAAATGTCAAGATCGAAGGAAGAAATCAACATATTTTTTAGTATCCACAAAATCCTTTCCCAAAACATTAGAAGAGTTAAAATTTTCACCTTGCCCGTCATGTGGGTATCTGCTACGCAGCATTCACAGATCAATTCCTGATGGCAGCTTTATTATACAGCAGCAAATTGTTCCTAAGACTTTAAGTATCTTTTCATCATGTTGCAAGCTTGGAATCCCTCGTTGCCAGTGTTGTAGCCCTGCAGTCCAGTAATGATGAAAACAAACACAATGGTTTAATTAGCAAGAGTATGTTACAGAAGTACACATCATGATTTTGAGGGTCATAACTACTGTGAATAGCGCTACCCAATAACATGTTCGATGTATAGTCTAGCTAAGTCCATTATTTCCCTCATAGCACACTACATAACAAGTATTGTAATTTTCTAGCATTGTAGAGAGAATCCACCTCCTTTGCAGCTGCCTTTGCAATCTCCTCAATGTATTTGTTCCAGTTCATGTTGCCTGTGAATGTTCAGGAGTTTGAAGGATAAACTCTCCACTACAAAAAGAGGCAGTTGTGATTCTATGAATCACCCCCACCATATCTCGTCCCCCAACACTTCAATGCCTCCAATTTTATAAACAAAAAAAACAAAAAACAAAAACTACATAACAGTTAGTTGCATTGGATGTTGAAAAATGCAAAACAAGAAATGAATCCAGCACATCAAATCATTAAGAAAATGTAATTCTTTCGGTAATTCAACCATATTTGGTACAAATAAACTTCAGTTGATACTTGACTTGTCCACCAATTTTCAGTCATGAATTTCCAATAATCTTTGTTTTATCAGTGTTCAATATATATAGGGTCACTTTGATTATCGTCCCATCAGTAAAAAGTGTGATCCTGAATGGGTTTCTCACTCACTGGACTTTAATTATCTAGATTTTTCTGCAAGATAATCTAAAAAGTAATGTGTATTGAAATGATACCCAGAGCCATCCAAGAGATGAGGGTGTTAGTTAATTCAGATATGCTTATCATTGAGAAAAAAAAAGACTGTTAGACATTCATGAGTGAAACTTGATGGACAATTCAGACATAGACTGAAGTTCTTGTACCAACACACCCCACAAATTCAATGTTGCTTCTGTTGTAGCAATGTTAATAAAAGCAAGAGAACATTATGACCTTTGATCTGAAACTTACAGCTCGGTTTGGTAACAGTGATTCCAGACAGTCAATAGTAGAATCGTTAGAGAAGGTGGAGCTGATATGTCAGTTGAGTGGAGTGTGTCATGCTGATGCATTTGTTAGGATGGACACAATAACTTTTGTCAATAAAAACACGAGAACTCTTAACTTGAACCAGAACGTTCACCGATAAGAACCCAACAGTAATGCTGACACGACCCAACACAGACTCAAGCAATAACATCAATAATTATGAACGTCAACACGATTCAAGAGCAACCTGGGAAGTTACTGTTGAATGATTTGGATGTAGTCTTTATATTGCTCTCGGGCAAGTGCATTTTGATATTTCACAGGTATCCCGTGAAAGCACACACACATGTAGTTCATTTTTATTATTACTAGCAAAGACGCCCACGTTTCGCGCAGGACTTTGCTGTTCACTCAGGTTACCACTTTGTGGGCACTCTTGCAGTAAATGGATATTATAAGAGCATCTATTTCTTAAGGTGTTAAAAAATTTTTCACTACCTTCTGAAGTGAATGAAATTCAACTATAAACTTTAAAGCAAATAGATTATATCCAGGTTGACACTTATATTGTTACACATAAAAATTGGAACAATTAAAAAGAATAACAATGGTTAATATTTGTTTAATTAGTTGAGGGGATAGGAGTGGTGAAGGATTATCTGATTCAAATCCACAAAGAAGTTGGCCGGTGCCATAGAGGCAGCCGTTGGGACGGTGACAAGCCGTAACTTGGTGTGCACCATCTCTAGGTGTGGGAGTTGAAGAGCCGCACTAAATATGACCTTAACCATTGACTGTGACGTTGAAAAATGGTGTGTACCATCCTTATGTGGGGGATCATCATCATCATGTCCGGCTTGGTCATGATCGGCCCAGTGGTGTGGGATGTAGGAAAGTATACGTAGACTGTGACTTTGAATTCGACCTAGAAAAATGGTGTGCATCATTCCTTAGCGAGGGACCATCATCATGCCAGGGTTGACCATGATACGTGCAGTGGTGTGAGCCGTAGAGTTTTTTTTTTTCACACATACATACACCCACTACTACATATATATATTATCAATCAAATGTGATTATCTTAAATAATAATTCAGGATGCACCACATATAAAGATATGATTTAATATTCCTGTCTTGCCTATTATTTTAAATGTTTTTATAAATTAATCTGATGTTAAATTGCAGAGGAAGAATTACACAATTTACAAGTTCAATTCTGTTTGTTTAATAAATTATCTGTATCAGGATTTTACAATTTGGCAATCTTTTCTTTTGGGTGCAATTTGCATACTTGTTATTTTTCCTTTATAAATTACTGCTTTCTTAATAATGTCATACTTTTAGGGATCATTCTAGTTGTCTCTGTTCTATGTGTAAGGCTAGTGTGGGAGCATTTGTATATGTGATGCTTAAAATTTGTAATTGTAACGCGTGTTACACTCTATATTAGCTATATTGAAATACATTTTTCTATTGTTACTGTTATGTTTCACTATAGCTTTGAGGACCACTTTATTGGTGAGGCACTTTCTACCTAAAAGGCAATTGCTTTTGTCTCTTCAATTACAATCTGTGCTATTTTTTTTATTTGATTCTTGTGATATTTTAATGTAGATTTTTAACTTGGAAGGGTGCAGCAATGGTCTACTTTAACATTATTTTGGTTAAAGAGCTTGTTTAGTATTGTGAGCAATAAAAACATTTAAATATATTGCTTTGTTTATTTTAAACATTTTTTCTATTCCCATGACTTTAAAAAATATGATGTATAATAATGTGTCTAGCTAACACTGAAGAACTGTGATACGGTGAAACAATCTCTGAGTTACTACTATATATATGCATACACACACACACACATATATATATATATATATAGTATGAAAATATATTTATGGCAAGTAAGTTACATACACGTTCATGTTTCATTCTCTGAGGAAATCGTCAGACTAATTGGATCAGTAAATTGAATTGAATCATAACTTGGCTCATATAACTGTTTGTGGAATTCAAGCGTTTACAACAGATGTTAACTTGAACATGATGATGGTGGGTAATTTGAAATACTCAAAAAAAAAAATGTATTTTTAACATGCATAGATCAAGCATTATTTCTCGTTATGACACAATTACAACAACAAGTTTTATCTTTTATTAAATTTATTTTATATAATTACATCTCGTTTAAAAATGAGTTTTTTTTTTTTTTTGTTTTTGTCTTTGAAGTAATTATGGAGATTTGAACACTTATGACATATGTAAAAGAAATCAGTTCTAAAATATAGGAACCTGGAAAACTGTCTTCTCTCTTTTCAATTATGTATGAATAAAGTCATCAAAAATGTGGCTCTCACCACGGTTGATAGACTTGTAAATAAGGCAGAGGTTAACATTTCGATTTTGTTATCAAGACCTACCATATATTTGACTATGTTTGTGTATCAATAAAATGTAAGGCAAATAAATTTCAATAAATATTTAATCTAGTTCAAAATTGTATCTTTTTATATTAACACAAATAGGAAGTAGGTTTTATTCCCCCACAGAAAAGGTACTCTGACCTACTCTCTCATCCAAAAAAAGGTCATCTGACCTACTCTTTCATCCAAAAAAAAGGAACTTTTTTCAATTAAACACCATGTTTTTGTTCTACTTTATGTAGTAAATATTAATTTCAATAAAAATAAATAATTCGAAATGATAGATGTTATTTTAATTTTTAATAATATAACTTTTATTCAATAAGAAATTTACGTTTAAATAATTATTGCAATATTTACTGCAGACCTGTTAGACAAAAGGTTTGAGAGTAGAACTTGTATGATACACACACAGTTTTACAGTGAGCAACACTGGCTTCTAAATATCGTGGTCAGTTGCCAGTTAAACAAAACGTTTTGAAAAGGCTAAAAATTGTTTTCGTATTTTTTTTTTTTTACTTTATTTTTTTGTGTCATAGGGTGGGGGTGGGGTAGTCAACATGCATACATGACACTAAACAAATGTATTTTTTAATTTCCCCATATATATATGTGTGTGTGTGTGTGTGTGTGTAACCAGAATCGTTCCAAAAGTAATGCATCTTATTTTTTAACTAAAAAAATAAGTTAAAGAGCTACGAAGATGAGAATGGTACTATTAAAACGAGCTACTTTTTGTGCTCCAAAATTTATTTTTTTACATAGTCACCACTATTTTCAATGCACGTTTGTCAGCAATGGGATGGTGGTTGTGCATAGGCATCTGAAGCATGCTTTGTCACTCACATCTGTCACCACTTTGAAAGAGCCCTCCACCACCACGATCAGGAAAGGGTTATAATGGCTGCTCAATATCAGGGATTGATGACCAACGCATTCAAGATGATGGCAAGTATCAATAATAACAAATACAGGTTCTGCCATACAGAATTGGAAAGTGTAAGTCATCTGGTATCAAGTTGCCAGGTTCTTTCAATTTTCAACCCTCTTGTAGTAATTCAACTGACAATCTTATTAATCCATATTCTTGACTTGATTTTGACCTTCATAGGTGGTGACCCTGTTGTATAAAAAGTTTATCTCCAACTATTTGCAAAATATCAACTTGCGTTCAATTATTCATATAAAAATTGTTTACAATAGCTATTTGAATAACAAAAAGGATGATTTGTTGTAAAGCAAACTAAATACAGCCAAACTATAAAACTGTTTTAATTTATACACGCATTCACACCTATATGAGAATTTTGTAGAAGTTAACGATGGAAACAGTGTTAATAAACAAAAAGAATAAAAAAAGGATTCAAGTTTTCTTGTTGAATAAAACTTTTTACTGTATTTAAATTTTTTCTTTCTTTGCTCAGATGGCTGTGGTCGTGGTGCTGAGGCGGAAGGGGAGCGTCACATCGACCAAGTTCTGCAGGATTACCCCTGGTTCCATGGTCTGTTGCTGCGACGAGATGCCGCACAGCTAGTATTGCAGCAGGGACCCCTGGGACATGGAGTCTTCCTAGTGCGTCAGAGCGAAACCCGAAAGGGTGAATATGTTCTTACATTCAACTTTCAAGGCAGAGCCAAGGTCAGTCAGTACAATCTTTAAAGTTTGACATTGTTTTCCTTTCTATCTTTTGTTATGATACAATGGAATCTTATAAAATAATTTCGATGCTTGTGTAATATAATTCAATTAAAAAAAATACATTTTAGGTTTTTCATGGCAAGTGCTAATCTGAGCTCCAATCTATGGTTCCCCCCCCCATGTTAAACTTTCACGAAAAAAACTCATCTAGCTGAAATAATTTCCCCCAACTATTTATCTGTGCCTAAACCTAAATGTAGATTCCATGAACAAAGCTTTTTTCTAAGAACTGCAAGTTTGTGGAACTCTTTTGTTTCCCTGATTCCAGCTGACTACAATATGGTCATCTTCAAATCCAATGTAAACAAGTTATTGAGCCATCCCCTTAAGTAATCCAATTTACTAAATTTCCACTACTAATGATTACTACGATATTGCCCATTTCCTTCTTTGGAGGCCGTGAGTCCAAATGCTTCCACTACGTTGATGGGGCTTTGGTCTCTGGATCATAGTAATAGACCCAGGTTGTCAACAATTTGGGAATTTATCTGGCCAACACCTTATGCACATGTGAATGGTCATGAATAATAATTTCCACTGACCCTCTAATAATCTTGACCTCTTGCCTATTTAGTAAATAGTCATGCGTTGATCTTCCAAAATGGCAGCATCAACTTGGCTGACAGATGCCTCATCAATGGCAGAAAGGGGACAACCAGGTTTAGGAGCTACTTCCATAGATTTCCAGTCATGTTTGATTCGTAATGCCAGCATTTTACAAGGTCATATTTTCCAATGCCAAAAACAATTCTTTTACTTTTTTGTTTGTTTTTGTTTAAAGTTGAATTTTTCATAACTTTTATTAATGATGAAATGATAAATATTTATTGATTTAAAAAAATGAAATCTATAGGTCCCCCCACCAGTATAATTGTATATTTGTGAAAATTACACATTACATAGGTTTTTTTATGGTAACACATGGTAGTTTTTAATTTTATTCCTAAAGGTTTTTTTGCTGTCCATATCAAAAAGTAAATTTTCAACCGAACTTTGAGATAAATATTTCTTCATATTTACAGAATATTCTAAGATTTTTTAAATCAGAATATTTACTTTTCTGTTCTCACTTTAATTTTTTTTTTCTATTAAAGTGTTTCTTAAAATGCTTTGGAAATTGATTGTTAAAAGTAGGTTTTCAAGTAAAACAAGAAGAAAAACACAGAATATTGGATAATGCATGTTTGAAGTGGAATGCTCTAAGCCTGTTGACTTGTGCAAATGCTTAACAAGAGTTTGGTTCTGTTGTTTGTGCCAAATTGCAGATGAAGGGGAGATGACCTTTTAAAAAAGCACTTGAACAACCTGGGTTATGAGCTATAGGCAAAAACAAAGGCTAAGATAAGCAAAATATACAATGAACGTCAAGTCGTGAGACATTTAAGATAAGAATAAATAGTACATGGACACATAATTTCCTTTGACCTTCGGATTTTGTTTTCTCTCCACATGTGACCTGAACCAAAAATTAAATTTGTTGCTACTCAATCCTTTCATTGACAAAATAACCTTTTTTCACTTCTATGATCCAGTATTAATTTCCTTCCGAGCTGGGAGTTTATTTCTACTCATGTGGTATGAAAGACCAACTAGAACTTAATTATGCAGTTTTTAGAGAAGTTATTCGCAAATCTAATTTATAAAACTCACTATGTATGTGTCTGTCTCCAGGCAAGGCTACAGAGCAGTACAAGGCAGGTTAAATGATTGCATTTTTTTGTCGACCGTTCTCTTTTGGGTTTTTAGCTGATAAAAATAACTTCTAAGGGGTCAAAAATTGAAAAATAATTTCAACTTGGCAGGAGTAAGTTGACTACATGTGTTATTTGTACATATATGCAGATATATACATTTATACGTTAAAGTCAGTTCATTTTTAATTATTGCTTATCCATCTGACGATAGCTCAAATAGTAACGACTAAGACTTAAGTGTTTTCTGTTTTGGTTTGGATTCTAGCTGATGATATTGGGTACAATATAATAATATAAGAATCAATAGAGAATTGACTATATAATAATAAATACGAAATCTGCATATATTTAAGCGGACGGCCAGCTAGTAAATTATATTTTCAAACTTAATCATTTAATTTTCAGACTTGTTCAGATGTTCTGAGTTAGATTGCTAGATTATTCGATGACCTTAATGAACAAATGAATATATTTTCCTTTTCTCAAAATGTTTGTCATCAAAGGACATAAAATCTAAACTATTTTCTTCAAATTATTTGTTCAATGATGACCAAAGAAAATACATTTCACTTATTAATTTTCTTCAAATTATTTGTTCAATGATGACCAAAGAAAATACATTTCACTTATTAATTTTCTTCAAATTATTTGTTCAATGATGACCAAAGAAAATACATTTCACTTATTAATTTTCTTCAAATTATTTGTTCAATGATGACCAAAGAAAATACATTTCACTTATTAATTTTCTTCAAATTATTTGTTCAATGATGAATAAAGAAAATACATTTCACTTATTAATTTTCTTCAAATTATTTGTTCAATGATGACCAAAGAAAATACATTTCACTTATTAATTTTCTTCAAATTATTTGTTCAATGATGACCAAAGAAAATACATTTCACTTATTAATTTTCTTCAAATTATTTGTTCAATGATGAATAAAGAAAATACATTTCACTTATTAATTTTCTTCAAATTATTTGTTCAATGATGAATAAAGAAAATACATTTCACTTATTAATTTTCTTCAAATTATTTGTTCAATGATGACCAAAGAAAATACATTTCACTTATTAATTTTTCCTGTCAACTCAATTACTTGATATTTATTTTCATAAATTTTAGTCATTTTGTTATTTTCACCTGAAGTATAATTGAAGGGTACAGTTAATTGAAGGTGGGGTGAAGGGGGCACGTTAAATGAAGGCAGAGCGAGGGGGCACATTGATTGAAGGTGGGGGGTGACTGGCACATTGATTGAAGGTGTGTAGTGGGGGGGGGGCACGTTGATTGAAGGTGTGGAGTGCGACGGGCACGTTAATTGAAGGTGGAGGGCGACGGGCACGTTGATTGAAGGTGGGGGCGATGGGCAAAGCTTTAAAAAAACTTATTTTCTTGATTCACATAATGCCATATTATGTATGACATGAAATTTAATATTATAGTTAAGCATTGATTTGGGAGCTTTGTATGAAGTCAATCATTCGTAGTACACTACTCCCTGGTCGACTTTAACCCGGCATGATTCTACCTATCAGGATCCCATCTATTAGACAATTTTTTATTTTTTTTTTTTTTTTAACTTGAGAGTGGGGGGCATTACTTATCAAGGGTCGGAAGCCATTCTAGGATAAAAGTTAATGTTTGGTAGATGGTGAGACAATATGATCAGCAATGGTGGAACTAGTGCAGGGCAAAATTATTCAAGAGGATGACTCAGCAGAAACTTATTCACATTGTATTTGAAGATGATCATGTTATAGTCAGCCTGGAAGTAGCCTCACAGTATTGTATCCCACAGACACATTTCTAGGGAAGAAACTGCTCATGGAATTTTTGTTTGGTTTTGAATAAATACAATTCATCAGTCATGACCTGAAACTGCAAACAGCATAAATAAATATTTAAAAATATCAAAATCTTGAAACATTTTTGTGTTCTTAATATCTTGAAATATTTACCAACACGAGCAAAACTTATGCATGTTATAAAACAAACATTTCATTGATTAAATATTTTAAATTTTGTGAATTTAAAGTTTCCATAAGAAATATCTAAAACACACATTTCTGATGAGTTGTGGAGAGAGGTGTGAAAAAAAGTTTAAGGGAATGGTAAATTTATTTGGGGTTTTGTTTTAAATGGAAAAAAAATCCCATTACGTAAGGCTCGACATAAGGGGGGGAAAAAAAAGTAGGCAGGAAGGTAGGCTTGAACCTGTAATGTGAAGGAGGCAAAGATGAAAAAAAGCAAACCGCTTAACCCCTGTGGCCACCATCACATACGACTTTGCTGCTGTTCAAATAAAGCTAGTCATTGCAAGCATGTATGATGACTTTGCAAAAATGGTGACGAAAACGTGACCTCTCCTTGTACAAAATTGCCCAGTTGAGGGTGAAAGAATGAATGCTATTTGGCCAATTTTTTTATATTTGTCGTCCAAAGGATCTAACTTTAAAACAATACTGATTTTGTGAAGATCCCTCGGGTGTGTGGAAAGTTTGTGCAAAACACACACACAATTTTGCTCTTATATATATATATATATACTAGTGTAGGTGCCTGGCATTGCCCGGGTGTTTGGAGGTGTAAAAGGGGGGAAAAAAAAGTTTTGGTAGGTAGGTATGCTCGAATCCGAAACCTTGACGTGAAGGCCAAAAATAAAGTGTGAAAAAACCTGACATCCTACCACTTGGCCACAAAGGGACAGGAACTGAAAAGCATTTTAATTTAATGATTAGAAAGTTAAGTGACAGGTGCATAAATTTAATAAGGTCAAACATCACGTCATAGGGGAAACTTAGATTTTAGCTCCCCATGAAAAGGGGAGTGTCCAAATGAATAGCAATTGTCTGATATGTCGGATTTTCCCACATTGATCAAAGCTCATTGCTTTTCTGGACATCCCAACATGAGTGCTAGGGAGCTTCGTTTTGCTACGGGTACAGCTTCGCTTTTATACTGAAAAGCCAAACAAACACGCGAAGAGTAAAAGATATTGCGAAAATAGCATGGAAAACTCGCCCAAATAAAAAATACACGCTACCTCGTTTCGTAAATTGGAGGTAGTATATAAAAAGTTCTAAGAAACAGTAAACCCCCCCCCCCCAGGCTTTGCTGGACATACAAAAAATATGCACACACTAACACACATTTTGCCTTTTATATATAGATAGATGAATGGTGCTGTTGTGGGGTCCTGATTGACTTAAATGAGATATTAGTTTCCCTTCTCTAATGAATTGGACAATCCCTTGGTTAACAGAAAGTTGAATACCAAGATTTGCAGCATTTTGACATCGAGTCCATCTTCAGATTGACCTATAAATACAGCTCCTCAAAGAATGATTTTGCCCATTTCATACTTAAATGAAGATATGTGTTGATATTTGAAACAAAAATATATTGATTTTGGATTTTTTCCATCAACCCCACCTCACCTATACTCTGCTTGTCATGTATTTAGACATTAATTTTATAAATAAAATTCATTTCGGAAGGGGGCATTTTATTTTTCATTTTGTTTTCACAAATGTCTCTTTTCTTTTATGTCTTTCAGCATCTACGAATGACAATTCAAGATGATGGCCAATGCCGTGTTCAGCATTTGTGGTTCCAAACGGTATTCGACATGTTGGAGCATTTCCGAAGCCATCCGATCCCCTTGGAATCAGGTGGGGCTTCAGATGTCACCCTGACCGACTATGTTATTTCAATGGAGAGGCCGCGCACACCTTCCACGCTTCCGCGTAATTCTCCACGCCAAATGTCAAATACTGGCCGCTCATCATCTACATCCAACCTGGGCACGAGGAATGGTGCTAACCCCATGCCCACGGGTGGAGCCAACGGCATGGGTAGTGGAGCTGTCAGTGGAAGTGGGACTGGATTAGGTGGAACAGGTGGTCACGTTGGAGCGGGACCTAGTCTCCAAGTGGCTGGAAGTGGAGTTCCTGGCAGCGGGCCTACTGGAGGCTCGGGTGTAGGAGGTAGCGCAGGAGGTGGAGGAGGAGGCGCGGGCATAATTGGAAGTGGCATACCTGTTGGAACTGGAGGCGGTAGTGGTGGAGGTACAGGTACAGGAGGTGGAGGAGTCACTGGACATCCAAATAGCGGAGGTGGTGGAGTAGGAGTAGCCGGAGGTAGCAGCGGTGGTAGTGGAGGCCCTGCTCCTGGTACCGGGGTTGGTGCAGGTGGCGGCGCCAGTGCCAGTGGGGTGAATTCTCACCGTGCAGGCATAACGGAAAACGGCAGGGATGTTATCGTTGTTAGTGGCTCGGTGCGGTCAAGGACTGAGTCGATCGAAAACGTTGTCCGTGAACAGTCACAGGGTTCCCAACAGCAAGTTTCGCACGGGCGGGCTGTTGAGAATCATTATTCTTTTGTATAAAACAAAAATTAAAAAGGGTTGCATGTCTGCCTTAACCGCCCGCCCACCAGCCCACGTGGGAGAAGGAAAGAAAAAAAAAAAAAGCAAATGGTGGGCACTGTATGAATCTATGACCCCTATAACTAAACAATGCATATATCTACATACATTCACTCTTTTAAACATTCATGCATATATATATATATATATATATATGTGTGTGTGTGTCTGAAATTGCTACACAAATGAAATCATATTTCAATCAAAGATCTCATCTGGCATTTGAAATGATTCTTAATCAAGTAAATAGCCTGATGTGATCTAGTATCAAACCAGAATTGCATTTGTGCAGGCGTTCATTATATTTATATTATAAAGCTCTACTATGTATTGAGCACTATGGAAATACTGGAAAATTCACCCAAAATATATATATTAAAGTATATTTTGGATTTGAATACATATATAACTTGGTCAATCTGTTTCATACAGCAGCATTTGTTATCAATGTTTTATTTTTTTATTTTTAGGGTTTGACCTCATATTTTTAAAATTTTAAGGATATGCCCTAAATTTTTTTATACTTTAAGGATTTGCCTTATTTTTTTTATATATATTAATTTTATTTTTAATGTTATGGGTTTGCCCTTTTTTTTTGTTTTGTTTTTTTTTTCTAAATGTAAGGGTTTGCTTTATCTTGAAACATTAAGGGTTTGCCTTAATTTTTTTTTTTTTTTTTTAAGGATTCACTCTAATTTAAAAATTAAATTATGAATCAACCCCAATTTTATTTTAACGGGTTGACCTATTTTAAAAAATTTTTTTTTTACCCCGAAGAGTTGACCCTAATTTCTTTTAGTATTATTCAAAGGGTTTGCCCATACATATATATATATATATATTTTTTTTTAATTTAAGGGTTTGATCATGATATTGCAAATTGGTAACGTCGGTTATCAATTGTACAATTTTTTACTGCTGGGGACTTTATCATTGTCAAAAAAAAAAGTGAAGAAAATCAAGTTTCACTCTCTCTCTCTCACACACCACTCCACCAATGACACTGCTGTATTTATGCATTTTGTTGGTATAAAGACAAAATATGTAAAAGAAAGACTAAGATAAAAAAAAAGTGAGAAATTAAAAGAAAAAAAAAAAAAAAAATGAGATAAAATAAAAAATATATATAAAAATTAAAACAAAACGGTAAGAATAAAGGAGGGTTGGAGAAAAACATTTATAAAAAGCGCTCAATATGTGAAAAATTAAATTTTTTTTTTTTTTTTTTTTTTTTTAAGCATTAATTTCTAAAATCGAGCGAAATTATGATATTGATCAATTTCAAGAAATAAATGTCGCCATAGATCTTATTTATAAAGCGTGCATAAAATATATGCCAGCATTTATTTGTTGTAATTTATCAATCCTGTATTGATACAAATGTTGTTTAAAACCAAAGTTACGAATAAAAAAAATAATTCCTTCTTCACTTGAAAAATAACTGGATCTCATTTTTTTTTTTTTCTTTTTCTCAACTTCAGAGCAAACCAACAGATCGGGGAAGTGGTGACACTGTCCCATCCTTTTTTTTTTATCCCTTAAAATGCTGTTTGTGGTTTGTGTTTTACAAAAAAAAAAAAAAAAAAAAAAAAAAAAGAAAAATTTTGTAAATCTTATTTTTAGAAAATTAAACAACCAAAAGTCAAGAATTGCAGTTGAAAGAAAAATTTTCACAAATTGGGAGGCATTTTATTCAAATAGGGAAATTTAAACAAAATTTTAATTATTTTTTTCATATTAAACCGAGAAAAAAAACCCCTGTTTTTATTTACTTTTTATCTTTTGATAAACGAAGTTGAGAAGAGGCAGTAGTAACCATTTATAAATCATTTGATTGCAAGGTTGGGTCGAATTTGTTTTACTGCATAAATGCAATTAGACATTCTTCCATTGCATAAACATAAAGAGAAAAAAGTACTTTGCTTGAAGCATTGTGTGTATTATATTGATGGCTAATGCAGTACATGGTGAAAAGTAAATATAAGAATATACAACCATTCAGAAAGGAAGATAGTGTTATATGTTTATAAACTTATTCCATTTTATATTTGTACACGTTTGTCCTTATATTTTGGGAATCAAATTACCTTTTCAGAGAAGGAAACCTAGAATCATGCGCTGTGTGTTTGTTTGTTTTCTGAATCAACTAGTTGTCATAATGTCTGGCAGCATGTAATAATTCTCGTTCACTATACAGCTGAATCACAAATAACGGTAATGTTTTATTGTTCATTTTCCAATGTTGTTCGTTTTGTTTTGTAATTTTTTTTGTTTTTTTTTAAATTTTTTTTGACATTGCATTTGTAATATTGATATAGTATGATTAATTAGGTTATATTGAAGATTTTAGCTTTAAGATGGCTGCCATTGAAACGGCATTATTTTAACAAAATCGGTTTTAGTTTTTTAACAATTTGGTTCAATTAATAATTTTAATGACCAAACAATATCTTAATAATATGGAACTTAATTAATACTGTGTTCTTTATCAAATTATCAGTTGAACCAAATTGTTTATAAAACTGATTTAGTTAAGATAACACGATTTTAATGTTAGCCATACTAAAGTTTAAAATTTCAATATAATCATTAATTTATATTATCATGAATGTAAACATTTAGTTATTTGTATTATTTTTTTTACGTTCTTTGTTTATAGAACAATTGTATTTTTATTCTAATTTTATTATTTATATTCACTGTGTGAAAAGTTTATACTTTTTATATTTATTCAGTTATTTTATGGCGTGCATTAGAAAAGTTAATGTTTTTAATTTTATGTCTTGATAATTTGATATTATTATTTCAATGTAATATTACACTTCTCTTGATAAATCTAGTGTGTGTAAAAAAAAGAAAAAATTGTCAACAAAAATCTTTTTTGTCATTGTGTATTTTATTATTCCTTTCTGTAAATGTGTTCAAATTTTATCATATATTATATTGGCCATCAATTCAATACTTTTGAGAAGAGGGGGATCATAGTGTTACTATCCTAATGCAAAAAGTGGAAATATGCGAGTGTTGAGGAGGGCAAAAATCAAGTGATTTCACTTGATTTAATTGCAACTTCTACACTGTGCGTGTAGCCATGGAAATATATTATGGAAGATGATTACACATATCACTGCATAGAATTTGCGGCAAAACAAGTTAGATTTACAAAAAATAATTTTTTTTTAACTACTGCTCTTCTCAATACCAGCATATATATATATATATATATATATATATATCCATGTTTTTGCTTTGTGATAGCCTTCTATGACTTCTCTCTATATATATTATGCACAATGTTTCAAACAAACATCACCTTATTTATAAGTGTATTTATATATATATATGTTCTTGAACATACTATAAAATGATTATTTTTTTATGCAATTTTACTAATTTACTAGAAACCTTTTCTCAAATTAAAATTTCAAATGCTAGTTGCTAAACAAAACACAGATGGAACTATTGTTGTGGAAGTTGCACTGTTCACATAAAGTTTGACGTGAGTGATGTATCGTACATACATGTTCACTATCTTTCACAAACACATATTTATGTGTGTGCATGAGTTGCTTTACGTACTGTATATCTAAGTGAATGACGACTAAAATTCCTACGATGCAATACTTTTATCCATCCATGTTTTTTTTAATGACTTGAACTTTTGATGTTTCTATTTAAGGAATGAAGATTCATTATTTTACTCTTGACAACATAAGCATTATATAGTATATCCAGGAATAAATACTTCTTACAAACATAATTGAAATTTTTGTCTTCAGTTCTCCTTAGCAATTATATAATGTTTGTGTGTGTATGTATGTATGTGTATATATATATATATATATATATATATATATATATATATATATATATATATATATATATATATATATATATATGCACACACACACACACCTCTTTTTCTTTAGGTATTCATATTGAAAAGCCAATATAAATACCTAAAGAGAAAGATATAATTATTTCGCTTGATGAGATATTAAATATTAATAACTACAGATCCAAACATTATCATGCCAGTATAGTAAAGTCTGTATAAATAAATATTAATATAAATAGCTCTTCGATTATTGTATAAACCCAGTGAATATTCTTTGAATTTTATCCTATGAATACATTCTTAATCTGGACTAATATATATATATATATATATATATATATATATGCACTCAGTTATTTTTTTAAACAATGGCCTTATACATAACCTGCATAATGCATATACACATATCACAAACCTTCAAAAAGTTATCTTTTTCAGAATCTCACATAACAGAAATAATACACAAGAAACAACAATTGTTTAATAGTATTCACTTTTGGGTTAGAAATGAAATTGTGTAAGCTGAACAGTGTCCAATGAAAATGATAGAAACTGGAAAATATGGGGGACACATTGTCTCAAGTCAGAAGAATCAAAATATTTGGTCTTAGGTTCAATTGCGAGTTGATATATTGGAGATGTTTGGTCCTTAAATGGACCAAAAGATGTGTTTTGTTTTTATCAACATCTTCACAAAAAAGTGACAAAATTGTTTCGCATAACATATTGCGGATTATTTAATGTTTATGTAATTAGAGCCTACGAAACACAATCTATCGGCGTAGAAGTCATCCTGCTGATCGGCTGTTAAAAACAAACAAATTCCTAGTATATTTTTTTCCTATAACTGTTTTGAAAACAAATTTTGTTTTCTTTTTATAACAATTTAGATTTATAGACATAACGACTGGCTGTGTTGATATCAGAATCCCAAGATCTGAAATTCAACTGCTGGTATTTGCTATTTGAAATTTTTTACCAAAAAAAATTACCTTGAAATATCTTGTGTTAAAACCAAAAGTATTTCGCATTCAAAAGAAATTATCTGCTATCAATGGTTTTGTTTGGATTTCAACCATTAATAACTGATGCATGGACAGGCAGATATACATCTTCAATATACATATTATTAGTATAAATTTTTCTTTATACAAAAATTTTGGCTACATATTTCAGCTACGATCTTATTCAACATCTTGCCTGTTTAGACTGCTGACAAAAGATTCTAGAGTCTTCTGTCAGTTGCTTAATGAGGCTAGACTAAGTTGTAATCATAACATGTATGCACATATGTAGCAAAAATTTTTGTATAAGTGAAAATTTCTACTAATATATAGCCGTTTATTATTAAGCACTAGTATAAAAACAGTTTTATGGGATTTACTCCCAAGAACACTTTACCTCTCTGCACACATATATGAAGCATGGTAAATGAAGAAAACCCTTGCTTAAAAAAAATCAGTCTCTCATTTTTTCATTATCTCTTAGTTTTTGTTGTTCATTCCTTTAAAGCACTTCATTTTATTTGCACCAAATGACATATAAAAACACCATCTTGAAAAAAAACTCTTTTTCTCGTTCATCATATTTTCATTATTTACTTCTCTTCATCATCATTGAAAAAACATTTTGTTTTTAGCATCTTTCATACTGCCTCTTCTCTGATTATTTTTTTATTAAAACAAAAAAATTGAATTTTTTTATTTGTTTTTTTTTTTCATATTTTATATTTTAAAAGTCCAATTTATTTAAAGAAAAAGAACAAAAGAAAAAGTTATTAAAAAATAATATATATATATATATATATATATATATATATATATATCTCCGCCCCCATCTTTTTTTATTTAAAAAAGAAAAGTTGTCAAAATTATTATCAGTAGATTTTATCTCTGACAGTATGTGAAAATATCAAAACTGCAATTCTTATATTCTAGAACAAAAAGTATGTATTGAACATGCTATTCTAATATTTCAGAATAGAAGGGAAATGAAAAAAAGATTCTGAAATATCAGAGTAGAATTATATCTGTAATTCTTATACTGCAGAATAAAAAGAAAATGTTGTGCCTACGATTTTCTAATTCTAAAATATAAGTAAAGATATTGAGTTTATACTTTTTGAATTCTAGAATAAAAGTGGGGGGAAAGAATGCTATTTTTCAAGGAATAGCTGCTATATTCTATTTTGGAAAGTAAGAAAAATATTGAAGATTACTTATTTTTTCTTTTTACCAGAATATAAGGAAAAGTGTTGTACCCACAATTCCTTTATTCTGTTATAGATTTTGACTCAAAGTTCTCCTACATGAAAATGGAATGAGGTTCGGGTTGGTCATATAATTTTTCCAAAATAAACCCAGATAAAAATAGAACTGGTTTTATCAAGCCTTAATTTTATATTTCTGAATTAGAATGTTGTTGATACCACAATTTCTATGTCAAAAAAGAAAAAAAAATGAAGCCAAAATGTTCAAAATATATGGAATTTACCATTAAATGTTCAAAAATTTGGAATTCTAAAATTTGAGAAAAAGAATTTTATTGAACAATTTTTTTAATATTTCTGGATAAAAAAAAGGTGTAATTCTAACGTATCAAAAAATGAGGTGGAACAGAGTGATGTAAAGTTGTTGTTTTTGGCTTAATCTGATTTTCTCCTTATTTACTTATTGCCTTTTTCTCTCCATCATGCATCACAGAAATCTGAATGTAACACCCTCCTCTATCATCACTTCTGATTTTTTAAGAAACCTTTTTTTTTTTTTTTTTTTAAATATTTAAACTGTGTCTGTCTGTCCATTAGAAAATGAAGTCATATTGGGGACGATAACATTTGTGAAATTAATATAAAATTATTTTGTTACAAGCCGCGTTTTAGCTGAGCTGACATAATATGGGATAAATAAATATTTATGGCTAATGCTGGACATTTTTTTCAAAAATTGTATTGACTTATTGACCATTTGGTGAGGGAGTGGGGGTCATATTAAAAAGAAAAAAAAAACATTAATGTCATTACAAAACACCATAGTGTGAAGCTGGCAGTTCCTTCCAACAAAAGTTTCATCTTCTCTTGGATTGAACACTAAAGTTTGCTCAGTGCCACATTAAATGTTTTGTTTTTTTAAACTTGCATATTTAAACCTTTGTTGGCTGTCTAGAATTTTACCCATATTAAAAAAACAAAAATCCAGAAAAATCTTTTTGATATATGTACTCGTCACAGAACAAAAATGTCATATTCCGAAAATCACTCAAGTTGATCAAATCTTTTTTCTTCTTTTAAGAAAATCACATTTTATGAGGAAGGGAAGATTTAGTGTCTCACTCGGCCATCTTGAAATTAATCACTCATTACCTCCCCTTTAACAACCTCTCCAGATTTAGAGATCAAACTCAGTCTGATAACTTCGATTTACCATTAAATGCTAAAATTTGTTAAAGAAAAATGATTTGTTTATGTAAAAAAATAATACTTCATCAACTTACATGATTTTTGATATTTGATCATTTTGATCCATGATGCATACATACACCATAAAAAATTTTTTTAATATAGGTGGAATTATGGACAGCCATCAAACCTTCACCATTTTTTTTTACTTGGAAAATACAGGGGAAGCAACTCTATTATATATACGTGTGCATAAAGAGTTCTTTTCCTTGAAGTTATCAGATCTGGTTTAAATACATGAGATATATATTTGCTGGATGAGGAGGGAAAAAAAAAAAAAAAACAACAATGTCTCCTTACAATATATTTAATTAAAAACATACAATTATTAAAAACTCTAAAAGAAACCTGGTTGTCTGCAGTTATTTTTCAGAACTCTCAAAATATGGATGTCTTGTTCAGATAGAGAAATTGCTAAAGATAAAAGTATTTTACTACTGTGCATTTTACACTGAACAATTGTATTCCACAATAGACGAGTTCTGAGCCCCTAAAACATACTGCAGCAGTACCACTCGCCCATGGTACACAATATAAAATTTGCTCACAAGTCGTGTTTCTGTGAGAGAGAAAAAAAAAAAAGATGCAGTTGGTCACGAGCGAGTTATCTCCCTTGAAAGATGCCAAACTCTTAAACAGTGATGAGAAGCTTGTATTACTCAAAAGCAGTGTCTTAGGTGAGATTCACCATCTCAGTCCCCCCCCCACCCTGACATTACATTTGCATATATTAATTATTATAATTATCATTATCATAACCAATGATTCCAACTTTCCTTTCTACTCATCATGCTTCTGAGAGAGAGAGAGAGTGGGTACAGTGACGTTAGCCATTCTTTATTGGTGACACACACACACACACACACACATTAAATTTTTTTTTTTTTTTTTTTTTTATGATTTTTGTGTAAAGCCCCACCCCTATACACACTTCCTGTTTAAAGGAGAATTATATTTAAAATAATTTTTTTTAAAATGTGAAGGGACCTTTCTTTTCCGTTAACTTGGACACCTTTTATCAACCGCCTCATTTTTGTTTGTCTCTGGTTCCAATCAACAAATAAAAGAAAGAAAAAAAAACAAAAAAAAACAGCACATCCATCTTTCAAATTATGTTCAGTATTTCTTATACCTCTGTCAAAAAAAAAATGAAAAAAAAAAAAAAAAAGTTGCTCCTGAAAAAGGTCACAGGTCAGCCTATCAAAAATGTCATGAATAAATCACAAGTTTTGTCAGTGACCGTCGTATCTTTATTTATTTTTACAGGTTTTATTATTTCATTCTTTTTATTTTTTCAGGAAAAAAAAAATGTTATTGTAATTATGTCATTATCCTCATTCTTTTATGTTTATTTTGCGCAGCGAGTGTGAGGTCGGCACCAGATCTTTCCACCATTTATAGACAAAGGTTTATAAGTATCCGAACGTTTTTATTTCAGCCTCCATTTAGAATCCCATTTTTATGTTGTTGCCATCTGCATCTGCAGCCGGTACATGTTCGTACTAGCCTTTTTGTTTTCTACTCTTTTTTTTTTTTTCACTCCAAAACAAGACATATTGTCACTTGGACACGAAGAGCTACTATTTGGGACCATGTCTACAGGAGACTATGGCAGGGAGTTGAGCAGAGAGGTATCTCTTCACATTACACGTAAAGTTTTGTGGATTAGTGTTGTCAGGGACGCAGGAAATGTGGGCAGATTTCGAAGTCTAGCTGTCTGAAAGAAGAAAATATTTGAGTAGAAGGCTTTCCGGCATATCAAGATCTCCATGAAGGGGTAGGATTTTGCTGCTTGACTGATTAGTTGGAAATTTGTATGTTGATGGGGCACAAGTGCAATGAGTTCGTCAGTGCACATTCCATTAAAGTACTTGTAAAACAAGCACAGAAATGCGACAATGGGACAGAATAGAGCTTGGCTAATAGTGCGGGGCATATTAGATTTGAGACTTTTTGGGGTTCTGTCTAAGAGTAATTTAATCTGCAAGTATTGTAACATCATTATTACCTATAAAATTGAGAATGTGTGTGAGGACACTTCTCAACCTATATACTCAACAAATTTTTTACTTGAAATTTGGTATATAGGATATTCAGACATGTGGAAAACTTTTTGAATCCATTTTCTTATAAAAAAAAGGACTGATAAAGAGTAAAAATTGAAAAATTGGTACGTGGGAATCATCGGATTTTTATGTCTGCAGATTACTTATGTCAAGAATAAGTAATTTATAAAACACTTTAAAGATCATGTCATGTTGATCCAATTGTTATCGTACTTGACTAAGTCTTTAGGTTTTGGTTTCAATGTCAGTTTGAGTATTTTTTTCTTGATTTTACTTACGAGAAGTGAACGGTTTGGAAAAAACATGATACTTGTATGCATATGTCTCAGTTTCTGTATTAATTAAAATATAATATTTATACGTATTTTACAACCGGGCAATGCTGGGCAGCCTGCTAGTATATCTATAAAATATGATAATCTATTTAATCAAAGGTTAATGTGTGTGGATTATCTGAAGAGTGAAACTTTTGTATAACCATTAGTGTGTTGTAATGTGCCAATTGTTTGACACTGATTGAAGGATCCAACGATCAAAATCTCGCCATCACAAAGAAAAAAACTTTGTATTTATTTTTCTTTTATTTACAGAAATGCATTTTGCTTCAGCGAATAAACTGCAAATTGATTGGCTGAATTGAAATATTTTTTTATATTAAAATAATTTCAATAATAAAAATGAACAGAAAAATTTTCTTTATTTTACAAATCTTTTTATAGGATTAACTATACTTATACAGTTTTTTTTTAATTTTTTATTTATTTATTTTTTTTTTTAGAGCAAACTTTAAATTGATGACTGTATTTTCTTTAATTGCAGATTTAGCAACTATTGGTTATTTTGAGTTCAGCTTAGTTTGGCAATTCATCATGAAGAGCTTGATATCCGAGCAGTGTTTGCAAATAGCAAATAATACAATAAATTTATTGAGAAAAACATTTGATGAACGAATAATTTCATTAATTGGACCTGTCAGCTGGCCATATTGTTCATATGATTTACCTCATTAGATTATTTTTCTTAGGGATATGTAAAGTATTAATGCTGGGGTCCATCCTGGGCCCAACTCTTTTCCTGATCTACATTAATGATCTTCCAAATCACATCCTTACATCATTCGTAGACATTTATGCTGATGACACTACCATCTATGGTAGCACATCTAAGACAGTAAATGACCAAGTTCTCTCTGATTCTCTCCTCTGATCTTGAGTACGTGGTACAATGGGGAAAAGAATGGCTGGTTACTTTTAATGCATCTAAAACCAAGCTTCTACCTTTACATCAATGTTCTGATCCCCATCTGGCATCAATTGAAATGAATGGTTCTCATCTTGAGGAGGCCTCAAGTTTTGACAAGATTCTGGGCTTGACCTTTACTACTGATCTTAAATGGAACACGTACATCAAATATGTTGCCAAGGCCGCTGGAAAAATGGTGGGATTCTTCTATCGATCCAGTAGATATCTCACTGCTGATGCAATTCTCTATCTATATAAGAGCCAGGTACGTCCAAGAACGGAATACTGTTGCCACATCTGGGCAGGAGCTGCTAGAAAGGATGTCCTGCCTTGATAGAGTTCAAAATAGACTTTGTAGCCTCGTAGGAGATGTCCTTTTCTCTTCCCTGCAACCTCTATCTCACAGAAGAGATGTTACAAGTTTGTCTCTGCTGTATCGTTATTTTCATGGTCCCCCTCTCCAAACTTTCACAAGAAACACTCGTCTAGCTGAAAACACTATCAATAATTTCCCCCCACTCTTTATCTGTGCCTAAACCTAAAGGTAGATTCCATGAACAAAGCTTCTTTCTTAGAACTGCACGCCTGTGGAATTGTCTTCGGTTTTCCTGCTTTCCAGCTAACTACGATATGGTCGTCTTCAAGTCTAACGTAAACAAGTTCTTGATGAGCCGTTCCACTTGTTAAAAAATTTACCTAAT
Source organism: Euprymna scolopes (assembly GCF_053919585.1). Classification (NCBI taxonomy): domain Eukaryota; kingdom Metazoa; phylum Mollusca; class Cephalopoda; order Sepiida; family Sepiolidae; genus Euprymna; species Euprymna scolopes. The sequence continues at coordinate 34,073,697 of NC_136483.1, read as the reverse complement.
TTCCATTACTAACGATTACTATATTGTCCAATTGTCTACTGTACACCCTTTAACCCTTATCCTCGAGTGGCCTCTTGGCCTTGATAAGTGATGATACCTATGTAAAAAAAAAAAAAATAATAATAATAATACTAGCTGTTTCAGTTCAGCATTGCCTAGGAGATTTTCTTTTTAAATCTCATTAAAATTATTTAAAAGCAAATATAGTTGAGAAATTAGTCAAAAACCGTATTTTGGTCTAGGTATTCATTTAAGATTTATCTGTTTTAAAAATGCTTCTAATTTATAAAAGTCAGCATTTTAATTACTGAAAAAATTGGTTGTAAGGTAATTGGACCAGAAAAAAAACATTTAATGGTTTAAATCCTTTGTGTCTGCATTTTTGAGATGAGGATTGATGATTCATATTTGGATTATTCGAACTGCTGTTCTCATTTTAAATGTTATTTGCACAGCAGTTTGGTGAGTGTGTAGTGAAGCCAAGACTACTATTTCTCCATTACATGTCTCTTTCTCTCTACTCTTCCCTTTCCCCCTTCCTTCCTCCTTTCCTCAAAAATGTGACCAGAGGTTGTAACCAATCAGGACGGAGAACAGTTCTGGTGGGAAAGACAAAAAGAGAGATACAAAAAGTGTTGGAAGCAAAAAGACGGAGACGCGAGTGGTTCCAGAGTCAGGGGACAAAATTGAAAATCACAGACTTTCTATAACCTGATACCACTTGTACGCTGAAATGAATATAAAACCGTTTCGTTTGGAAGTTCCTTTGTTTCTTTATTATTATTCACAGGTCGGTTTCTAATCCCGTCTTATTAATTTCGACGCCTCCCCAAAAGGGGAACCGGCGAAATGGTGACCTACCCAACAAGAATTACATTATGGTAACCGTCATAAGTGTAATCGCCCACTTTCTTCAGATGTATCTTGTCAAACTCATTCATCTGCATAGTATTTCCAAAGGAATCCTTTATTAAATCCATTAGGGTTACATGTTCTCATTCATAAGCCATGCCTTGGTGGAAGTCCTAAATAATTCGCTATTGTATTTCGGTGTCACACACACTGAGAATTGAACCTCCAATTTCCTCCAGAAGAATGTAGTTTACAACTGAATTTTATCAACTACTTTATCTGTTATGCCATGAGTGCAAATACGAATTATCAACCCTCATCTTAAAAATTCAGAAAGATAATTTGAAAAAGTTTAGATTTTTATATTTTTCTTGTTTTATTTTTTAAAATAAAAATATTAAAATAAAAAGAAAATAAATTGCATTTAATCTGTAAATTATTAAAAAAAAAAACATTTGAATGATCATTACCGGACCAAATCTACATTAAAATATTTCAGTGAACATTCAAATCCCCCCCCCTCTCTTTTACTTATGAGTTGCTATTTATTGAGGCCAAAAGCTATTTGAAGGTCAAAGGTTAATAAGATGATTTGTTTGTCAGTTGAATGATAAAAAACGTTATTAAATCTGAATATTAGAACTCGTTACTGCATCAGTAATTGAAATTGAAAGAACTTCTTAGTCCACATGTAAATTTTAAAGATGTTTGTAAGGAAAGTTTGGCTTGAAAAAGGTTTTTTCCTATTGAATAATGTAATCCATCTTTTGAACATCTCAAGCCATCAAATGACTGTGAATAAAGGTTCAATGCATATGGTAAATTAGATTCCACACTTCAACGATTGGCTATTAACTGATACTTGGCAATCGATCGAATCATTTTGAAATTAACTTCATGACACGTTGGAATGTTATTTTTTCACTTTGCATGAAATCATTCTCATAAAAATCATTTACAAAACTTGTTGGATGTATCCTAAAAAGTCAACGGTCGTTTTAGTCCACTGACAAAGGAGGGATTGAACTTAGAAATTCACTCCTATTCGTTTGTTCACACTTTTCTGAATAACCATGTCTTGCATTTAAAAAAAAAAAATTTCACAAAGATAACCAGGTCTTGCATTTAAAAAAATTTTTTCACAAAGATTAGTCATGGTGAAAGTAAATTTTGCACTTGTGGAGATTTTGCATGCTCGGCTTTTTAATCAAAATAATTAAAACTAAGATAATATCCATCTTGGAAATAATGACCTTAGTTAAGCATCCATCTTCTTATAATTAAACTTTGGTTATTATAAAAAGTCCCTTTGACTCCATATTTAAAACAAATTTTTGTGTAATAAATAAGCAGATGACAATGTTGAACATTAATAAAAAAATAAAAAAATACTTTCTATTTGGATAATGCTGAAAAATGATTAAAAGTAATTAATAGTCAATATTTGCAAAGAGTGTGTGTGGGGGGGCACATCCTTGAGGATTTCATCTTGTGACAGGTGAGTTGTTAGGGGGAGCAACAGAACATCTGACTCAGACACTCTTGAAAGAAACTGGTTTTCCATGCACTGCAAGTAGTGCAACAAATTGTATTCCTACACTAATGCACCCTAATCATAAAACCTGTCTATTTACATAAAGAGAAAAAATATTGCATCGCATATAAACTGCTATTCGCAAAATCAACTCTCAAATTGCAATTGGTGTTTACATTTTCATACGTTATTTAATTTTATTTTTCATAGATCCAGTGTGGAATATTGTACATTTCTCTGTCAAATATGAATTTTGTTTGCTATGAGATAAGCTCTCATATATTATTACTATCATCACCATCATCACAAATGTCATTACTATCATCATCATCACTATTACTTTTATTTTTATCTGCCATGAAGTTGGCAAATCTGATTTCTTTTCGCTTTCATGTGCAATGTATAAGTGATTCACATCTTTTTTTCCTCACCTTTTAAACCAAGGGGAGACAACTCACTTTCTCAGCTCATGCACATCTTCCTGACGTCGAATCACATTTCCTCCCAATTAAAGTTAAAATAATTATTTTCTATTTGGACGATTATATAACATAACGATTGAAAACTGTAAAAAATATATTTGATAAGCAAAGCAGACCATTATAGTAGCAAAAAGACGTAAGATGCAGAAAGAGAGGGAAGAGGTACAAAGATTGGAAATTTGAAGCAAAAGAAGGTAGGAAAAAGTTTTTTTCATTAATTACGCCTAATTCAATCTAACAAGTTTTTTAAATGATAAAAATGATTTTCACTCGTAAAACTATTATACAATTTGTTAGAATATGATCTGAACATTACTTTTAATAAAAATTAACAAATTACTGTTATTAATAAATTTAATCTAACATCACTACATTTATGATAAATAAAAATAAAATTTATTTAAAAATAATTTTTTTCCCCTTTTTGAGATCTAACAATTATTTTATGAAGAAATTCATTTCCTTCTTCAGAAGGTTTTTAAACAAAAAATATTTAACAAAAATAAATTTGAAAATCAAACAAAAAGTCATTGAAAGCTACAAAAAGCTGCTGATGAGATGCAAATATTTAAAAAAAAAAAAAAAAAAAAAAAAATTTCACTTTTGTCTAAAAATTTTCGGGTATAAATCTTTTCCACAGACATTCTGAGAATTTTTATCATATATTAGTAAAAATTTTCTTTTATATTAATTTTTTAGTGGTGTCAGTTAACACATTTGTGTTCTCTTGATTTAATGAAACTGATTTGAAAATCCTTAGTCAGAACATGTAGCCTGTTAATAGGTATAGCAAGCTTCCTAACAGATATTAATAAAAAAACAATTTTTATGACAAAAATATCCGAAATGTCTGTGAGGAAAGGTTTTAATTTTAGGGGTATAAAAACCTTTCCTCACAGACATTTTTGATATTTTTGTCATATAATAGTAAAAATTAGATATTTTTAGTTAGCTCTGTGAACCCACTTATTGCTGTTGTAGTCCCTTAATATAATGAAACGGTATATTATCAGCCTCAGAACTTGATTGCACAGCTTGCTGATAAGTATAGTAGAATAAGTTCTAGAAGCTTTTTTCTTCTTAATTTAAAAATTAAGCAAAAAGTTTTTGAAAGCCACTGATGCAAAAATATTTTTGTTTTCAATAACTATAAATTGGTTTTGCTTTTCCAATTAAAAGTAAACTCTTCCTCTCTCCATGTTTTTCGTTTTACTGTAGATTTTTATGACCTCAACTTTTTTTTTTTTTTTTTTTTTTTACAAAATGGTCTCCCTTAAAAATGAGTTTTTTATGAAATATATATTTTTTAAATTTTTATTTAAGATATTAAAAAAAACTGAATACAAACTTGCTGACACAGCTTACATTTTCTCTTTAAAAACTTTTAATAATAAGTTTTAAGTATTTGAGTGAGGTCAAATACTTCATTTATTATTTTTACGTGTATCTCTCTTTATATAAAGTTAGATATGTGTATATATTTCTATGCACAAGCTAATCTCTTAAACCAGGGGTCTCCAAAGGTTTTGAACTGAGGGAGGGGGGGGGGCATATTGGGGACTTTTTTTTTTTCATATAGCTATGCAGGCCAAAAAAAAAAATGACCTGGACGTGTTTTATACGATTTTTCTCATTTGCTTTTTAATGAAACTTCCTGGATATTTTTGCGTTTTCCATAACAGTTCAGCAGGCCGTAGTTTAGAGACCCCTGTCCTTAACGGATCATTATAAATTTTTGAATATATATTCTAGATAACACAGTAAACAAGATGGGCACAGTATTTTCTTTTGTAAATTTTAACATTTAGAGAGTGCATTTTATAGGTATGTGTATATTTTATATGTATAGGATTTACTCCTAAACTGATGATTATGAATTTTAGAACACAGTTTCTAGGTGTGGGTAATGTGGGCTATGTTTAGTTTTATGAAAAGAGGAAATGTATAGACTTTGAAAGACACCTCAAAGTTTTTGTGAAATTTTAACATAGATATTAGACATCAATTTATAAATATTTCCCAATTTTTACTTTGCATATTTTAAAAGTATTTTCAGTGGCATAATACAGATGCAACCCTCCATTTAAAAATTCAAATATTTCAGATTTGCATTGAATTTAATCCATATTCATTAGACATAATTAGGATTTTCTAAATTTCAGTTTCTGAAGATTTCTTAAGCTTTAAATTTTAGAAATTTTCTAGAATCAAAATTATGCAATGGATTTTAATCAAAATGGGAATAAGGATTTTAGACAAAGTTTTGTATTGTTATATTTTGATTTTAATCTTCATAAAGTGTCATGAAAGTGGTGCAAAACTGTTCTGGTTGTGGAATTTTATCTATTTTTGACTTGGTATTCATCTCGTATTTTAATTTTTTTTTTTTTTTTTTTTTTTTTTTTTTTTACAAAGGCATCACCACATTGTCAAGGCCCAGAGGCCACTCAAGGATAATGGTTAAAGAGTGTACAGTAGAAATTGGTCAATATAGTAATCATTAGTAATGAAAATTTGGTAAATTTAATAACTTATATGGAACGGCTCATCAAGAACTTATTTAGAAAATCCCGGTTGATTGAAATAATAGCTCAATAATATCACAGTTACCATCTTTAAGATGAAAGGCAGTCCTGCTGAGGAAAATTATCAGGCTAAAATAGATTTACATTTTAGGATCGTTTTATAGTTAAGTTGTGCCTTGTTTCTTTCAACCAATAAATTTGCATTCCTGGTTTAAAAAACGTGAAAATTGAAACAACAATATCACAGTTTTACTGAATGCATCAACTACAGAGCAATTCGATCTCTTTTGCACACAATTAAAAATTTTGAGGGAATTGTTGATTGCAGAATACAGGAGATTGTCATGGTTATGCACAATTAGTGCAGTCTCATTAAGAAGTGCAACAGAACAAATGCCATCCATGCTGCATAACTCTTAGAGAGGTTGAGACTGCACCATATTGCCTTCCTCAACATAAAAAATGCCTTTGACTGCATGCAATGCAATATGATCCAATATAGACTGCGACACCTAGTGTCTTTGAGAGGCTGGTGAGCAGAGTCAAACTACTCTATTTCCTCAAATAGTCCAGAGTGAACTGGCACTAGTATGTCTAAAGACTTTTCTTATCATGGTTAGAATACACCAAGGCTTGGCTTTCTCCTTGCTGTTCTTCATTCTTGCCATAGATGCCATCACCAAGGACCTGTACTGTCCTGTTCATTTAACGCTCTTGTATTCAGATGATGTTCTGTTCTTCCAAAGAGTAAAGAGCAAATCTGATCTGTGACAATTCCAGTCCTGCAAGAACAGGCTTGCATAATTTGGTCTGTGACTGAACATTAGGAAGATGGAATATTTAACCAATAAAAATAAACCTTTTCTTTTATTTTTTTTTAAAACAAAGGAGCTACCTTTTATCAAGACCCAAAGGATAAGGGTTAATGAGTTTACGGTGGTCACTGAGACAGCAGTGTAGTGGAAATTGTGTAGAATTTGATTAAGGGAACTTGTTTACATTGGACTTGAAGACGACCATGCTGCAGTCAGCTGGAAAGCAGACCAGCGGAACAGAGCTCCACAGGCGGGCAGTTCTAGGAAAGAAGTTTTGTTCTGACATTGCATAAGTTGACAGACAAGATCAACTACAAACGCACACTTTTAAATATCTCGGTCCAACACTCATCGCTGAGAAAAACATCCTCAGCAAAGTTGTGCTGCACATCAATGCAACATGGCTCGAATGGTGCACCAACCACAGACATCAATGCAACATGGCTCAAATGGTGCACCAACCACAGACATCCCCTGTCACTGCAACATCAGCGACGATCTTAACCGAAAAATCTATCATTGTGAGATGAATTACTTTGTACAACTCCAAGTGTTTACCAATGAGGGATGCAGAATGCAAATTCGTTGTTTTGGAAACTAAAATGCTTCACTGGAATTGCACTGCTTGTCTTGCATCAGGATGTCTGAAAGCACTATGGCATCTCAATGTTAGAGGGAAAAATGAGAGTATTAGGATATAGATGGTTTGGATGTTTGCTAAGGGCCAAAATAATTATGAAACTTGCTTTTGCATTCGACATTGCTAGAGAGCTACTGAGGAAGATTGGTCATGGGATAAGCAGACACTCGACACAAAAATTTCTATAAAACAGGTCTTCACCTGAAGTAAGCCTGTGATCGTCTCAAGTGATGACAAAAGTTGATCATTGCAAACCCTGCTGTAGTTCAGGATTAATGCATAAGAAGCCATGAACTGAACAAGATACACCTGAAGGTCAGAGGTTATATCCGCTGAAACGTTGTGAAAATAGCATTCAAGAACAGTAGTCCGAATAATTCAAACTTTTTAGATGTCGAAAACGTCACTGAAGGGTTTTGAATAGATTCTTCATTTTTTATATCTTTCTGTAATTTTAACACAGACCAACACATTGGGATTTTTTTTTTTTTAAATGTAAAATTCAAACAATCTTTATTTATGAAAAATAATGTCTTTTAAATGTTGCTTATTTTCAGCTTCATACGTTTGTGCTCTTTCCAAAACGTTATTCATGACAGATTGCAGAATCTCTGGATTGCGATTTAACTCCCTTATTTCATTCCTGATATTTTCTTTCAATTCTTACAGGGTTTGGGGTTTGTTAACATAGACTATTTCTCTTAGATATCCTTACAAGAAAATGTCGGGGCTTGTCAAGTCTGGAGAACGTGGTAGCCATTTGACAGTGCCATAAGCAAATGCCGTCGATAAGTGAAACAATGAGGCAAAGCAATTGATTCATGATTTTGGCAAAACAATTTCACAACTTTTGTACGTTGTTCAATGCTATTAAATATGCATAATTAATTTCCAAAATATTATCTGAAATAGAGAAAAAAAATATTCATGGTAAAATGGCAAATATTTTCAACCCTTCAGTGACTTTTTGAACACTCTGTATTTTCATAAATCTGGTGATTGTTTTATTTTGGGTTTGATTTGGACAAAATGTTAAAATGTCATCCACAGTTTGTTGTAAACTTTATCATGTTCGCTGTTTATTCTATTTTCATTAGTTGTGTTAATTTTAATAGATGTGTTTGTTAAAATTTGGCATTCCATGTTCACAGACTTGTTATGCCACATAGGAAAGGCATGAATTAATCTCTGAACTCCCTGTGTAACTATCTTCTATACTCCTATAAATTCGTTTTGTGTGTATTGATATTCATATTAAAAATCCTCTTTTCTATTTATTTAAAAAGAAAATTCAATTTTCTTATATATGGGTTGTGGAATTGCATTCACTAGCAGAAGATCTAGCTAATTTGCATATTCTTTTAAATATATTTAATTAATTCCCTATTAGTTTTTTCGGTTTTCTCATGGGATGATCATCTTTAGTTAACTATTACGTGTAATTATATTCATGCAGATATTCTAATTGATTTATACTTGCGTAATATTTGCGTAGAAAGTTTATAATAAACAAAATTGTTTCCCTATATATTCATGTATAGGTATATATTTTTGTTTAACAAATTTTGCCTACCAAACTCCTCCTAGAGTTTTTGGTCTACAGACATGAAACTTCATATATAAGGTATTTGAATCCATGCAAAACTTTATATTTGGGTTTTAGCCTGAAAAAATCGGTGCAAAAGTATGAAAATTAAATGAAATTTGTCAGGTGAAGGTCGAATGCCGGCATTACGAATGCATGATGTAGTAACTATTGGTTCATGTTTTAATTTTTAGCCTTACAGTAAACAGGTTTTCATGGCCCAGCAATTAACGACAGAGGCAAAATAAGTTGTGAGCTGAACGTTTTGGTTTCGATTCTCGGTGGTGGCGCATGAGTCTTTTTTTTTAATAATTTTTAAATCATTACTATATATTGCATCCAATATATCTATCTATAAAGGTGCAAATGTCTGTCTGTCTTTTCGCTATGATAGTTAAGGAAGACTGTTATACAGAAAGGCATTACGTTACATATTCACAGATTTAAATATATACATATGCACATAACCTTATGAACAGTACATAGGGCCTGAGCAAAGCTTGGCGGAACTTCTAGTGTGTGATAGAGAAGGTTAGGTTTTTAAGTTTTTACAGAGTAACTTGTTTGAAATAACAACCGTTGAATGTGGGACAACAGATGCAAAAAGTGCAGTGCTAGGATTGCAGACACATTTACATGCACCTGGTAAATAGGTTCCTTTTCTTTCTTTGTTTTTTTTTCACTCTCTTGCATCGTTAGTTTTTTGGAGTGGATTTACAAATTCACTTGCTGACATGTTTTCCATTTTTAAAAAATCTCAAAAGATTTTCATTCTGAGTAATTTATTTTTTTGTATTTAAAAACTTTTGATAAAGTGTTTTAATTGAATATTAAAAAAAAAAAAAAAAAAAAAAAAAAAAAAAAAAAACAGGAGAAGATTTGAAAAATTTTTTTTTTTTTTCAAAATATGTATTTCAGGGAGGATTAAAAAATAAAATGGACTTCCTGTAAAGTTTGTATCCCCACACATCTGGAATCATTAAAGTAACACGCTTTTCAAAAACAAAATAATATTTTAAAACTGATTTTGTCTCAGAATAACATATTAAACCAAATATGATAATGCTGATATAAAAATGTAAATCCATGTATTTAGCCTGATGATTTCCTTCTGAAATAAAACCCAATTTATATACTTCTTATACACGCATACACACATATACTAGCAGTTCAGCCCGGTTTTGCTCGGGCCCTATGTACTGTTTATAACATTATGTGCATATGTATATATTAAAGTGTTAATATGTACAGTAATGCCTTTCTATATAAGAGAATTTCTTAAGTACCATAAAGAAAAGTTGGTAGAAACTGTGCCTAAATCAAAACGTAGATTCCATGAACAAATCTTCTTTCTTAGAAGTGCACGCCTGTGGAACTTTCTTCCGTTTGCCTGTTTCCCACCTGACTACAACGTGGATGTGTTCAAGTCCAACATAAACAAATTCCTGATGAATCGCCCCCTTAAGTAAGACATTTTATCAAATCTCAAATATTAATAATTACTACAATACTATCCCATTGATTACTGTACACGTAATAACCTTTATCCCCAAGTAGCTTCCGGGCCTTGATAAGTGGTGACCTCTATATAAAAAAAATAACAAAAAACTGCAGAGGTCAATTTTTAAAAACTTTGACCCCTTAACATTCATTGTTTTGAGCTCAAATTAAATTGAAATGTTTTACCCATGTCTGAGTAACCTACATCTAAAATTTCGAGTATTTAGACTTAAAATTAGCAGAGGAATTTGATAGTCTGCAAAGGTCAACTCTGTCAACTTTGACCTCATGACAGCCAAATCTTTTGCCCCAAAACTGATTAAAAAGCTTGCTGCACATCTGAATACCCTTTATGTAAAATTTCAAATGTTTAGACCCAAAATTGGCTTAATAGTTTGCTAAAGACCAGAAAGGTCAAATCTTTGGAACTTTAACCCCTTGTAAGCCAAATTTTCAGAAAAAAAAAACAATTAAAAAGTTTGTCTGCATACCCTTTATGTAAAATTTCAAATGTTTAGACCAAAAATTGGCTGAGTAATTTGGTAGAGACTACAGAGGTCAATTTTTTAAAAACTTAGACCCCAATTATGACCCCTTAGCATTTATTGTTTTGGGCTCAAATAAAGTTATAAAGTTCGATCCATGTCCAAGGAACCTATATCTAAAATTTCGAGTGTTTAGACCCAAAATTCTCAGAAGAGTTCGGTAGAGTTTTCAAAGATCAAATCGTTGAACTTTGACTCCTTAACAGCCAACTTTCTGGGCAAAAACTGATTAAAATGATTTTCCCAAATCTCAATACCCCGTATGTCAAATCTCGAGTCTGTAGACCGAAAGTTGACAGTTATTTGGTAGGAAAGTGTACAAACAGACAGATGCACACAGACATTTTAACTTTTATAGATATACTAGCTTTTCAGCCCGGGTGCTTGGAGGTTACCTTTAATGCATCCAAAACCAAAAACCTATCCTTACATCATCAACGCTCTGATCCCCATCTGGCATCAATTGTGATGGATGGCTCTCATCTGGGTGAGGCCCCGTGTTTTGACAAGCTTCTGGGTTTGACCTTTACTCCTGATCTGAAATGGAACACATACATCAAGTCTGTTGCCAAGGTCGCTGGAAAGATGGTGGGATCCTTCTACCGCTCCAGAAGATATCTCACTACTGATGCAATTCTCTATCTATATAAAAGCCAAGTGCGTCCAAGGATGGAATACTGTTGCCATATCTGGGCAGGAGCTGCTAAAAACAGCCTATCCTGCCTTGACAGAGTACAAAATAGACTTCGTGGCTTAGTGGGGGATGCCCTTTTCTCTACCCTGCAACCTCTCTCCCACAGAAGAGACATTGCGAGCCTATCCTTGTTTTATCGTTATTTCCATGGCAGGTGCTCGTCTGAACTCCAATCTCTGGTCCCCCCTCGCCAATCTTTCACGGAAAACACCCGTCTAGCTGAATCCACTGTGAAAAATTTCCCCCACTCTATATCTGTGCTTAAATCAAAACGCGGATTCCATGAACAAAGCTTCTTTCCTAGAACTGCACGCCTGTGGAACTCTGTTCCGTCTGCCTGCTTCCCTCCGGACTACAACTTGGATGTCTTCAACAAATTCCTAATGAACCGCCCCCTTAATTAAACACTTCATCAAATCTCCACACTAACGTAATGTACTTGCAATAACCCTTATCCCTGAGTGGCTTCCGGGCCTTGATAAGTGGTTATCACTGTGTAAAAAAAACAAAAAAACAAGCAGGACCACACCACCATTCGCTTGTTGATCAATCCGAGCTGTCTGTACCCAACAGCCTTTACTTTAACACCAAGATGGTATTTGTTGAAGGAATCTCCATGCAGATAATGATGAAAAAAACCAAAACACTCTCTCAGTGGATCTTAGTTCTTCCCTGCGAGTAGAATATTCCAACACCTGTACTAGCACCACCATTTCAGGAACTGTCAGAATTGGATGTTAACCCTGGAGGAAGAACTATGCAAGACCATGAGAACTATACAAGAGCTGCAATAAAAAGGGTTAATGTTGTTCTCCAGAAACTTGTACTATATAACACATCCTTTACTGAGTTGTATCAGATTATTTATGTTGCGGTACTGTACATTGTTAAAAATGGTCCCTAATTTCCAACAGCAAAAACGATGGGAATCTAAACTGTTTAAGCACCAACGACAAAGGAACCTAAGTATGGCTTGGATTGATTAGCAAAAGGCATATGATCATGTCCCCCAAACGTGTCTGACTTGATTTATATAAGATTCATCCAGTAATCAAGGAGATGATAGTTGTACATATGGGGATGTGGTAAACAACAGTATCATTTAATCACACAAACAGCTATAAAAATCCCTAATATCAAGATCAGATGAAGAATCTTTCAAAGGGATAGCCTACCTCCTTTACTCTTCTGCTTGGAGAAAGGTCCATTAAGCAAGCTGCTCAATAAAAACTGGAATGCCAACAATCTGAGCCCGAGCCACCAACAAGACTTGAACAAAGAGTCAACCACCTGTGCTCTTCATGGATTACCTCAAGGTGTATGACAACTTGGATGCTGACCTAAGTTGTTGGAATGAAGTTCGGTATGTGCCAAGTGCTCCATCAAGGGAGGAAGATCCAAATGAAAAACATGAAGATACCGACATCAAGAATGTAGAAGATCAGGAAAAATATAAATACTTTGGTAAAGAAGGGAATGATTCAATTCGGCATGCCAAGATGAGAGAAAAAAAATTGTCCGTGAATATTGTGTAAGTAACATCTATAAAACAGCTTCCAAACAAAACAAAATTACAATTAACCAACTATGCCATGCCTGTGATCACATACAGTTTTGACTGGCAACAAAAAGACAGACTAGACATTAAGACAAGGAAACACTGTACATAACATAGAAACCAATGTGTGTCAAGACTATATCTGAGTGGAAGGTATGGATTTTTCAAAGATTGATTATCAGCATCATGCCACTATCATGAGTACCGGGCAATATTTCATTAAGTCTTCGTGGCTGTACTCTTATCTTCGTCTAGTGATTGATTCTTCAAAATCTAACCAGATAATTGTTGCTGAAACTACCACTCTGATACTCAGTGCACAAAATGTGTACGACCCTAAGTCTGTGTGACAATACCTTTAACATTGTTAGCTGGCCATTCCTCATTGAACGTTGAGATTGAGTTCTTGTAGCTTCTGTGGTGAATGGCTGATTATCATTTCTGTCAGCTGTAGCTTGGTGTCAAGTTCAGGGTGGATCTGAAATTTTTTTTTTTTTTTTTTTTTACATAGGCATCACCACATTATCAAGGCCAAGAGACCACTCAAGGATAAGGGTTAAAGAGTGTACAGTAGAAATTGGACAATATAGTAATCATTAGTAATGAAAATTTGGTAAATTTGATAACTTATATGGAACGGTTCATCAAGAACTTATTTACATTAGACTTGAAGACAACCATATTGTAGTCAGCCGGAAAGCAGGAAAACGGAAGACAATTCCACAGGCGTGCAGTTCTAAGAAAGAAGCTTTGTTCATGGAATCTACGTTTAGGTTTAGGCACAGATAAAGAGTGGGGGGAATTATTGATAGTGTTTGCAGCTAGATGAGTGTTTCTTGTGAAAGTTTGGCGAGGGGGGACCATAGATTGAAGCTCAGTTGAACACTTTCCATAAAGATAACGATACATCAGAGACAAACTCGCAACCTCTTCTGTGAGATAGAGGTTGCAAGGAAGAGAAAGGACATCTCCTACGAGGCTACGAAGTCTATTTTGAACTCTATCAAGGCAGGCCAAGTCCTTTCTAGCAGCTCCTGCCCAGATGTGGCAACAGTATTCCATCCTTGGACGTACCTGGCTCTTATATAGATAGAGAATAGCATCAGCAGTGAGATATCTACCAGATCGATAGAAAGATCCCACCATTTTTCCAGCGGCCTTGGCAACAGATTTGATGTATGTGTTCCATTTAAGATCAGGAGTAATGGTCAAGCCAAGAAGCTTGTCAAAACTTGAGGCCTCCTGAAGATGAGAGCCATTCATTTCAATTGATGCCAGATGTGGATCAGAATGTTGATGATGTAAAGAGAGAAGCTTGGTTTTAGATGCATTAAAAGTAACCAGCCACTCCTTACCCCATTGTACTACATGCTCAAGATCAGAGGAGAGAGAATTGGAGAGAACTTGGTCGTTTACTGTCTTAGATGTGCTACCATAAATGGTAGTGTCGTCAGCATAAATGTCTACAAATGATGTAAGGATGTGATTTGGAAGATCATTAATGCAGATCAACTGCATTTCAATTCAATAGGCAATCAACAATTATGAATAACTCGGAGGCCATTTTCTTATGAATAATTATTCTCGTTCATAAAATATTCCGGGTGCACTTTGTACAAAGCAGAATTATACTATTAAAGTTCTTAACGGTTTCAGATGCAGGATCTTTCAACTTCAGATGGTTTCTCTTTCGGGGGGGGGGGGCAGCTTTTGGGCTAAAAAAGAAAAGAAAATTTTTCAAAAAAATATTCTTGACATGAGGATGAGGCAACCGGATGTGAAGTGGAAACAGTAATTGTAAAGATAATCCTGTTTTCAATAAAGGTTACTGATGAAAACGAGAAACAATAGTCTTATTACATATTTAGTGGTGTGTGCAGATGTTTGATGATGTCCTCAGATCCAATCCTCGTTTGTATGCCTCAAACCAGGTGGGCACGGCGGTTAAAGCGTTTCCTTTTAATGGATAATTGTAGGCATAGACCGATTCATACCATCCAAAAAATTCCAACAAAAACCTAACAGCCAGCCATGGTTCTCCCCAGAATGTGCTGCTGCCATCGCGCACAGAAATCACTTTTTCCATAGCTACCAACGTAATAGATGTACTGAGACTAAAGCTGCTTTCAGGACTGCCAGCAACCACTGTAAAAGAGTAATAAAAAATGCAAGAGAGCTATATGCTCAGTCCGTTAAATCCAAAGTAGCTGAGCAGTGGCTTGGTTCCCACCAGTTTTGGCAAATAGCAAACAGAATCCTGAACAGAAGCGTGCGTTCTATCCCAACCATCATCAATGGACCTGATGTCATCTCGTTAGCATCAGACAAGGCCAAACTATTTGTCAAGAACTTTGCAGCTAATTCTACTCTACGCGACAAAGGCCATCAGCTCCCCGTATTTCCTCCTATAACAGACAACACGCTATGCAACATACAAATATCTGTGCGTGAAGTCGCCAAGCTAATCAAGAACCTCGATTCCAGTAAAGCAACTGGCCCTGACGGCATTCCAGTTATAGTGCTGAAAAAGCTCCAACCAGAACTTGCTCACATACAAACAAAACTGTTTAAGCGTAGCCTTAAGGAGAAGTGCTTTCCAACACCCTGGAAAACCTCATCAGTATGCTCCGTATTTAAGAATTCAGGTGATAGGTCATCTCCCTCTCAGTACAGATCAATAAGTCTTCTGTGTGTCATGAGTAAGTTGCTGGAATCCATATTAAATAGAGAAGTAGTCAACCACCTCAGCAGAAATAACTTTCTTAGTGATATGCAATATGGTTTCCGTTCTGCTAGATCTACAGCAGATGTGCTAACGGTTATATCTCATAGGATTAGTGAATCTCTCGACAAAGGCTTCCTTTCTAGGGCAATTGCTCGACATATCAAAGGCTTTCGATAAGGTATGGCATAAGGGCCTACTTCACAAGATTTCAGCTACGGTAACTGGAAATGTTTTCTCAATTATTAAATCATTTCTCTTTGATAGGCTCATAAGAGTAGTGGTTGATGGGAAGAAATTTGAGGCCCACAGTATTAATGCTGGAGTCCCCCAAGGGTCCATCCTGGGCCCAACTCTCTTCCTGATCTACATCAATGATCTCCCAAAACACATACTTAAATCATTTGTTGACATCTATGCTGATGACACGACCATCTATGGCAACACTTCAAAGGCTGTAAATGACAAAGTTCTCTGATTCTCTCTCCTCTGATCTTGAGTGCGTGATACAGTGGGGGAATAGGTGGCTGGTTACTTTTAATGCATCTAAAACCAATCTCCTATCTTTACATCATCAACGCTCTGATCCCCATCTGGCATCAATTGAAATAGATGGCTCTTGTCTTAGGGAGTCTCCATGTTTTGACAAGCTTCTGGGTTTGATTTTTACTCCTGATCTGAAATGGAACACATACATCAGGTCTGTTGCCAAGGTCGCTGGGAGGATGGTGGGATTCTTCTACCGCTCCAGAAGATATCTCACTACAGATGCAATTCTCTATCTGTATAAAAGCCAAGTACGTCCAAGGATGGAGTACTGCTGCCACATCTGGGCAGGAGCTGCAAAAAAAAAAAAAAACCTATCCTGCCTTGACAGAGTACAAAATAGACTTTGTGGCTTAGTGGGGGATGCCCTTTTCTCTTCCCTGCAACCTCTCTCCCACAGAAAAGACGTTGTGAGCCTGTCTTTGTTTTATCGTTATTTTCATGGCAAATGCTCGTCTGAGCTCCAATCTCTGTTCCCCCCTCGTCAGTCTTTCACAAAAACACCCGTCTGGCTGAAACCACTGTCATTAATTATCCCCACTCTTTATCTATACCTAAATTCAAACGTAGATTCCATGAGCAAAGCTTCTTTCCTAGAACTGCACGACCATGGAACTCTCTTCCATTTGCCTGTTTTCCACCTGACTACAACTTCGATGTCTTCAAGTGCAATATAAACAAATTCCTGACAAACCGCCCCTTAAGTAAGACACTTTATCAAATCTCCAATACTAACGATTAACACGATACTATCCCATTGATTACTGTACACACAATAACCCTTATCCCCGAGTGGCTTGCAGGCCTTGATAAGGTGTGACCTCCATTTAAAAAAAAAAAAAAAAAAATATTATGAGAAAAGGTGGTAGTTATATTATGAGTAGATGCCATCTTCTTGCATTCCACTGTGATGTTCAAGTTCTATATATTTTTTCCATTAAAAAAAAAAAATTTCATCCAATAAATTTAACAATTTAAACAAACAATTTTTAGTTCAAAAACGTTAAATTTATTTTTTAAAAATAACAAGACTCCAATTGAATTATAATATTTATTGATTTAAAAATTTTAATACAAACTGCCTTTTTGTGTGTGAAAGGCTATTTCAAACAAGATTTCCTAAGTGATGCTATCATACTGCAAAATGTAGTGAAGAAAGAAATGGCTATGGAGGTGGGTGTTAATCTGGAGGTCATGACTAAACATTTTCACCCATTCAACCAATCACAAAAATGCAAACAATAACTTGAGATGTCGTATCAAAAAAAAAATATATATTTAGAAAATTTCTTGTACAGGAAAAATAGAAAAAGGAAGGAAAGAATTAAAAAAAAAAAAAGATAACTATATTAAATCCAATCCCAGCACCAGTAAATATTAAAAAATAAAATAATTTTTATACAGCAGGGATGTATGCGAAAATGTATGTTTTCCTTTTGTCGTATAGTTATTTGTTTCCTAATAAATGTTACTAGTGAAAGAACGGGTGACTGTAGTCTAATATACTCAGTGGTGTATTTTTTTTTCTTTTTTTTTTCTTCCTTTTGTCCAGGAGTACATAATTGACATTAGTCTTTAAACTTTAACTTAAGACAGAAATTTATATCTGACAATTTAAAATCACTTTCAAATTTAACACAAGAACTAATTTTTTTAATCCACTAATAAAAATGTCCAGCACACTGATTACTTTATAGTTTTGAAAAATTTAAATGATTTAAATTAATTTCTGCCTAGAATTATAGCTTAAAGGTAAATGTCGATTATTATGGTTCATTTGTACTTTAGAAATAAAGAAAACATGTACACTCCCTATTTTGTATAAAATAACAAATTATTT
The DNA here is from genome assembly GCF_053919585.1 of Euprymna scolopes. Lineage (NCBI taxonomy): Eukaryota > Metazoa > Mollusca > Cephalopoda > Sepiida > Sepiolidae > Euprymna > Euprymna scolopes. Next base: position 34,055,859 of record NC_136483.1, on the reverse strand, counting down.
CGTTGGAAAAAGAAAAAGCCAAAAATGTTGCAAACAGAAAAAGAAAATTGCTTCAAGCTTGAAAGTCAAATGCTTAATTTTTTTTTTTATTTTTTAAATGATGCAAATATTTATTACTTATGGTAAACATAAAAATGTAAGAAAAAACACCATTTTGGAATGATAAAATCTGGAATGTAATCTTTAAAAATTAAAAAAAAAAAGTCATTAAAATATTTTTTTGGGGGGGGGGATTTCGTTTTTCCTAACTTCATTTTAATTTTAAATGAAAATCAAGGGAAATCACTCCTGCAGGTTTTAAATTGGAGCTGAATTTAATATGAAAATTTATGTGTAGACTAATTTAAAATATACTAAGAAACTTCAATTGAATTTGAACAACCATTTCGAACAACTTTTATTTTTTAATTAGGTTTTAATAATTCAAATTTATATTAACCATGTCCATAGACAGCTTCTACAAATTTTATCTAAAATAGCAACTTTGCAAGTCTCTGGTATGATAGAGATTTTGGTATGTATTGGTGGATTATTCTATTTTAATTCAATATAAGATAACCATAAATAAGGTAACCAATGATACGTAAAACACTTATTTTCATTCAATATTAACCATTACATTTTTAGTTGATTGCCATATTTTTTTCGTGAATTCTCATAAAAGAATCCATTAACCGGTAAAAAATGAAACAGATGAAGCAAAAATGAAAGCAAGGAAAGAAGTAATGCAACTTCAGAGATGCTAATGATAGAAATGTCGGTTTTTAATAATTGTCCTTGTCCGGTATTTACTGATGTATAATTTTACATTTTCTACTTTCATCCATAAATTACATCCTAGCAAAGTCAACCTGCATTTGCTTTATTCACTTAAAGTGAAAAGCACTATCAACGCTTTATAAATTCATTTGTTTACGGATAAAGATTTTGGTATGTATTATTGGATTGTTATTCTATTTAATGCAATATAAGTGAGAAGTAACAAAATCAAGGATTGATTGGTCAGAGTTAAGGTGGACATAGGTAAACTGTAAAAACGACTCTAAAATGTAAATCCATGTATTTAGCCTGATGATTTCCCTTAGGAATAAAGCACAAACGATTCTGTGTAGTTAGTTTCTGTAAGTATATTTCCATACTAATATGTATGTTTTGAAAATGTATACGGCAAGCTACACATGAATTTTCTGTGTTTCATCCTTGCAAGGATTCATTAGGTTATTATATACACACACACATGATATATAAGCAACAATTATAATTTTATAACAAATATATTGACCTTTACATTCAAAATGTTAAATATTCTCAAGAGAATGCATATATTTTATAGTAATAATAAATGAAAACTTAGTGCCATCAAAACATGTTGGTGCTAATGGAATTCTGAAAGTATTAAGAATCCTTTCTGTCATTTTATATGATGGGATAGAATAGCAACATTAAAATCTTCACAATTTTAAAAGTTGCATAAGTCAGTTGTTGCCATTCAACATCTGCTGTTGAACGTATAAAAAAAAAATTAAATTTGAGTACAATTAACAAATCATAAATTAATGAAATTTGAATTTTCTAGAAATAATTCAGAAGCAGTTCAGAAGCCGACAGGATATTTGAAAGAAATGCAATCTCACAAGTAATTTTTTAATAAAATCAATTTCATTGAATCAAAATCAAGTATCGTTTAGAAGAAAATTTTCTAACTAAATTGTGCAAGTATAAAAAAAAAAAAAAAAAAAAAATTTTAATTCTATACAAATTACGTATAAAATAGTTTTATTGCATACATTTTTTTTTTTTTTTTCAATCTATTACATTCTAAAGATGCAAAAAGCATTCTTTTTTTGAAAATCCAATATTTTTTTAGCACTATAAAATACAATTCAAGCAAATATTTAAATGATTGGTTTTACCTACGGGTGCTGGGTAGGTTAATAGCTATCAAACATTACATACAGAAAAATATTTTAATTCTAAGAAAAACATTTTTTTTTAATTTTCAAGTAGAAAAAAAAATTACAAAAAGAAAGACGAAAGTAAATACTTGAAAAAAAAAAAAACAAAGAACAAAAAAGTAAAACATATCACAGACAAGGAAATGAAGTCATAAAGCATAAAAAAGAAAAATGATAAAATATTTAGGAAAAAAAACTAAAATAAATGAATTTTTTTTTGTTCAGTAAAAATCTAATAAGTAATTATGAAAAACTAATATTTCAATTCTTTTACTAACATGAATTTTTTTTTATTTTAAAATAAATTTGTCTATCGAGTAACCACTTTTATATCGTTAAGAAGTTTCACAAATTTTGGCACGATATATTAGACCAATGATCTTTCCCAAAAAATACAATGGAACATATTTATAGCACTTTAAAATATGGTGGTTGTGGACTGCCAGGTTAGTTCCAGTTTGCTTTCTGAGTGGCTTTCACTATTACTCTTAGGAAAGTTATGAATTCATAGTATATGTTCCCTCCAGCTATGGGTTAAATAATGAAGCAGACTATACTCTCAGTTTAGAAAGAAAACTTTGAAAAAAAAATTTTTTTGTGATTATCTCGACATTGTTTCCAGTTGTCTTGGACATTTCTTTGCCACTAGATTCTAGTAATGTCAGTTCAGGAGAGATGTGGTTGTTGTTGGTTGTGCAACGCAGGTACCTTCTGTAGAGGGTATCTTTTATCTCTCAAAGCAGAAAATTTTTTTCTTAAATATTTTTACTGTATATTAATATTAGATTTTATAAAAGTCCACAAAAATAAATAAATATTCATACCAACTTTTTTTTTTTTTTTTTTTTTTAAATAAAGTTCTATCTATTTGAGAAGGCAATCCAACTATCAGGTATTTCAGAGGTTCTGAGAAAATACTGAAACACTAGGCTTAATACTTTGTATACACACATATTATAAAATAATATATTGTATATATTTTCTTATTTTATATTAAGTAATATATTATATTAATATATGCAAACATTACTTTTGTTGGAAACTACTCTTGGATTGAAATCTCATCTTTATTTTCATTGACTTGTGCTGCCATCTTGGAACTTTAAAGTTTTAATATTCTACATAAAATCTTAGTTATATAATGATTTTTGGATGTTTGTGTAGGACCCCCCCTCCCCCGCTTCATGAAAACCCAAAAATAAAGAAAAATCTGTATGAGGTACATACCTGTGAATATGACAGAAAGAAAATATCATATACTAGAAGTCACACAAATTGATCAAGTAATTTTATTTTTTTATAAGAAAATCAAATCTTATGGTCAAACTATGAATGATCTTCTGACACCTTAAAAACAGTCTGAAGAAACAAGGTAGGTAATTCTAAATAATTCAAATTCGCAACATTTTAGAAAGCCATTCTTAACATTGGGAGGAAAAAGTATTAGAAAAATTCAAATTTGCTTAAAAATGTTTTTCTTGATTAATTTACATGATTATTGGTATACAATATTTTGTTTTCATTATGGGTATATATATCATACAGATTTTTCTTTATTTTTGTGTTTTTTTTTGGGGGGGGGCGGGGTAGGCAGGGGATTGGATAAGTGCTGATTTCTGTTTTGTTTAAAATTCTATGTATAAATATTTTATCCATCTAAATAATCATCACAGTAAAATAATAAATCTGCAGTTTCAAATAACAAAAATAAAATGTGATCAAATTGCGTGCAAGATTTTTGACTAAACTAAGTTTCAATTAAATAGCACAACATTCTTTGCCAGATGAGCCATATCTATTCCCAAGCATTACCAATAATATTTTATGTGTTTCACTATTTCTATGAATTGTAAATAGGAAAAGGCTAGAAATTTGTGATAATAGAATTTTTTTTCTTCAAACTTTAAAAAGAGGGAAAAAACTAACAGTGAATCTTTTAGGTGTCTACAAAAAATAACAATTGAAAAAAAAAAAAAAAATGACAACTGAATACAAGGCATTTCAAATTGAATAAAAAATTTTAAAGGGCAGGGAAAAAATCCTCAGTAAGTATGACATCTAGAAGAGGAGGATCATTTCACTTTAAATAGCAAGCAATTAAAAATTGAATGAATGGTTTAAAAGAAAATTTTTATAGTCTTATTTTATAAAGTTTACCGAAATGTTTATTAGATCTTTTTCAGAGGGTTGGGTGCTGTATACATCTACAAAAATACTTTTGATTCTTTTAGATCAACCAGTTGATCCAAATAATTATCTTTTCATTCAAAGCTTGTAATTCTTAGTTCCTCAACAAAGAATTTGTTGCATTCAAAATAACAATATGAACCATTTAAAAATTTAAACAAACAAGTAAATGACTTTATACGTGAAGCATACCGTTTGACACTGAGTACTATTAACCGTTATTTTTCATCTAATATATAAAAAGTCTGATTTTTGTCTTTAGACCTAGATAGCATTGTGTCTGACAAAGCAATATTTTATTATGTTTTTTTTAACACAAAAAAAGTTAAGATTTTTTGTAGAGATTGTAGCTCCTAAAAATGCATGGTTAAAAATACAAAATATATACAATGATTCCCGGGCAACACCCGGTCAGTACTGCTAGTAATTATTAAATATAAACAAGGCTTTTAATCTGTCTCTAAATTACACATTAAATTTTTCTTCTCCAATCATAAAAAATCTCTTGGTAGAGCAGAATACTGAAGAAGAGTCCCAAATGTATCACTTTATAAGTTAGAATATTACTTTATTAGAAAGAAATCGATATATATATATATATATATATATATTAAAATATGCATACTTTTGACTATTCCTTTCTGATGTAGATTACTCAAAATATAGATTGGATCACTTTACCACACTGCTACCAAAGACCTTCAGTTTGGATTTTACCATGCAATTTGGATGTGAATTTCTTTATCCTTTTCATTAACTTGCCTTACTCTATGACATTTAAATGCTTAAAAACTTTTTTGATTTTCCATGTCTCACTGACTTTAACAAATAAGGTGTAAACCATTATAATTATTTGCTAATATTTTCTCCTCTGAAGAGATGGTAGACATCGAAATCCTATAGGATAAGGAGTTATAATATTTCAAATGTATTCTTTGTCTTACATAGAATAATATAAATCTTTTGATTTGAAATTTAACCATTTCACATGATAAATTTTTAAATCTATTGAATGACTAAAATTTGATATATTAAAATAAATCTTTTTTCTAAAACAATGATAAAGTATACACTATAAAAAAATTAACTTTTCTAAAGCATAATCGTGTAGAAATTCTAATCAATGTGTTTTTTTTTTTTTTAAATAAAATGCAAATAGTACTATGCACTTCCCCTAATTCTTACAATCACTAATTTATTAATTGTAAATAAATATTGATTATCATAATTGACTAGATAGTATCCCCCTAGTCTGGCTAAGTCACATGTTTGAAGGTAAACTAACGTCTAATAATGCCTCATGGAAAACACTGAAAGATGCAGGAAGGCATCTGCTTCTACAGCAATGGGCAGTGTTCATTGCTATATCTTCAGGCAAATATGCAAATTTGATTTCTCATATACAAAACCATAAATTCTTGCTGTGCAATGCATTTATTTTCCTCAGATTTCAAAATAAAAAAATTGATATATTAAAAGAAAATGCATAAAAATAATTATTGCTGAAGTAACAGCTGCAATAATTCTAAATCATATTTCAGCTTGGAATTTACAATCGAAATGAATTTTTAAAACGAAACTAAAATTATGCTTTAAATGGTTATTTAATATTGATTTCATCAGGAAAAACACTATTTGATAAGAGATTAAAATCGTTTGCTTGAAACATTGTTTGATGCATATATAAACGGAATTGGTTTATTCTGCTACTTATTTAAGCTTTTCATAAATCAATATTTCAACTTACAATAAAAAAAAAAAAATAACTTACACAAGTATGCATATATAAGTTTAGAAAACATTTTTACCTACAATCTCATAGAATATCTAATATAAATATAAGGATGAAATTCTCTTAAATTATTTCATCAGAAAAAAATATTCTTGTAGAGTCAATTTTTTTCTGAATTTATTCAGTTTTTCTTAAAATTGTCTGCTATTATTATTGCTAATTAAAAAAAAATTGAATAGATTTAGTTTTTGAAATCTTTCTTGCCAACAAATTTCCAGTACAGATTTTTCTTTAGCATAGAATATTCATCGAAAAGAAAAACAATTTCCATTCGAAATTCATTAAAATTGTTCAGTCTCTTTCAAGAATATTGCAATGAACAAGAAAAATGTAAAAGTTTACTTATTTTAAAGTTGAGTTTATCCATAAAGAAATTGTCTTTCTGAAAAGACAAACTCAACTCTTTTTTTGTAAATAAAGTTCAAGTTGCACTTCTATAAAGTTAAGTTTTGTTTTCTCTTGGAATTTATTTGCAAAAAGAAAAGTAACAATTGAAGGACAACAAAAATCGATACCTTTCTTGAAGTCAGACTTTAAAAAAAATATATAATTGTTTGTTTTAATTTAAATTCTTCATTAGGAAATGTATTAATCTGATGTAAAATTATCTCCTTAACTTTTTAAACATATTTCAAGATAAAACGGGAGATAACTGTTTTTTTCTTTTGTTTTATATCTAATTCTAAAAACTTACAAATTGATTTGATAAGCGTTTCAAACAACTAAACTGACTCTAACAAAAATGGTGAACTTACATGAAAAATGTTTAATAAATTTCTACAGTTGATTATGCTAATGCATTTTAAATTGTTTTATTATCAAAGTAAAGAAAATATCCAAATCGATTATTATTCGAACCTAAGCCTTTAAAAATAATACATATTAAAATATTGATTCAAATTGAATCACATGAAATATAATTTAAAAAAGAAACGTTTGTATTTCAACTGTTTGATTTTTAATCCATCGCTTTAACGTATGAACCTGACCCAGTACACGAGAGGATATATATGCTTTTAGCTCATTTATATCGTAGATATACAAATTCAAAGTTATTATTAGTAATCTCCAACACAGTTTTTTTTTTTTTATATAAGATAACCTTTAATAAAAGATTGTATCAACTCATCTTCTAAGGCTGACCCTCTAACTGTCTGTTTCTTAATCGAAATGCCTTTCTCAACACGTAAGAAGGAAAGGACTTTATTTTTATTATGCAAACCAAACTGATATAATTATTGTTTAAGTGACTGAAATATATTGCTTATCATTATTTCAATAATTCAATATCTTTATGGTTGGACATTGGAATAATCAGTCCTTGTCCAGAACTCCCCATACATCAAAAAACAAAATTAAAGAATCTGTATGATGTACCCATGACAAAAATATCATATTTCGAAAATTACATAACTTGATCAAGTAGTTTGATTTTTATAAAGAAAATTATTTTTAATCGATTAATGGGAATTGGTAGGCATTACAACAACAATCACAAGTATGAATTATTGTTGTTATCTTCCTTTATTACTTGAAGTCATTTTCAAAATGGCGAGCAAAACACTCATTCCTCAGTTACTAATATATATATATTTTTTTTACTGTTAGTTATTTAAAAATAAAACTACTTGATCAACTTGATTATTGGAATATAATATTTTTCGTTTCGTCACTGGTACATACACTATACAGATTTTTCTTTATTTTCGCTTTCTAATATAAGAGGAATTCTGGACAAGAATCAAACAATCTACCTTTTACAGATTTAGTAAAAGATAATGTTCATAATTCACAGAATGTTACCAACTAAAACAGACTCTGAAGAAGGCTAGAGGGTACAATGTACGAAACAATGAGAACCGAGATGAGGAAATGAATCTGATTGTAAATAAAGAATATTCCGAATGTTTATCTTTATTTTTTATGATAGTAATATTTTCCCTCGTCTATATTCTTTTCTTTGTTAGTTTTAGATGCAAACATTGCACTTCGATTACAGGCTCTGCTAAGAAAATAAAAACCAAATAAAATAAGTTACAAATGAGCACGACTAAATTTAGAAATTACAATGTTTTTTTTTTTTATGGAAGAGTTTTGTTTTCACTAATCATAGTTTTTAAAAAAAATAGTGACTATAAAAAATACACTTTTCACCATATATAAAAAAGTAAAACAATTACGTGATTAAAATATTAATGTCAGACACAAAAATCTTTTTTTAGGAATTATCAAACTACTATTACTAAACCTTTCCTTGACCTTTTGGTTAAGAGCAAAGTGTAGTATCAGTTCTGATACTACATTTATCTTTTTTCAGTCAGTGAAAGAGTAATCCTTTTAGAGTGAGAAAACTTTTAGTGTCTTCATCCAAAGTGTTCCTTTTTTGGGAGTTGGAATTTTCCCACATTAAAAGTAAACTTTGTGTCTAACTCTGCCCTTGTGAAGAGGCAATAGGTATTACTCTAAGAATGAGAATTAATTTAATATTCTCATTATATATATATATATATATATATATATATATATATATATTCTTCTAGCTATTAACTGGATGTATCTTTATCAATGTTATATCCTTGTTTTTAATTTTAACGTTTTTTGTTGAATTTTTAAGCTGGGGGGGGGTATTTGATTCGTTCAATTTACTTTATAGAGCTATAATTATAATAATAGTTACTGACTCAAACTGTAGCCTTTACATGTGATGCTCAAGCTTTATTGAAGCAAGTAAATGCAGTTGTACTAATTCCCCTAGTTAAGATATATTTAAATCAATTTCCTAAAAACTCGTCTTATTCATCAAATGTTTATCATCTGATGTAAATTTATATGAAAACTACTCGTACTTCATTCTTCTGCTGGACATTGTACAATTATCTGAATGTTAGAGATTTTAGAGGAAATCAAAATCTGACGTTGATGTGTTGGAGAATATTTTTGAATGAATAACTCCTCTGGACGGAATCCAAATCGCGTGAGGTATGAATGAAGCTTGTTTATAAAACAAAGAAATAAAGACATACTACTGCTACTGCACGGTTTGACGTCTTCTGTTCCCCTGTTGCTGGGGTTGGACACCTTCTTATGTTATCATTGGTGTTGATGGCTGCTCTCCAGACATTATGATTGACCAGATGCTCTGTGATGTTTACAGCATGGCAGTCAGCCTTGATGTTATCCAGCCATCACTTCTTTGGCTGGCCAGATTATTTACTTCTGACATCAAAGGACAACATTCTGTGTTGTCAAAGGTTGTCATCCATTCTCTTCACATGCCCAGACCATCTTCCATGCCTTAGGATAACTTCCAAAAAGCATGCATAGACAATCAAAATTCGACATTATTCACAAATCAATCTGTAGTAAAAACTTCCTTTTTACCTGGCCATAACTTGATGAAGTCATTAACACTATTAGAATTTTACTTTGTATGAATACAAAAACAGCTAATAAATACCTTTGTCATAAAGATGTTTGTTCCTTGTTACCAGCAAACTATGTATTCAAGACAAAGACTGGTTGACCATTGCACATATAACTAAATTAAGAAGTTTATTTATTTATTTGATTTGATTTTTACTCGCATTCACCCCTAATAAGGCATATCAATAATTGGGTGTAAGGAGCTACTATTTGAGGCCATGTCTAGGAAAGATTAACAAGATGTTGGTTTATGTTGCATTTAAATTCTGCTTATCAGTACAGTCAGGGAAGCAGGGAGGGAATTCCAAAGTCTAGCTGTTCAAGGGAAGAAACTATTAGAGTAGACATTTTCTGGCACTTAGGGACTTTAATAGTGAAGGGGTGTGATTTTGTTGCTAAGAGAGTTTGTCAGAGATTATTTGAGTTTATTTTAGTACAAAGGAATATATATATATATATATATAATCTTAGATAATAAAAAAAAAAAATTTATAATAAACCAAATTGGCAAATGAAGATATATTTCTGATTTTAGAGCATACATATATACTGTTTAATTGCATCTCACTGACTAAAGGAAAGCATAAGTGCTTATTTATAATTTTATTTTAACAAGTGCTAACATTTAGATACACATGATCATAGGGCATAAAAGGACGATAAAATAGATGGGCACTTAATGAATAATAGAAAAATAAAATTGTGGACTGATTCTTTCCTGTAACCACTGGGATGAACCTAATCAATGTCATATGTATATATGCCGAATCGTAAAAATTTCCAGGTTGGTGTCTGGAGGCATGTTTCATTAACTGCACCCCCGAATAAACTCCCCTGGTGGATAGACAAGGCAGTATACCTTATGGCAACCTGCTGCAAGATGCCTTCCTGAACCTGTATGTTTGCCGCAACAAAGGGTGACATCTGAAGTGTGGGGGGCACAAAGTTGTGCCTCATGGATCACCTAAAACAGTTTGTAGCTGGGCTTGGCTCAATCCTAATAAGCAAAAATGTATACTCCTATCCAAATTCTGCCAAAAACGTTTTATATATATATATATGTATGTATGTATGTATGTATGTATATATGTATGTATGTATAATAAAAAGACAATAAAAAAGGAATTCACAGAAGTCAACAAAATTTTTCAAAAGAAAAACAAATATTTATTTTTAGTTGTGAATTTTAATAAGTTTGAAATTAAACAAGCAAAATGACATTCAGGGTTTTCTTAAAAGTTAACAGCCATAAAAATAGCTTTAATAAATATGTTCAACTCAACTAATATTATGAACCCCAAATATCTAGTATGAAAGGAGAGAAAAGTAAAAATGGTAAACTTATTTTTTTATGGCTAGCAACATTTTTTTTTTTTTTTTAAAAACTATTTGTGGTCGTCGTTTGAATTCACAAGATCTTTGAACAAGTAAATCAATAAACTTTTGTTTATGAAAAGTTTTCTTTTAAAATATTTTTCCCTTGTCATATTTTTTTTTTATTTATCCCTGCTCAGATTTTTGTTTTTAACATTTTTTTGACCGTTACAATTTATTGGTTAGTCTTTAAAAATATTCAACTGTGCAAAACCCAAATCAAATTAGAGTATCTTATTTTAAATTTCATTATATAAAGTAAATATAGACATATATGAATTTATTTGTTAGTTCAATAAGGACATTAACAGAAACAGTTGTTATAAACGTTCTTTACAGCTAGGCATTTTAAAAGCCTAATGCTTCTCATTTCATGTTATGCTCCACCTTCATCTGTTGAGCTTCTTATATTCTGATGTCTATATAAAGAATGTATCTATATTACTTAATTTCATTTGATATATAATTATATTTAATTACTCAAGTCTGTTTCATAAAATTAGATAACACGTTACATATCCATTACTTTGCAATTTTTCTTTTCTTATTTATCTTACAGTCTAACTTAGAGTTTCTTAGAATTTTGGAAAGAATGATCATTTTTTAATAAATATTTACTTATTTAAATAGTTTTGCTTTATTTAATTCAGATTTTGCATATAATTTTTTTTTTCTGAGATTTGCATTTAAAAATGAAACTAAAAGCAAGAAAAATATTTTCTATTGTTTCGACTTATTTTTTTCATAAAAATTTGTAATTTTCATTTTGTTTGCAATCTAAATTTTCAATTTTTCCAATTAAAAAAATTATTTAATTTCATTTTTCTTCTTTACAACTTTTTATAATGACATAAAAAAAAATATTTAAAATAAAGCGCATATTGATTAACAATATTTCTATTTTTCTGTCTTCTTGCCGTCTTCACATCATCCAGGAAGAAAGGCCAAATTGTAGATCTCTATTCCAAAGAGACATCATCAAAGATAGATTATATGCTTTTATTTGATTTTAAATAAACAAATTCCATGGTCTCAACAATAATAAAGCTACTGTTTTGGCCAAATAATGACCATCATCGGGTAACCTAAACTTCCGATTTTATGGAAACGTGATCTTCAAAAATCCAAATAGAAATACATTTTGAAGATCATGTTTCTATGAAATCAGAAGTTTAGGTCACCCGATGATGATCATTACTGAACTGAAACAGTAGCTTTGTTATTGTTGTGACCATGTAATTTGTTTACCTAAAATTAAATAAAAATAAATCTTGTTCTTTTTTATTGAGCACTATCAATAACCTCGTTAAATTTATTGCTTTTTTTTGCTTTTGGATACCTTTAACCTGGAATTATATACATATACAAACTAATTGATGAGGTGGAGATTATAATTGAAAATTTTTTAAAAACTTATATTTGTTGCTAATGTTATTAAAACATTCCTCTACAACTGCTATACCTGCATATGCCAACAATGTTGAGAAACATGATCAATTGATATCAGAAACATCTAGACTAATCATGGACAAACTTTACCTTTCATGTTTTAAAAGTAACAAATTAACTGATTTAATCTTCAGATTGTTAAGGATGAATTTGTAATTTGAAGAAATTAGTTTTTAAAGACAATCTTCAAAGATGAATCATCTTTTGTATTGAATATGTAGATTTTTTAAAGTATTTATTTATTCCATATGTCTGTGTTAATCACATCTATATCAGAGATAATATTACATGAATACTATTTTTTATTATAGAAAAAATTTTATTACTAAAGTGCAAATCAACTTTTAAGGTTATACCTGCATGGTCTTCTCTAACGAAAAATTGCTGAGGTATCTTGAACAGATAATTGAAACGATCATTTACCTGGTCAGCCTGATGATTATGATGATGTCATCTCACATATAGCCAGCTTCTTCAAAAAGGTTGCCCATGCCGGATATAGACTAGTTTAAAAGATCAATACAAAATGATAGCTACCAAATGACTACAAAGCCTTAAAAGACCAAATCTGATTGCTATAAATTTGATAAACAAGAACAAACATATCAAACCCAGGATGACTATCTGCTATATTATATATTTATATTTACTATATTATATATTAAACAATGTATTAAAAATAAAACGGTAGGTTGTTATATTTTTCAGAAGATGGAACGAAACATCTTTAAATTTAAATAAAAAAAAGTGTGATTCATGAGTGCCACACTATAAGTACTGCTAGCAGTCGGCCATAGATAGTATTTTTTTTTTTTTTCAAATCAATTTTCCTGAAACAAAAAGGAAGACTCCCGTTTGAACTTTTAGGATGAGAAATTGTCATTATTTACATTGTTCCTACCTGGACTATTGTCCTTATTTTTAATTTTTCTATTTCTACCATGTTTTGGATGATGTGTCAACGTGGTAAGTTAGCTAGTTTTTAATTAAGTTTTAGTTCAGTTGTGTAATAATACATTATCTGAACAAGTCAGAGATTAAACATCCAATTGTGGAAATGAGAAAATAATAGCAGACTGAAACTAGATAGAGAATTATGAGAATAATATAAATAAAAGAGAAGTCTAACAGACCAGATAGAGACTAACAGATAACCAAAGTTAAGCAACATTGAACCTGGGGTGACCAGGTGCTGTATGTGCTCTCTTCTTATCTCAACATTGTTTCCAGTCGTTCTGGACTTCTCCTTGCCACTGGACTTAAGCAGTGCCAATTCAGGAGAGGTGTGGTTGTAGATTGTGCAACCCTTGCCTCACAATTACACGCACACAGAGATATCCATTGTCTTTCAAAACTGACCGAAGGCGTTTTTAGTAGATCAGAACAAAGACTACTCTCATTCTTCCACTTGTGTGATGTGACAGTATCTCAAACAAATGATCATCTGTTCAATAATAAAAGAATGGAGTTAGTCATGAAAGAGTTTTTCTTAATCGAACATTAGATGAGAAGAAATGGAGGTATGAGTTTAGAATTAATAAAGATAAAACATTATACAAAAGATGTACACTTTAGCTATGTACAAGTATATATCTACATACGACTGTTGTTAATTATGTGTGCATGTCAAAATCGTTTCACTTGAGTACAGAGGAATCTTCAACATGCACCAAAATAATAAATATACTTAAACAGAATACATGAAGAAAGACAGAGCGCATCTGGCAAAATATAGTAAAAATATAAATATTAAATTTGTTTTTCTTTAAGCTATCATTCTCATCAATGTAAAGTCATGATAATTCGTAATCCCTCAGGAAAAAAAAAAAATCAGATAAAAATGTCCCTTTTTGTTTATAAAAATTGACTTTAAAGTGCAGAAAAAATGTTAGACTTAGGAAAAAAAAAAATGGCTTATTTGGATATGAATTCTCCAATAATTACAAACTCTTAGTATTTGGGTGGATTTTGATAAGAAATATTTTAAATTAGATGCATCTACCTAATGTTGTTCGAGGGTATTTTTATTTTTAATTTTGTTTTACTTAATGATAAAAATGTATGAAAATTCAATGAAGGAATGTTTTATTAAAATCAATAAGAAATTCATAGTACATTGTACAGAATCTTTTAACATGGTATGAAATGAAGGTGCTTATATAGTATTAGACACAGATGAGAATCGCATTCCAAGTAAAAATTCTTTGATATACTTACGCATCATGCAAAAATAAGTATCATCATCAAAAATTAGGAAACAAAATTATGGAGTAAAAATGTAATTAAAAATCAATTTTCATATTTTCTCAATTCACCATTCCGTTTTAGTTAAATGACAGACTGACTTATATCCCCCCTGCTTTATGGGATTGCCACTGTCTTATCAATGGCGAATTAGCAAAATACAATAAAACTTATTTTTATCTTTAATTAAAATTTATTTTAATAAATTATGGAATTTAGTGAATATACTATAATTTTAATAGAATCTGTGAAAAATAGATTCATGAAGCAGTCAAATGTCAAAATAGTGGTTGTTTTTATATACTGCTGTCTAATGCGGTTTGAAATCCATATTATTTATGTAATAAGTATATAAATGATTTTTTTTTTTTTGTTAGCGAAATTCACTGAAATTATAAGAGTTTATTAATTATTGGAGTAAATTAACACTAAAAATCAAAAACAAAAAAAACAGATGATTGTAAAGAAGTAAATAATTTTTGGATGATTTCTCTTTCATCTCGGATCTCAAACAACCGGATATGTATGCAGAGTGAAATGAATGAACTATTTTTTGATCTTGTGGCGATAGACGGCTGGAGAGATGACATTTCTGCGCAGACTGTTGGAAGAGGACAAACCTGTGCCACGGGCTAACGAACGTACAGGTGATGTACTACGTACAGGCGAGAGCTTCACCGGAGGAGATACACCTTTGTGTATTATATCCAGTGAACTGTCAAGTTTCTTCGCTTCGTGTTCAAGCAGAATGGGGTCAAGAGATGTGTCACGAGTGACATTGGACAAGGAATTGTCTAAAATATGACGAATATCTCGGATTTCATCCCCTGTACGCACACTGCGAGATATATACAACTGACGCTTTTGGATTTCTTGTTTTAACTGATCTTTCAAGGTAGCTGCCTACAAAAAAAAGAAAAAAATATTTGCTTACTCAGCCATTTTGGAGATTATAAAAAAATCAGCTTTAAAGGTTTAAACATAGTTTTTAAAGTCTTTAGCTTAAAAAAAAAAATATCTTTCACAATTCTATAGTAATTTCATGATTAAATTTATCATTAAAATAAAATGCAATTGTTGTAAAATGATTATAGATTAATGAAAAAGGAAAGAATGGGATGAAGGGAAAGGTGGCAAAGAAAGAAAATTAGGAATTATATTATTTGCAATTAAATTTGCAATTTTTTCATCTTATTGTTTGTATTTAACGGTCTATCAACCACTTTTAAAGCCAAACAGTTTCTTTTAATAGTTGCATATCGAGAACAGGTTTTATTGAATACGATACACTATCTTATTGTGTGTTTATGTTTGCTGCCTCATTGATTGGTACAGGATTTTTTTAGAGTCAAATGAGAGATTTTTATTGAAGTATTTTGATTTATGGAATCATTTTTAGTTTGTAGATGTGTTCCTGGTTCGTGTAACCTTTTTGGTTTGTAAAATAGGGGTGGGTATTATTCTATTTTTAGATTTTCCAACAAAGTCAAATTGTTTTTAGGAATTTATATCTTTTTTGTACAGTGCTGAAAAGATTTTCTAGGTTGTTTACTTGCAAGAACCAGGATCTTTTTCAAAACATTCAATTAGTATATGTTTAATGGAAAGAAGTTTGTGTGATGGTATACATAAAGGGTGGGAGGTCTTCTCCTTTTAGGGGGTGAGTGTGTGATGAATAGGGCTATGACAACAGAATATTCTTTTCATTGTTTTGACTCCCAAATATATATCCAACACAGTTAATCAACCGAGAACCACATCACTCTATATATAGCATATAAAATATCAACGGATACACACTCAAGAGTCCAAACAATAAAAAGAATATATTGTTGTCATAGCCCTAGTGATGAAGGTATAACCTATATGTAATCTGACTAGGATTACTTCCTATATCCCAGTTGCCATTCTTTGATGGTAAGAGATATGTGGTGTAATTTGTTATTAGGGCAGTTGTTCCATACTTTCTGCCATTTAGTGAAAATGCATTTGTTAATGGTTCGTTGGAAATATGTGTATGGGATCCTAATATTATAGTGTTTCATATTTATAGCTTCTTTAGCTGCTGAGTCAGCTTTTCCATTTTCCTTGATGTCAGTGGGTGGTTAGGTATCCAACAAAAAATAAGTTTCACTCTTTGGTGATATGGTTTAGTTTGTTTCTTTAATCATTTGCATTTTCACCCCAAACAAAGCACAGTGCCACTTTGATGTAGAGGGATACTATCTGGGACATAATTTGCAGGGATACTATGTAGGGAGTTGAGCAGCAAGATGTCTGTTTACATTATACTTGAACTTCAGCATGTCAGTACAGTCAGGAAAGCATGAACCCAGAAGGGAATTCCGAAGTCTAGCAGTTCTAGGGAAGAAACTGTTAGAGTAGAAAGCTTTCTGACATCTGGGGATCTCTGCTGTGTAGGGGTGTGATTTTGCTGTTTGTCGAGGATATTTATGCCGAGGGGGTACAAGGGCTTGTAGTTTGTCAGAGCACCTATCATTAAAATACTTCTGAAACAGGCAGAAGGATGCAACATTTCATTGATGGGACAGAGGTTGAAGCTTAGCTGACAGTTCGGGATCTATTAGGTTGGCGACTCTCTTTTGAACTCTGTCCAGAAGTAAGAGACTAGTAGCAGATGCACCAGCCCAAATGTGACAACAATACTCCATACATGGCCAAATGGTGGCCTTGTACAAGATACTTAGGCATAAGTAACTTCCTGGCAGCAATGCCCTTAATGTATTTATTCCAAATCATGTTCCCCGTGAACGTTATCCCAAGGAGTTTGAGTGTACTTTCAGATAATGTATCATTAATAGCTATTGATGGTTGAGAAATATTCTTGTAATTATTAAAGGAAAGAAGCTTAGTCTAAGCAGCATTAAATGTTACTATCCATTTTTGTCTCCATTCTACTACAGACGAAGGACTTTCTCTAGGGTTTCTGCCATTGCCTTGGATATGTGTTCATCGTTTTCCCCCTTATGCTTGTTATAGAGTGTGGGGGTCATCAGTATATATATATATATATATATATATATACATTGATTTTTTTTGTTTTTAAATGATAAAGGCGTGTGTTTCCTGATTCCTTAGAACTCCTTTTGAGCAGTTTAAAATTGGGTGAGAACACAATTTTTTTTTTTTTTTTTTAATGTAATAAAAGTTTCATTTAAGCTTTTGGACTTCTATTAATATAATTTCATAAAATTATTAGCACTTTTTGGTAATATTATGTTTGAAATGATTTATTGTAGGATAAAAAAAAAGAACAACTTTGTTAGAAGAACCTCATTCCATCATTATAAATTGGTGAAATGGTCCTGCCACATGTTCCTACTTACCATTCATTCCTATATCAGGATATGGTCTCTTAAGGTAACATGGTCTCTTTAGGTCAGACATATTAATCTCAAATATAATTCATTAACAGATTATCCCCTGCCTCCCAAACAGGCTGGAGTCTGCAAAAGGGATCCACTAGGGATGGAAACCCTTTGTCCCCTGACGGATCAGGGACTTCCCCTGTTAACATACTCATCGCATGAAAAACCCGGTACACCTGACATCTCCAACCTGTGTATTGCTCTATAATGTTGATAAAGAGGTAGTTAGTTTGCAGTATACTGATTAGCCCATTAACATCTCATTAAAACTTGTTGATAATTTCCTTGTGGATATTTTTTCATATGAGTCAGTCAGATTTTGTTTAGAGGAGGGGGAGGCTATATTTGATATAATTTATCTGAGTTTAAAAGCATAAACGTTTTGGAGTATATGATTGGGAGTAGATGATAGGGCTTGACCTGACCAGCTGATTGATCGAATTGAGCCTACCCAACTGCCCGTTCTAGCCTGTATAAGGGCAAAAATGGTGTTGGGAAGTGAAGTTGCTTAACTCTGACCCTCAAGTCCTTAAGCCATCAGGATCTCATCTTAAGGCATTATGGGTCACCACCTACAATAAACAGGTGGTGGGGGGACAGTGGACATATTCTAATGCCACACAAACAGGGCCCTTTTCATTTTAATTGTTTTTGAAAAATGTTGAATTTGAAAATCCATGCAAGAAAAATGAATAAAAATAAATAGAGCAAAAATATCACTGAAACAAGTGGTTTAAGATATTAGGAAACATCCTTATAGAATCTAATTTTGAATTTTGGCATTCTTCTAAAATGGTTGCTACCTAAGGTAAAGTAAACCAGAAAGAAAATAGATTTATACTGTTTCCAAAGTTATTAATACAAAGTTAATGACAACAGCCGCATTTTGTGTTTGAACTTGACTTGCCAATTATATTTTATGTAACGCAATGCTATTACACTAGGATCAAGCATATCGATCACAAAAAGACCTTTGTCAACATGCACATTGTTTTTAAATAAAGTTATAAAATCAACTCAAAAATAGAAATCAATTTTGTTAATCTTTTCATTAACAAACTATGAAATTTCATAAGTTACAATTGCATCTTGCTTTCGACGATGCAAATTAGTTTAATTTAGTCATTTTTGTTTCAGTCTTTTGTCGGTTGTCAAATACAAAAATATTAGTTTTAACAACTTGATACCGATGTAAACTGATGGTTTGTGATAATCAACATAACGAGTCTATTTTCGGGTGATTCTATTTATTTATTATAAATATAACCTAAAAATAGATAGCAAATAAAAAGACACCTTTCATGTGATTATAGATTTGGTCATACTGTGAACCAAATTTTAAAACTCATATTATTTTTTAGTTTACCTGTTCTTCAAGCCCCTTAATTCTCTGCCTGTGTGTACGTTCTCTCGCTTCCAGTGTACGTTCAGCCTGGAGATTAGCTGTACGAAGTCGTTCTGTTTCCATCTCTGTCTCAGCTCGATGACGAGTTGTCATGTCAATCAACCTGGTTGAAAAGAAATAAAAATAAAAAAAAAACATTCATTTAATTAAAAATATCATGACGAAAAAAGGGGGGTTGATTTTACCATATCTTATTTTGAAAGTAGAAAATGTATTTTAGTAGAAGCCACGTGTTAGATGGATAGATTCCAATTCAGAAAACAGCAATTCTTCCTCCTTTGTCAGAAACATTACTCATGAAATGTGAGGACTAAAGGACAAAATAAGGGAAGTGAAAGTTCGAGGTTGCCGAAAGTAAATCCAAGGTTCGCTTTCTAGTTTCCTTATGGGCAAAAGTCCATGATTGAAAAATATGTTTGATAAGTGACTCATCAAGATTGCATCTTTTGTTCAGTCTTTTTGAGTTACCAGTTTCATTTTATGTTACATTTTGCAGTTTATTTGCAATACCATGTCTGTTGTGCATGTTGCTGCTCTAGTTGAAAAGAAACAAAATTCCAAAAATATTTATTTAATTAAAAATGTCACGATGAAAAAAAAAGTTGATTTTACAAATCTTATTTTGAAAGAAAAAAACTTTTTGCAGAAAAAAAAAAATGGACAATCAAAGAAGAATATGAAGAAAAAAAGTTCACAATTGATGCAGATGCAATAAATGAATCCTCAAACTTACACCATTTTTCTCGGTGTCTTAAAGTCATCAGTTTCATTCTTTGTGCTTTGTTTGCAGTGCTTACCGTTGTGCATGTTGCTGCTCGGCTTCTGCCAGCTGTGCATGTAG
This sequence comes from Euprymna scolopes, assembly GCF_053919585.1. Taxonomy (NCBI): domain Eukaryota; kingdom Metazoa; phylum Mollusca; class Cephalopoda; order Sepiida; family Sepiolidae; genus Euprymna; species Euprymna scolopes. The sequence goes on along the minus strand of NC_136483.1, from coordinate 34,035,800 downwards.
TTGCTCAATTTGCCTCTTCATTTCAGCATTGTCTTCTTCCAACTTAAAGAGACTTCGGTCAAGATTACTCCTTTCCAGAACACTCTTGCTGGCCACAACTTCGGACCTCAACTTCTCTCTCTCGACCTGTGAAAAATTTTATAAAAGTTAGACATACTTTAACTAATAATCAAAGAACACAAGATAAACAAAAATTACAATTTCTGATTTTTTTTTAAAGAAAGAACTTGGTTTTTGTTCAAAATCCTTCATTAAAAACAAAACAAAACAAAAAAAAAAAGAAAAATCTGTATGAAACAAAACGAAAATGCCATATTCTAAAAATTGTGCAAATTGATGAAGTAATCTAATTTTTATAAAGAAAATTATTTTTAAGCAATTAATGTGAATTCGTAGGCATTACAACAAATCTAATAAGTATGAAGTATTGTTGAGATATTCTCCCTTTGTTTCTTGAGATATTTTTTCAAAATGTGGACGTGACAGCTACTCTTCCGATACTCATAAAATTTCATTTTCATACTTCAAAGTTTCATGCAACAATACTATATAGCAAAATTCGAAATTTTTCATCTTTAATTTCAAGGCAAATCAATGGTTTCTACTTAATTTTTTGATATATTCATTACTGTAACATGACAATAAAATAAGGTAGAAAAAAAATTATTGAAGTAAACATTTGTTAAAGAAAATAACATTGGGCTAAAAAAAAACCAAAAAACACCAGTTTCAAAAGGAGGTAAATAGTGTGTAACTATTGCCAATTAAAAAAAAGTTTTGCCTTGCTTTTAACATAATTGAATTACTTCCCTTGTTATATCACATATTCCCCAAAAAATATGGCGCTGATTTTTTACGATAAAAATCGAAAACTTGTTTTTTTTTCTCTTTTTTTTTTTTTTAAATAATGTGATAATATTTACCGTATAAGACGACCCTTAAAGTTAAAAAAAAATCATCTTTAAAAACAAATATTTCATAAAATACTGGGTGTTGCAATCTCTAGCCTAGGCTAAATAAACATGGTTTCCTGATTTAGCAGTCATCTTATACAACCGATATATAATAAATTTATTAAAATTTGCCCAATTTTGTAGCTTGTCTTATCTGATGGTCACCTTATACGCTGAATAAGTATTTCTGGCATGCCAATTACAGATATCATTGCTTTTAGTTGAAATTGATATGAAAAGTTAGATACCATTGTTTTGTTTTTAAATCAAATTTTTTAGTTTTCTGAATTTCACTATTACAGTGTAGTTGCACCAAAAGTTTTCTTCTAGTCAAGATTTGAAACATGTCTGCTATAGTAACATTTTTAAGATCTTAACCATCCATCATCATCATCAATTTAACATCCTTACCCCTAACCCAACATAAAGCAGCACTCACCCTAGCTAGGTTGAACCATCTTCCTCCATAGGAAATATCAATTTCACAAGTGCTTCCCAGTTGCTTGCATACATCATCATCTATCATCATCTGTTTTATATGTGGGCATATGTTGGACAGCTTTAAGAAATTGACATCGAAACTAACTTATCTCCGCCCAGGTCTTTATTTATCCCTCTTTCTTTCAATTCTATTCTTATCTCATATTTTGTAAACTGGACCTGCTACCTTAACTGTTCTACATATGCTAACCTAAAAACTGTCTAAAATTTCTTTTAAGTTTGAATAACTTCAAATTGAAATAAATTTGAGGATTTAATTTATTCGACAAACATTTTAACTAATACCAATGAATCAAGAAACACAAGATAAAATTAAAATAATCAATTAAAGTATAATAAATTAAATTCAGCATATCTAACATTTAAAATTTGGTAAGATAATTTTAGAAATCAAACCTATAAAACATTCAAGTTAACAAATATAAGACATCTAATATAAAACATTTTAAAAATAAAAATTAGCAAGGGGGATAACTCCCTATAAATTAAAGAATATAATTGTGCGAACAAATAAAGATTAAAAACTAAAATGATTTCATTGCATCTGTAAAAATGAACTAGGTACAGATCATTTAAAATCCATTTGAATAATTTAACCAAATTTATTTTTTTAATTTCAATTCTGTTCACATTTTTATTTATACTCAACTAGCAGGAACTGTTAACCGGCGTTGCCTAGTGTAAGCATGCCCCCCTACAACCACCTCATAAAAAATTAAACTACAGCTTTTGTTGGTGGCCAACCCCCAACATCCTAATGTTAAGAATGGCTTTCAGAATAGATAACCCCAACCTCGCCATGGTAAGAACGGCTTTCGGAATGGACACCCCATTTTATGAGGGTTGGGATTGTCAAAGTATTTCATTGTTAGCATACCCACCCGCAAAGACTATAAACCAAAAAAAAAAAAAAAAAAAGAATGAGTGTTGGGCAGACAGGAGTAGATTTGTTTATCACGTGTGTGTACAAATCTGGTAGCAACTGAAGTACAGTGCATGTCTTTATATCTCAAAAACTACTTGTCTCCACCAAAGTAAAAAAAGAGATTGTCTTATTCAGCATGGTCGAAAACCTATCAAAGTCATCATTTTAAAGGAAATTTTGGAGGTGGAGTTAAGATAAAAATTTACAAAAAAAAAAAAAAGTTAATGTCTGAGCAGTGTCAATAAGTACTGAAAAGAGAAGTAAACAAAGAATGAATATAAATATATATATATTCATTCATTGTTTACTTCTTATATCTATATTTATATTTATATATATATAAGAGCAAATAGTTAATAAAACATGTTAAAAAACACTTTGAGAAAGAGATAACATATTTAATCTGAAAAGGAAACACTTAATAAGTGGATAGTCCTTAATCAGCGGAGTTTCGAAGAAATACTTTCCTTCTCATCAGAGGGTAGGAATTAGCAAAATGCGGGATCGGATTTTGCATACAAAAGTATTTGATGAAACTGCAAGTAAGTCAAAGATCTTACTTGATAACAAAAAGTGAAACAGAGGGAATAGGGTGAAGAAAAAGGTGATTTCACGTGAATGGATAGTCTGGTGAACGGTAAATTATCCAATGATGGTAAAATCCAAAAATATAAATCCAAGAAAGTTAATTAAATTTCCATTCGCACAAATAAAATCCAAGGAAATCACGCAATTTGAAGATGGTCCAAAATAATCCAAAAGGCCAAAATCCATGGAATAATTCACAAATATGTACAAGGAAAAGGGGAAAAAATTCCAATAATATTAATAAAAGAAAAGATATGCGTTTGACACAGCTGCCGAAACGAAGTGTAATTAAGAAAAATAAGTGAAGAAGGAATATATATATATATATATATATATATATATATAGTAAGTTATAAAATATATATGGTGATTAAGCTACACTGAATATTCCACGTTTCATCCACTCTAGGATTCTTCAGGCTGTAGCTTAATCGCCATATATATTTTATAACTTACTAACTAGCTCTACCTACGTATTGAGCACTGTTGAAGTAAATACTTAAAGTTTATGCATAAATTTATACTTTCGTATATTAATTTATGTGAGTAAATGAAGTAGTTATATATATATATATATACACATACATACAAATTAAGTGTTTCTGTTGGCAGTATAATTTAGGGTAAATTTTTAGTTTAGCTGTGTCAACTTATTCAATAGACACAAAAATTAGAAAGACTGTTTATTTTTATATAAAACACATTATTAGATCCAAAAACTGCAATTAAACCAGAAAAAAAAATTTTTTCATCATTTTTATGAGACTAACTGTTCAACATTCAAGGCTGCCATATTACTTTAAAAAATTTGGCTTTTCTAAGGTTTTACATATTGCTCTTTTTTACACTTTTTCATAGAACTGTTTTGATTAATAGTGTATAGAAGGGGAAATTTGGCCAGAAATCTGTCAAACTTTAGAAAGGTCAAATTTTAAAAGCAATATGGCAGCCTCAAATGTCGTAAATTTTGTTGAATACAAAATGATGAAAAAATAATAAAAATGAAATTTTTTTTTTCTGGTTTTATTTCAGCCTTTGGGTCTAATGTGCTTTATATAAAATAAAAATTTTTTATAATTTGTTTGTCTGTCAAAAAACGAAAACAAAACAAAGAAATAGCATTGTGTAAGTGATTAACATAAGTAACAGGATTGAAGCCTAGGTAAGTGTAGGAAAATATATAAGTAAGTACAAGTGTCCACAGTAAATGCAAATTTAAAAAAAATAGCATTGTGTAAGGGTTGTAAAGATGCTCCAAAATCGAAAAATAGATAATAATACCCGTGCATTCATTTATGTATGAAGAAGTGGATTCTGGAATAATAGAATTGGCCAGTCTCAGCCAATCAGATGGGGCGGATTTTGAGAAGGGATAATTTTTTTTTTTTAATTGGGTAATGGAAATATTATATATATGCAGTTAATAGCCAGTTACAATGTGTGCAATGTAAGTATCATAGGAAAATGTAGAATAGGTCCTGGTGTCAACTGGTAGCAGTGGGAGAACTAAATATTTATGGAAAAAATAGGGATTCCTTCCTCTATAGATGTCGTGATAGTGATGGTATTGCTCCTAGGATGCAATGTAACATTTTATAAAGACAATGTGTCTAAAATTGTGTTTGAACATTACATAAGATAGTGGCTAATAGTCTAGCCTTAATGTATTAGTATGTGGCATCTGTTATTGCAAACCTACGATACTTTGGTCCCGAGGGGAATTTCTGCAGTTAAAATATTATTTAGGAGATAAACTGTTCATGCTTTGTAAAAATACATAGATACATTTTGATTTTTGGAATATTGTTCTCATTTTGAGTGTTATTTTGATAACACTTCAATCAATGTAACCTCTGAACTTCTTCAGGTGTATCCTGTCAAACTCGGAAATCAGCACTGAAAGTTGAAGGTTCAATCTTAAGCGCGGGCGACACTTAAAAATACAATTGCAAATTACTTAGGATCTCTACAGAATCATGGCTGACGGAACGAGAACATACTACTTGTATTGCTTAAATAAAGTATTCCTTTCAAAATTCTGTGCAGATTCCTAAGCTTTGGAGGTTACATCGATTGAAACATGAAAATAACATTCGATGAGAATGATTGTTCAAATAATCTAAATTATCAATCCATTATATAATAGTCAAATTTCCTTTAAACAAATTAGCTGATTTATAAATATTTTATTGCCTTAAAAACACTCTTTCACATAAATAGCTCAAAAACAAATATTTCTGCGAGATTAAAATAATTTTTGCCATAAAGCAATTCAAAACGAAGCAGAGTTTAGATTTATTTTAAAAAAAAAAATGTCATTTTGCTTTTTATCAGAAAAAAAAAAATTCATCTTATTTATTGATTAAGTTTTAACAGCATGTCAACTTGTCTAGGATTATTTTATGCCAAGAGGTAAATTTTAGCGGATGGTCAAATTTATATTTTTTGTTTGTTTGTTTTTAAGATTTTCCTAGATTTTATCAGTAAGATGCCTTCAGTTATTTGTTGCTAAGTGCAATGTAAATTGCCTTTAAGGATAGATTCATATAGTAAAGTTAAAATTTATATATATATACTAGCAAAAGTACCCGTCGTTGACTGGGTTCAAAAACAGCCAACAGAAAATGGACTCTGATTTATGAAAGTACTAGCGAGGGGTACCCGGCGTTGCCCAGGTGTTTTTCGGGGTATGTGAAAAAAACCCGAAGCGTTGACGACGTGCAGTTGGAAAATAGTAAAGTGTTTAAAAAAAAAAAAAAAACAGGTGCGCGTTTTTGATTGACGTGACGGCGATAGGTATTCAGCAGTTATTTTGTGCGGGACAGTTTTGAATAAATGGGTTTGTTTGTTTTTAAAAACCCGCTCCCTGTTTATTAGGAGGAGCGAAATGAAAGCTACAGTCTGATATGACGAAGTCGACATTAATCACAGGCCCAGAGCCTGTTTGGTCAGAGTCGAGGTTCGCTTTTTTTATACCGAAAACCGAATGTAACGCGTACCGATGCAGGAAATGTGGAATAATTAACGTTTGATAGTCAATAAAATTAAATAGAGAGGCGAGCTCCGTGGATAATTTGTAGATATTACAATTTATAGATGATATAAAAAGTTTTAAGAAGTCGTGAAGCGAGCAAGCGCTTTTTGAAAGAAGCCTTTCGTGGACATACATACACACATACATTTTCGCTTTTATATATATAGATGATAGGTTATGAAAAGGAAGGTTTGTAAATTTGGGGGTATCAAAACCAAAGCAAAATATGATGAAAGTAAAAATAAAATAGATAAACCCCATAATTTATTATACCATACCTGTTCACACTGAAACAATTATCACAATATTCTGTGGATCTATATTAAAAAACCTTGTTAAACTTTGTGACATATTTCCATTCTATGGAGGTCAGGTGCGAACGAAAACCCCATAATTTTATTATACCAAATTTCTTCAAACAGAAACATAATTATCAAAGTATACTTACACAGATAGATATGAAAAGTCTTCAAAGTTTGTGCCTATTTCCATTCTATGGAGGCCAGGCACGAACGCAGACCCCACAATTTTATTATATCATCCCTATTGAAGTTAAAACATACTTATCAAAGTATTCTTATGTACTATATCAAAAACATTTGTAAACGTTTTTTTTTTTTAATTTTAAATTTTTTATTTTGATACTGTGTGGACCAGGCACGTATGCAGACCCCACAATTTTAATGAACCACTGTTCTGCCAGATCAAACATCCCCATTCCTGTGTCTCGATACATCTATCATTATATGTAATCAGTTTTTTAAAATAGTCAACCATATAGGAGCCTATTTGTGACCAGACACACACATACATTCAGCTTTATATTATAGATACACACACACACACACACACAGGGTGGTCCAGAAGCAAATTGACAGTAAATGACCACATTTATTTTAAGATATATACACACATTATGTATTCTCTGACTTATCAAAAAAGATTAAATTAAATAAACTTAGTTATAATGTTTAAAATGATATAGCACAAATACCATAGTTATATTATTGCAATGACCATCATTATAACCAATATACAAATCTATTTCACTTACTTTTGGCCAACCCTGTATATATATATATATATATATATATATATATATAATTGTTATTTGTGCTATAAAAGAGTTGAGCATGTTCACCTATTGGTGCATAGTGTGTTTGACATTCTATGGCTCTTAAATCTAATTTAAATGTCTGTAATATTTGGATTTTCCAGAATTTGCACTTTTCAATTGATGTAACCTCCAACCTTCTTTAGGTGTATCTTTTTGAACTTGGAATCTTTCTGTAGAACTTGGGAATTTACATGAGTTTAACAAGATAAACCTAATAAAATAAATAAAATTCAAGATAAAATGCACCAAGGAAAAAAATAAATTTTGTAAATACCTTATCAAGAGTTTTCTTCAGAGCTGTTTTGTCCTTCTCCAAACGTATGTGAGATCTTTCCCATTCCTTCTTTTCCGTGTCCATTGCGCTGACAGTCTGTTGGAGGTTAGTCAGACGTTCTTGTAGGGACACTTTCTCTGTCTGGATTTTCTGCACACGCTGATTCAGTTCCTGTTCTTGCTCCTGCCGTTTAATCAACATCTGTCGGAGAGAGAAAAAAATATATTTAAAGGTCAATCTCACATTATCCTTTTTGTTTCCACCTTCACCAGTTCTAGTTTGGCACAAGGCTACTGACTGTGAGTATTCTTCTTGTTGCACATATTATGTAACACTGCCAACGTTTTCAGTACAATTATCATGATATTTAAAAAAAACAATCTCCAATAACGTAAGGAGTAGTCAGATTGCCAACTAAATGGATAACAATGTCATCGACAAATAAGAAGAAAAAAATTGTCTCTGTATCACTGAAAAAGGTTTGTTAGGATTAAATATTTGCATTTATAGAATTGGTTTCATTTATTTGTAGAAAAAAATTATTTTACATTATGATTTGGTTTCTGATTTATCATTTTCATAAATCGATTCTTCAAATGTAGCAACATTGAATTTAATAAATATACACATGTGCCAACATTTTCCCTACAAATAGATCAGGACTTTGAAAAGACAGTTTCAAGAACATGCAAGAATAGTCAGAGGTCTACTACTGCAGCAATGTTGTTAGATCTCGAAAAAGAAGAAAACTTGTCTATATACCAGTGAAAAAGGCTTGTTAAGCTGAAATATTTGGATTTATATAATTGCTTTCATTTATTTGAAAAAAAAAAAATGAATTCTCTTGCATCGTTATTTAGTTTCTGAATTCTCATATTTTCATTAACTGAAGCTTCAAAAATAGTAATATTTTTAATTTAATAACTGATTTTACAATGTTCATTAGCATTACGTCCTCAATAATCACTGCATTGCATTTCTGTCAGATAATTCATAAAAAATGGACATCTATAAACAAATAATGTTTATAACCTTTTATTTTTATCTCATTTATATTGTAATATATTTTCTCCTAATAAATAAGTTCTTAATACATCACTCAATAAATCCTGGGTGTAACAAATTCAACTTCATCAACATAATCTCCTTCTAGTGTAATACACTGATTCCCCTGAATGATTTCTCTTTGACCTCAATGCACCTCATTTTTCAATATCAATTCTTCATTGAAGAAAAATCTTTTTCTCTGGAGCATTCTTTTGAGGTCTGCAAACAAGTAGTCACTGTGGGTCAGATCTAAAGAATAGTTGTTGCAGAAACAATTTACAAGACAATTCATGTAATTTTAAAATTTTGATTGACTAGCAACATAGTGCATTGTCATGATGAAATAAAACTTCTCTATTTGTGACTCATTTTTTGCTTTATAATATTGGCTACTGATGAGTGTTCTTTAAGGTAATCAGTGAACAAAATACCTTGGGCATTCCAAAATATGGAAGGTTTGCATTATTAGTTGCTATGGACGGCCTTCACTTGCTGCTCTCCACTCAGCTGACTGCCACTTTTCCTTCAAAGTGATGTATCTATTTCATCCTTTTCCACAGATTACTGCAAAAACTCCTTTTTGTTACATTTAGCATCATTTGTTTCCATATGACATGTTTAAAGTTACCTTTTGAATGTTGTTTTCAAGGTGAAGTTTCAATAACACTTATCAAGCCATCGTTTTGCTTGAACAGAATCTTTTCTTCATCAGAAAGCAATGCTTTATGAACACATGAAATTCAGATTTTTTTTTTTCATTGTTTTGAAAATTTCATTTAAATAACTGATTGATAAACAAATAATTTGATTGGACTCAAATGTTGATACTACTGTTCTCATTTTGAGTGTTATTTTTCACAAAGTTTTGGTTGATGTAAATTTCAATCTTCTTCGGTCCCGGATATGACCTTAAACTATATCCAGTGGTGAGGGCCCAGCTTGCGGGCTTTGGGGAGTGTGGAGCCACCCTTTAATTGCCATTGCTCCCAGGTCCACTCTGACCCAGAGTGATAGTACCTGTCAGGGTCCCAACTACGGGTTAAATAGAAACTGACTTGAAAACAACAAATATATTCTATTAAAAAATCTTTCTCCAAAATCTTTAGATTCGACATTAAATAACCTGAAAAGGGTTGATATGCCGTAAAACAAAAACAACCAACCAACCAATCTTTTTCAGGCGTATCTTGCCAAACTCAGGAATCTTTTTGTTGTATTGTATCTTAGGTGTTGCCCGAACAGATGATTGAACCTTCAATATCGAAGAGTATAATTTACAACTGAATTTTACTATGTATATTATCCATAGTGCCACAAATCATTAAAAATAAATTTTATTTGTAAAATCATTGTTACAAATTAGAAAAAAGTCATTAGAAAAAATTAGATTTGTAAAATCGTTGTTCACTGATATTGTGCTTTAAAAGAAAAAATAACATTTATATGTAACACAAATAGATTGCTGTGTATTCTCGTTTAATGTTCAAAATGAATTTTACCTGATGATTCTGCCTGAGTTGACCTTCTAATTCGGAGTTTCTCAGTTCGGTCTCAGCAGCATCATTCTGAAGTGACTGCAGACGATCCATCAGATTCTGATTCTGTTTCTTCATATCATTCAAAGTTTGCCTACAAATAAAAACAACAAATTTCAAACAAAGATTCTTCTTGCATTGATTAAAAAACTACATAGTATTAAGACATTAATATTAGTCTAAAACACTTTTTATGAAAATTTGATCATAAACTTTTACATATGAATAAAAGTTTATGTGAGGATCAAAGTGAAACAAATAAATTGACATTTTTTTTTTAAACTAGCTGTACTTTACTCAATATTGCGTCTTCTGGTTGACCAAAAAATTATTAAAAATACAGTTCAAGCACAAAATAAAAATTATTAAAAAATATAGTTCAAGCATGAAACTATCACAAAAAGAAATTTAAAAAAAAAACAAAAAAACTACAATTAAAATTTGTCTGAATCACCATGGGACAACTTTTGACCAGCCTGTTTGCCAGCATCAGTTTCCCTCATTTAATTCTAGAACTACAGGATAACCCACATGAAGGTTGCCAGCATCCACAATGAAAGTGGTGCTCTGGAGTTGACTGGATTCAAAGTCATCAGTCCATGTCCACTTCACTACAGCTGCTACCCCGACTCCAAAAAATATTATGACTCATATTAATGAAACAGATTTGATATGAAGAAAAAGATAAAATCCAAATTTTAAAAAAGAAAAAAAACTTCAAAATAAAACTTTAAAATTGCTTATCTTATATGTTCATTACTTTTAAGATAAGTTTTGCAAATAAAATTTAATTTTCAAATCAACACTCTTTCCTCTGCTTTTGTTATTCCTTATATAAATATTAATTTTAAATCGTTGTCTCTTCTATTTTTACATGATCTGAACTAGAAAAGTCCGGAATTGACCTTAAAAACTAGTATCATACGATAAATAAGGTGAATGTGGCAGTACAACAACTTTATACTCAGGAAAAAAATATGTTGCCTTATTTGTTAATATCTTTTCTTTCACCTTAAAAATCTTTGGACAAAGTCTTCATTCAAATTATTTGAAATATTCAGTGTTATTTTCACGTTTCAGTCGATGTAACCTTCAACCTTCTTCAAGTGTATTTTATCAAACTCTTTATTTAATTAATGGAGGTAGCATGTTCTTGTTCCATCAGTCATGACCAGGTAGAAGTTTTAAGTAATTCACAATCATATTTTGAGTGTTGCCCACATTGAGGATTGAACCTTCCACCTCCAGAAAAGTGTAACTTGTAACTGAATTTACCAAGTACTTTATCCGTTACATCACTTGTCTTTGCAGATAATTCTAGTATGTATGAGTAGGAACTCCTGTTATATATACACACACACACATATACATTTTTTTTTTTTTTCTTCACAGGTTTTGGTTTCAGTTTCAATTCAAGCTGATGTACCCAAGTGATATGGATATATTTTTTTATTTTTGAAATCACAACTTTATAATACGTAAGAATTGATAGAAAATTGACTATATGTGTGTATATGAAATCTGCATAAATTAAAATATCATATTTAAGCGTACTTTATGCCGGATGTCACTGCTAGCTTAGATAAATACTTTTGCAGTTTTAACAAAAGAGCTACAATAATATCAGGGCATCTCCATTTACACTGAACATCCACAGAATGCCAACATCAATATATTACATATGAAAGAAGCCATTGTGGAATTTCCACAGGTCCCACAAGTCCATATAATATGAATTACCAATTTTCCTCTCAAAAAATTAGAACCAAAGTCTTCATTATTTTAATCTGGTCCTTACCTTGTGGCCTCAAGTTTTTCATTCAGAACTCGTCTGTCATGTTCACTACTAGTGAGTGCCCTCTGCATTTGACTGAGGCGTTCATTTAAATCTTTGATGGTTGACGCACTGTCTGAAAGCGACACATTCAATGCTTGCACCTGAAAGAAAAATGATGCTTTAGACTTAACATGTATAATTATTAATAATAGCTTGCAGCTATATACAAGGTTTAAAAATTTTTTTTTTATTGTCGTTTTACTCCAAACAAGGCACAGAGCAACTTAGTTTGGGACCAAATTTGCAAGGATAATATTTATGGAGTTGGGCAGTGAAATCTGCGTTCACATTACACTTGAATTTCTGCCTGTCAGTACAGTCAGGGAAGCAGAGACCCGGGGAGAGTAGGGGGATTCCAAAGTGTAGCAGTCAGAGGAATAAAGCTATTCGAGTAGAACGTTTTATGGCATCTAGGGATTTTTACAGTGTAGGGGGTGGAAGGGGGATTTGAAACCAACTCCCTATTATTAAGTGCTTGTAATTCATTACTGAAATAAAATTCTTACAAGAAATGAATATAATAAGAAAGTGTATAGCATGAAGCTTTATTTAGAACTCCATGTGCGTGCCAGCATTCGACACTAGATTTTCAAGACAATTGGGAAACGTATCAACTGATTTCAAAAAGAACTTTCTTTTTTTATTGAATCAACACTTTCCTCATCGTTAAAAATATTGTTCATGGAATGTGAGGACTAAGAGAAAAAAATAAAGGAGCAGCCTCAGAACCCCCCCCCCTACATTTCTTGTAAGAATTCTATTTCAGTAATAAATTTCAAGTCTAGGGAGTTACTTTCCAATCACCCTGTACATGGACTGGCTCTTCTGGTATAATGGTTAGAGTATTTGCTAATGTGCTGGGAGATCAGCATCTTTGATAGTCATATCAAAGACTCAAAAAAAATAAAATACTACTAGACGCCTTCTTGCTAAACACTCAGCATAATACAGTGAAATTCAAAGGGTGAGTGGAGTAATCCTGGAAAAAGGAGTAACAACCTGCTTTACATGTTGGTGTAATAGTTAATGAAAAGTGGACCTTCAGGATGCCCTCAGCTTTAGTTGATGACTTTACTTTTTTCTTACAGTTATATTATGTTCAATCACTAATGTTAAGCAACTTTGACCTTGGTCAGTATTTAGATGGTTGACCATTTGTGAATACCTGATGCCAGAAGTTTGAAAATGGCTATAAAGTCATTTACTTCAATATCATTGGGAAGGTGTAAATCCCCCCTCCTCCCATGATTGAAATACAATAACATAGCTGGGAATTAATGAGGGTGAAGGAATTAATGTTTTTAGCCAATTTTTCAATATTTGTCGTCTGAAGGGTCAAGCTTCAAAACAATACCGATCTTGTGAAAATCTGTCACCTCTGTCGAAAGTTTTAGGCAGACATACAAACATACGTACATACATACAAACATACATTTAAACAGACAGGTGAGATTAATATTATAGACTAGCGGGGGGGGGGGGGGTACCCAGCGTTGCCCGGGTGTTTGTAGGTGTGTGTGTTTTGGGGTAAATGAAAAGAAAAATCGTTGGTTGTTTTTCTAAAAAAAAAAAAACGAAGCCTTGACGCGCAGTTGGAAAATAGTAAAGTGTGAAAAAAAAAAAAAAAAATGTGCGACCTGGCAGGTGCCCGTTTTTGACGAGTTAATGACGTGAACTTTGAGTGCGGGACAGAGTTTTATTTACCGCGAGTCTGTTGGCTTCTTTTTTTTAATACGAAAAAGCTTAATGCACATGTGGCGATTGTAAGCAATAGCTATTAAGCAGTTAACATTTTCTGCGGGACAGTTTTTAATGAGGTCAATAACCCGGTTTGTTTGTTTTTACCTAACTTTAGGGAAAACCAGCTCCCTGTTTATAAGGGGGAGTGTCTTGTCTCGAAATGAAAGCAACCGTCTGATATGACAAAGTTGACATTGACCAAACGTTACATCGCTTTCTATAGACCACTGGCCATGGGCCAGTGATTCGAATCGAGTTTCGCTTTTTTTATACCGAAAAACGAAAGCAACACGTGCCGATCTGAAACTGTTGAATATTTAACGTTTCGAAGTCGGGCAAATTAAATAGATAGGCGACCCCCCTTGTTAAGTCATAGATATTATCATTTAGACGTGATATAAAAAGTTTTACAAATGAGCGACGGCCTCGAGAATCTGCCGGAAAAAAGCCTTTTGAAGATATACACAAAAGGCGAACATACATACATACACACATTTTCACTTTTATATATATAGATGGCTTGAATTAAAGTTTAAAATACAAAAGTCAAGTATCATACTTCAATTGTGATTTAAACAGAAACATTAATTTCGAATGTCCCTGTCATATCAAAGAACCAACTGTTGATTTTATACATCGGGTATATCTGCTTGTGTGGTAATAAAACTTCTAAAATGCACTTGTGAAGTTAGGATGTATAAGATGTTAACTTTGGTCAAAATCGTCTGTTCCTTCTTTCATCAGATTTTTTGGAGTATCAATACTTATCGAAGACATTGAGATACAAAATCTATCTAAGAACACTGCCAGATACATAAAGTACATTTGTGTGAAATTTCATAAAAATCTGTCCAATTGTTGTGGAGTCTATAGGGAACAAATTCTCCCTCAAACACACAAACAGTTCCTTTGTTTTGTGCATAGGTTTTATCTTCAGACAGCCTGATCCGGTAGCACGAGAGGAAACAAAAGGGAACAATATAATATTATTTTTTATCTAAAAACGATTTGTAAAAGTGTGTTCATTAGTTATTTCTGTATCCTCTCCAAATATTCAAAGGATTCTTCAGGTGTTGCCTAAAGCAAACACCCATTTTCAAAGATAATTCTTATAAAATAAAAAAAGAGAAATCAATTCTCACCTTGTCCTTTTGTTGATTTTCTGTTGCTTCTGTCTTGGCCAAATTCAAAGACAGCCTCTCTGTCGTTAACTGACTTGACTGCACTTTACTTTCTAATTCTTGAATCTGTTTGCTGAGTGTCTCAATGCGATCTTGTTGTACCTATAAATGGTAAATCAAGAAAGTTTATATTCAAAATTCAAAGATCCTAATTCCAAATATCAATTACAAGATTTAAAAAAAATAGTAAATATTTTAAAGATGATGTGTGAATTTTTTGGTTTCTGATTTTTGGATTCTTAAATTCTTATATTATGAAAATCCATTTTTTTTTTTTTTTTTTTTTTTTTTTTTTAAGTGAGGTTATGCTTAGTTTGTTTAAAGGTATTCATATCAGCTCTGATACTTTGTTGGCGAGGTTATGATACTATTGACATTCCCCACCCAAAGTGTTAAGTATTTAAAAAAAAAAAAAAAAAGAGGGGGGGGGTAAAATATATAAAAATAAAAAAAAGAAATAAATAAATAATTACATGCCTATATTCCTTTATTTTCTTTTAAAGTTGATAAGTTCTTTTTTCTTCTGATGAGTTATGGGCAGAATAAATTAAAAAATGACATAATAATTACATCAATGATTCTGTGCCACAAAACAAGTGCTGTCAAAAATTGTGCATCTCAATGTACTTAAAGAAATAAACTGTAAGATGGTCAACACCTTGAAATTTGAAATATAGACTTTTGTAATTTATATATATATATATATATATATATATATATAAATAAATGTATGAGAGAGAGACACACTCACACATAGTGGGTCTATTAGTGGAAATAGTTAAAAGAAGACATCAATTTCTGAATTTAATAAATAAAAAGTAAAATAAATTTCTGACAAAACAAAAAAAAAAATGTCAATCTTATAAAAACATCGCTAAAAATTATGCAATTTTGAGGTTGCAGGAATCAGCAACGTTGGTCAGTTTTTCATAAGCAAAATTGTACCAACCTCAGAAAACCTCTCAAAAATAGAAGAAAATCCTTAAAAACACACTCTTTACTTGTTTTGTTAGGTTTGTTAATAAGCTAATTCTCAAGATTACCAATTTTATGAGTTAATAAATGAAAATTTCCATTTTAATTCTCCCTTGTAAAAAAGATGCAAAAATTGTACATTTTTTACCCAAATCGAGTGAGTTTTTTTTTTTTTTTTTTTTTTTTTTTTGCAAAATATCTTCAAAACGACTAAAGCTTACATATTAAAGTATATACTTTTTGAAATCCTTAGTTTATGGGCTATCTGATGCAATAAATAAATTTATGTGAAATTTAGCTGTTTACAGAATAATTTACTTTGAAATATTCTATAGTAACAAGAAAAATTTTAGAAATATTAAAACATTCCCCCCAATTCTTTTCACAATTATATTTCTTCAGATAGAAAACATTTGTTGCAAATGAATGCTGAGTGCACGCTATGTTGTTAGTTTACTTGCTATTGATCATAAACTGTAGCATACATACTCATTTTCCAGAAATTGAAAATTTCCCATTGAGAAGTTCCCTGTGTCTATTTGGGATTTCCTTGGTTTTCTTTTGTTTAAACTTTCCTTCATATCATTTAAACTTTCTTCAATGTTTTTTTGTTGCAGTAATTATTTTATAACATCAATATTTACATTTCTGATTTCTTCCTTATGTAAATATATATCAGGAAAGTGTCCATTACAAAAAAACAAATCTTCCAAGTAATCATTTATTACAGGTCGCAGTTTCCACAAACCAAATCCACTGATTATGATGCTTGTATCAGTAAATGTGGAAAAGAATTCAATGTAATCCAAGATTCTGCTGAGTAGTTGGAATTCTTCAAATCATCATGGATGCAATGCACTTGTTTAAAAAAGTCAACATAAGAAAAGCAATTCAGCTGTACTCGAACTTACTGCTACAGAAGTAGGCTTGTTTGATGTTGTTGAGAGTGAAGATGTTATGACAACAAAGAAAAGAAGTGTTTTCATGATCTGTGTGCACACGTTGGCAATAAGGCATATAATATAAAGAAAAGAATTCATGACACCATGAAAGATTTAGTTTAAGTAGCATGTGTCAGGATTAGGTGGTGCAGATTGTATTCTTTATATTAGCAAGCAGACCATCTATGGCAGTACATTAAAGAACGTTAACGACCAAATTATCTCTGATTCTCTCTACTCTGATCTTGAGCATGTTGTACAATGGGGGAAAAAGTGGCTGGTTACTTTTAATGCATCTAAAACCTGTCTTTATATCATCAACATTCTGATCCCCATCTGGCATCAATTGAAATGAATGGCTCTCATCTTGAGAAGGCTTCATGTTCTGACAAGCTCCTGATCTGAAATGGAACACGTACATCAAATCTGTTGCCAAGGATGCTGGGAAAATGGTGAGATCCTTCTATTGATCCAGTAGATATCTCACTGCTGATGCAATTCTCTATATAAGAGCCAGGTACGTCCAAGGATGGAGTACTGTTTCCACATCTGGGCAGGAGCCGCTAGAAAGACCTTATCCTGCCTTGACAGAGTTCAAAACAGATTTTGTAGCCTAGTGGGGGAATCCCTTTTCTCTTCCCTGTAACCTCTATCTCATAGAAGAGATGTTGCGAGCCTGTCTCTGCTTAATCCTTATTTTCATAGCAAGTGCTTGTCTGAGTTCCAACTATGGTCCCTCGTCAAACTTTCACGAGAAACACTCGTCTAACTGAAAACACTATCAATAATTTCCCTCACTCTTATCTATGCCTAAAACTAATCATAGATTCCATGAACAAAGCTTCTTTCTTAGAACTGCACATCTGTGAAACTCTCTTCCTTTAGCCTGCTTTCTAGCTAACTATAATATGGTCGTCTTCAAGTCCAACGTAAACAAGTTCTTGATGAGCCATTCCTCTTAAGTAATCCAATTTACCAAATTTCCACTAATAACAATTATTACGACATTGTCCCATTGACCACTGTATGCTTATTAACCCTTATCCTCGAGTGGCCTTTGGGTCTTTATAAGTGGTGACTCCTTCATAAAAAAAAAAAAAAAAGACAGACTGGACAAATCCTGAATTAATTTCTGATGGATTCCCAATCAACAGATATGCTGAGGATACTCTGAAGTTGTGGGAAAGTCTAATTGATGATGATGGTGTGGATCCTACTAAAAGTGGTGACTTTAAAACTAGGCAAAATGTTACAGCAAAACCAATTTCTGTATCAGACCAAAAAGTATCATCAGAACCAATGCCCATATCAATGGCACTACATGGTTCCTCAAAGTTATGTATCATTGCCACATATATATGGCCAACAATGGATTGAGAAGTATGGGCAATTAGGTGACCCAATTTCTACTTCCAGAGATAGTCTTTAACAAAATTCATGGGGAAACTGGTGTTTCTGGATAGATGTAATCATGCTGGTGGAAAAGGCGAGATATCAACAAATGGCCCTCAAGGAAGACGTTTTTTCTCTGAGGAGGTTATTGATTGCATGCAAGAATTGCATCCTAATAAGTATTGCACTGAATGTGGTGCAAATGATAACACTATAAGATCTCATGCGATGCTTTTCAACTTACCAAAGAAATTTTGTTTCTCTTGTTGAGAACTTACTTGATTGATATGTTGTCATATATATATTATTTTGTATTCACATTATTAGACTTACAACAAGCCCTGAACAACTGCCAATGGATCATTTTTTGCTAAGATATGTCCAAATATCTAATTTGCACTTTTGGGAGCAAAATCTTGAATTTAAGTATTTTGGCTCACAACACCCACAAATTTGGCATTTTTGAAATATTTAAATTTGTCTGTATTCAACTAATCGCTTTACCTTAAAAAAGCTCTTAACCACTACCTGAGGACTTGCCATTGTCTCTATTTCCACAAATCAACATTTTGGCCCACAGTGAGAAAGAGAAAGAGAGAGGTGGCGAATGAAAATCTTATCATATAAATTAAAAATCAAATGTACAAAAAAGAAAATGTTCTATTATATTTTTAATCATTCTCACTTGGTTTTCAGTTTCTTTATCTGTCATGGCCAGACGGACGCGTTGGAGTTCTCCCTCAAGACCACGACGAGACAGCTCCACTTTGGTAACACGGTTCTCTGTTTCTTCAACAGTGTTTCGTAATTGCTTTTTCTCCTCTTCCAGACGAGACTCATTCATCTTCATTTTAGAAACTTTCTCCTGCAAAACAAGAATCAAAGAAACTTGGCATAAACGTAATATTAAGTCAAAATAATACATCATGTTTTTATGCAATAATTTCTGAAAATATAAAATATGACTTTTTGTTTATTTCTATTAAACAAAGTTATATTCCATAAATTAGAGTTACCTATCTTGGTTGAACCCTGTTTTTTTTTTTTATTTATTCTCTTCACTTATATTAGCATGCTGCCTAGTGCTGTCCGGTCATAAAATTTGTTTAAATATATTTTAATTCATGCAAATTTTGTATTTATTTATTATTATAGAGGTAATTCTCTATTGATTATAATATATATAGTAGTGCCCCCCTCGACATGGCCCAATAGTAAAATATGCTTAAATATGTTTTAATTTATGCAGATTTCGTATTTATTATTATAGTGCCAATACTCTTTTATTATATTATACCCAATATGTAGAAGTGATTTCAAAATAAAAATAAAAAATATGACTTGAATGCCATCAGCTAGAATCAAAACTAATATATAGCTCTCCAGCCTTATTTGTTACTATCTGACCTAAACCTATACAAATTTTTTTTAAATAATGTTAAACATATAAATGTACCTTTGCACATGCAAAGAAATAACAAGTTTAGTCAACTTACGTCTGTCAAGTTTCTATTTTTTTTTTCAAATTTGGGCCCCCTTAACAGCTATATTTACCAGCTAAAGATCAAATCAAATTTATTTTGCAGGTTGAAATCCCCTATATTACAAGTTTCAAGACTAGACCAAAAATTGACAGAGGAGTTTGGTAGAAAGCAAAAAGAAAGAGATCCAGCTTACTATATCTCAATGGTGGTCCTCCTTTTCTTGATGTCCTAAACATGTTTTTTTTTTTTTTTTTTTGTTTAATGGTTATTTCAACTCTTGATGGACATAGTATTGAACCAAAATCTCTGTTTAAAAAAAACTACAAAATGTTTACTTACTTGCAACTGCCTCTTTTCTGATTCCACAGCGGACAGGTTACGTTCCAAATTCGACAATTTCTCAGACAAAAGTTTCCTTTCTCTTTCATTTCTGCGAATGGTTTCTTCTTGCAACATAAGAGCTGTCTGGGCACTGGCCAATCGACCATCAATTCCACGTTTATCTATAAAATAAATATGTTAATTAAAACATAAAATGTCATACAGTAAATTTTCTTAAGTCATCACTTGAACACCAAATATGTAGCCAGATTAGTACACAAAGGTAAATATTAACTTTAATCATTTAATTTTAAAATTCTAAAACTGAAGCAGTAAAATTTAAGATTACGTTTACAGTTATTGGTGAATCTGTCAAGCGTGAACATATCTAAAAATGCTATTACAAATTTATGCATACTTATAAAAAGATCGGGTCATTTGTTGGTCTTTCACACTTAAATTTGAAATAGCATTTTAGACATGTTCACGCATGTCTGTAAGAGGGTCTGTTGTTGGTCTGTCATGCTTAAGTTTTCTAAAAATGCATCTGTTCAATTTTTTCATAGTTTTTTTTTTTTGTTTTTTGTTACTTTTATTTTGCCCAACTACAATTTCAGGGATTTATTTTAATCTGATATTGAATGTAAAGTTTAATTTAGATTTGATTTAGATTTAAACATATAAAATTGTGCACACGGTTGAGTTTTCTCTCCAGATGAAAATTTGGTACTTGTACAGTTTAATCAAGACATTAAAAAAATGAAAATATCGAAAAAAGTTTTAATTGTACGTATCCATTATGGAATGAAGTTCTCCCAAAAAAATTTCACTTAATTTCATCAAGTTTTTTTTTTTTTTTTTTTTACAGCAAAATGTTGTTATGATACCGAGCAATAGGTTCGATTTCTAGGAAGGAAAGCTAGTATTAAAGATGAGGAGGGAGTGTCGGCGCTTTAACTGGAGTTATCTCGTGGCATTTCTAAAATTCAAACAAAATTTTTTAAAAAAATCCAAGACGTCTGCCTTCAACACACTCATAAAAATGTGTTTTTCCGCTGTAAAAAAAAAAACTACTCGATCAAATTAAGTGAAATTTTTTTCCAGAGATCTTCAGGTCAAAACGGATATGTACAATATAAACTTTTTTTTTTTTTTTTTTTTTTTTTTTTCGATATTTTCATTTTTTAATGTCTTGATTAATCTGTACAAGTAGCGAAAATTCTTTGTCAATTCTTTACCCAAACTATAAGCTCATAGCCAGAATTCAAGTATGTCTTATTTGAGAATCACTCGCTTAATTTGTAATTTCCTTGCACAATGTCTTAACCAATTGTTACCTATTACTTAGTTGTGAAATGCTTTTGTTTCTTATCTTGTCTCATCTTCATCAGTCATCAGTGTTCAATGTGAACACTTACTTAGATAGTTTGAGGAGCTAAAGAGATGAAGATTTTTTTTTCTTTTTGTACTAGTACATCACCAGTTATCAAGGCTAAAAGCTACTCAAGGATAAAAAGTTGAAAAGCTGGAATGACTGCCAGTCAAAAGATGAAGTACCTCATGAGTGGACTGAGGATGATTAATGGGATGAATGAATGAATGGGGAGATTAAAAAAAAAAAAGTAGTGGGGGGGGGGGGCGAAACAATAAGCCCTTTGGGTGGACAGAAAGTAAAAAAAAAAAAAAATATGGTAGTAGGCAGGTAGGCTCAAACTTGTAATGCGAAGGAGGAAAGAAAACAAAAAAAAAAAAAAATGTGACGTCTTTGCCGATGTCTCCACAGTCCGACCGGAAGTTCTGAAACATTGAAATTAAGTGAAGTCAATCCAACCGATATGATGACTTGCAAAAATGGCTTGCAAAAAAATCGACCCCTCCTTGTAGAAAACTGCCCAGTTGAGGGTGAAGGAATTAATGTTTTGGCCAATTTTTCAATATTTGTCGTTTGAGACATCAAGCTTCAAAATGATACCAATCTCGTGAAAATTCGTCGCCTCTGTCAAAAGTTTTAGGCAGACATACATACATACATACATTTAAATAGACAGGTGAAATTTATATTAGAGATTAATAATATCTGATTGTAACTAGGTATCTGATTGGTTAGGTTTTAGTTATTTGTTAGAATTTAAAGCTAAATTTACAGTTGGATAAGAATATGCAGTAAGATCCGAATGAAGTTGGACAATCAAAGAAAACTTGGATGAAAACCATTAACAAGAATCCTAGATCAACCTTGATGCCAGGAAATGTCCTTTGACCAAGGAAAACAAAATGATAGAATGGATGATAGTAATGACAACTGTGAAAAGAATTTGAAGAGTAGAAGTAGGCTTACTTTTGGCAGCTTTGTAACTTTTGCTTTCCTTATTTTGTCTTCTAGTCCTCACATTCAAATCAGCAATGTTTCTGACAAAAGAGAAAGAACTGCTGTTTTCTGGATCAAAATCTATTCATCTTAAACATATCGTTGGCTAGTTTTTGACTTTGTATTGTTTTTTTTTTTTTTAGCTTTTTATATTAGGTGGCTTCATGCTTTGTCTGGAGCAATATCCATAAAAAATATTTCTTAATAAAAGTTGATGCCATTTTGGATTATAGACAGTGTAATTTTTAGTTTGTGAGCAAAAGTTATTTCATTCTATTATGATTAGAAAGAGTTTTCGGGTTTGTTTTACTGTACACATAGATTCGAAAAAGTTGTCAAAAAACAAATATATAACAAATGTTATCAAAGGCAAGATAAGTTACTTTTCTACCAAACTGGATATATTTTTCGTGTTTTTATTCAATGTAACATGTTTATTCAGCTCGAAAAACATACAGTGTTTACCGATGTATTGGAAAATTCAAAATGGCGCCTCACTCCTCTTTAACACGGAAAGTTTGGGAAAAGGTGTTATAAATAAAAAACTAGAAAAAATACTATTAAAAACCCGCCGAATATATGTCAACCTATGTCACGGTAACATATATTAAGCGAGTTTTTAACAGTATTTTATCCAGTTTTTTATTTATAACACCTTTTCCCAAACTTACCGTGTTAAAGAGAGAGTCAGACGCCATCTTGAATTTTCCAATACATCGGTAAACACTGTATGGTTTTCGAGCTGAATAAACATGTTATATTGAATAAAAACATGAAAAATATATCCAGTTTGGTAGAAAAGTAACTTATCTTGCCCTTGATAACATTTATTTGCTATATATTTGTTTTTTGACAACTTTTTCGAATCTATGTGTACAGTAATACAAACCCGAGTTTTCTTTTACTCCTTTTTTTTTTATTGGTTTCCATTTAAGACTTTTGATATTAAACTTGTGATTCTGGATTTTTCCTTATTTCTGTTTATCTTATTTTTATTTCTATTTTTTTCTTTATTTGTATTTATCCTTTGGATTTTTGAACCTGGATTTGCTCTTTTACTCAACTTGCTGTTGGCACACTTTTTGGTAATAGACACAAACAGGCGAATAAATCTTGTGTTTTTACCTGAAAAAAAAAAACTAAAGCGTCTTTAAAATAGTTTTTTCTTTATTTATTTTTACATATTTACCTTCTTCCACTTCCATTAGAGACTTTTGCAATTGTTGCAAGCGAGATTCCGTCTGACTTCGCGATTCATCACTGTCTGCAATTTGAGTTTCTAGACTGCGAACTTGTGCTATGTAATCATCCTGAATTGCAAGAACGAAAATGGAAACATAAATAAACAAGGTGATCACATGAATAGAGATGTGTTCAAAAGTTGAATGAAAAATATTTCACCATTAAAAAAAATGACATTAAAAATATGAAAATATTAAAAAATAAAAAAAAATGAAGTGAAATCCTTATAATGCAACTGATAGTAACTTTTTAAAAATTAAAAAAAAAAAAAAAAAAATGTGTGGAGAATAAGTCTTGGTAAAATCCTTGTAAATCCTAAAAATATGTGTAAATTTTTTTAACATTCTTTGAATATTTGAATGTTAAAATTTTTTTAAGGATTTTAATCTGGATTATTTCAAGTTTGGATTTTACTTTCTTCACTTTTGGATTTTTTATATATGTATTTTCATTTGCCTTTTCTATCTCCATACCTACTTTCTTCACTTTCTCCTCTTTCTTCCCTATGCTTTCCTTTCTTTTTTATTCTTCTTTAATGATTCCATTTTTTTTTTTTTTCATAGTGATCCATATTTTCTTTTTAATATTATCAGGTTGACAAAAAAGTTCTTGTGGTTTTTAACTTTTAAATTCAGATGATCAAAACTATTTTTTTTTTTTTTTTAAAAGGTGGTCACCATCTATCAAGGCCCGGAAGCCACTCGGGGATAAGGGTTATTGCATGTACAGTACGTTAGTGCTGAGATTTGATAAAGTGTCTTACATAAGGAGACGGTTCATCAGGAATTTGTTTCTGTTGGACTTGAAGACATCTAGGTTGTAGTCAGGTAGGAAACAGGCAAACGGAACAGAGTTCCACAGGTGTGCACTTCTAAGAAAGAAGCTTTGTTCATGGAATCTATGTTTTGGTTAAATAAAGAGTGGGGAAAATTTTTGACAGTGGTTTCAGCTAGACGGGTGTTTTTCATGGAAGATTGGTGAAGGGGGACCAGATTGGAGCTCAGACGAGCACTTGCCATAGAAGTAACGATAAAACAAAGACAGGTTCGCAATGTCTCTCCTGTGGGAGAGAGGTTGCAGGGAAGAGAAAAGGGCATCCCCCACTAAGCCAATTTTGTACTCTGTCAAGACAGGATAGGCTGTTTTTAGCAGCTCCTGCCCAAATGTGGCAGCAGTACTCCATCCTTGGACGTACTTGGCTTTTATATAGATAGAAAATTGCA
This sequence comes from Euprymna scolopes, assembly GCF_053919585.1. Lineage (NCBI taxonomy): Eukaryota > Metazoa > Mollusca > Cephalopoda > Sepiida > Sepiolidae > Euprymna > Euprymna scolopes. The sequence goes on along the minus strand of NC_136483.1, from coordinate 34,011,122 downwards.
TCAGTAGTGAGATATCTTCTGGAACGGTAGAAGGATCCTACCATTTTTCCAGCGACTTTGGCAAAAAACGATGTACTTGTTCCATTTCAGGTCAGGAGTAGAGGTCAAGCCCAGAAGCTTATCCCCTAGACAAGAGCCATCCATTTCAATTGATGCCAGATGGGGATCAGAGCGTTGATTATGTAAAGATAGGAGCTTGGTTTTAGATGCATTAAAAGTAACCAGCCACCTCTTACCCCACTGTACCATGCGCTCGAGATCAGAGGAGAGAGAATTAGAGAGAACTTTGTCATTTACAGCCTTTAATGTGTTGCCATAGATGGTCGTGTCATCAGCATAGATGTCAACGAATGATTTAACTATGTGTTTTGGGAGATCATTGATGTAGAGTTGGGCCCAGGATGGACCCCTGAGGGACTCCAGCATTAATACTGAGGGCCTCTGATTTCTGCCCATAAACCACTACTCTTATGAGCTTATCAGAGAGAAATGTTCTAATGATTGAGAAAATATTTCCAGTTATACCGTAGCTGGAAATCTTGTGGAGTAAGCCCTTATGCCATACCTTATCGAAGGCTTTTGATATGTCAAGAGTAATTGCCCTAGAGAGGAAGCCTTTGTCAAGAGATTCACTAATCCTATGAGATATAACCGTTAGCACATCTGCTGTAGATCTAGAAGAACAGAAACCATGCATGTCACTAAGAAGGTTGTTTCTGCTGAGGTGGCTGACTACTTCTCTATTTAATATGGATTCCAGCAACTTACTCATGACACACAGAAGACTTATTGGTCTGTACTGAGAGGGAGACGACTTATCACCTGAATTCTTAAATACACTTCATACTGATGAGGTTTTCCAGGATAAGCACCATCAGAATCAATACACTTTTGTCAACGCAAAACAAGTGTATTTATGCCAGTAATGTAAATATTTTGCACTCTGGTGATGATGAAGTCAATGAAGGCATTTTTTTTATAACACTTAGGTGTTTGAAGCATTTTTCATGACAAAAAGTTGTTAAGATGCTTGAAAAAGTGGTAGTCAGTAGGTAAGAGGTCTGGAGAATATGGTGGATGAGGCAGAGTTTCATAGCCCAATTCTTTCAACTTCTGCAGAGTCAGTTTAGCAATATGCGGTCAAGCATTGTCGTGGAGGAGAATTGGGCCTTTTTCTGTTGACTAATGCTGAGTTTTGTTATTGAAGTTTCTGATGCATTTCATCCATTTATTGACAGTACTTCTCCGCCATAATGGTTTTGCCTCCATTCAAAAACTAATGACTGAGACCGGTCGCAGACCACCAAATAGTCAGTATGACTTTCGTTTGGTGCAACTCTGGCTTCGGGAAGTGTCACGAAGCTTCCTCAAAATCTAACCACTGAACTGAGCATCACCAGTTTTTGTAAAGAACCCACTTTTCATCGCAAGTCACAACCCGGTCGAGAAACAGGTCGTTCTTGTTGCATAAAAGAAGAGGAGATGACACTTCATAATGGCGTTTCTTTTTATTGTCATTCAATTCCTGAAGCACCCATTTATCGTTTTTTTGTCTTTCGAATCTCTCAAGTCATTGAAAATTGTTGTATACGTTACGTCTAATTCAGAAGCAAGTTCTTGGACAGTTGTGCGTGGATTGGTTGTCAACATCTAATGGACGACCACTACACTCATCATCTTCAAGACTTTCGTCACCGCTACAAAATTTTTAAACCACCATGTTGCTGTCCATTCAGCAGTGGTTCCTGGGCCAAACACTTTGTTGATTTTGTGAGCTGTTTCAGCAGCTTTTCAGCCTAGCTTGAATTGAAATAAGAAAATTGTTGAATACAAGATGGAAAAAAGCAAATTTGAACATTCTGAAAAGAAGATTAATCATTTAAATTATTAAATTGTTTTGAAACGATTGTAGAGTGAAAAATGCTCTTTAAAATGATATATAAAGTAATGGTATTATGCCTAGTGACATATGGCCAAGTGGTCCTAGACGTTTTATCAAAGTTTACAGTTACCCAAAGGTGCTGAGTTCAATCCTGAACGAAGGCAGTGAAAAGTAACATTCAAAACAGAGAATCCGCACCTATGTCCCAGTCCGAACACGGTACCCCCGTAATAATAATAAAGGGTTGGGTTCGAGACTCCTAACAAACGGTTCCCCAGTTCGATACAAAACACCTGATGAAGGCTGGAGGACAAAACGGCCGAAACGTTGTGACTATAACAACCAAGATGAGGAAGTCAGTCTGACAATCTCAATAAATAATGGTATTATAACGAAAACTTATTTGAAATAAAAAGTAAAAATTCTGCAAGAGCTTTTTTCTCAACCTAATACTTACCTATATACTACCCTCCTAATTTTTATTCTCCTATTCTTTCTTTTCTATTCATGTATGTGTAATTCTTTCCCTCTTAGTTATATTTTAATATCTTTATTTTTCAAAGATTTTATTCTTGTACTTTATACCCACTTCAATATATCTTAATATCTATTTCCTTCATTACCAGTTTGTATCTATATTTTATATAATTCTGGCCTTTCTCTTCTGATAAGAAACATTTAGCTTCAAAATGCCATGGCCTAAGGAGGTTTCTTTTCTCTCTTTTCCTTTCCTTATTGATTTGATGATATAATAAAGTTCTATATAACCTTTATTTCTCGTCTCTTAATTAATGAAAATAGAATTTTAATAAATCTTTTGTACATCAAAATATTTTAACAAATATATTTCTTTTTACACTTTAAATTTGCTAGCAATTATTCTAGTTTACAACGACTTACCCTGTCCTTCTCAGCAGAGGCTAGCTGTTGCACGAAATCTCGAAGAGCTCTGCGTACTTGCTCTGGATCAACATTGGCTGCCTGTATAAGTGAACTTGTATCGGGACGGTTAGGAGACATGTTTCGAGAGAACGGGCGAGTAGCAGGGCTCTGTGAGCGTTCAGGAGATCCAGTTCTAGGTATCGGCGTTCCTCTGCCCTCGGTGGTTGTTGCGAAAGTAGTATCAAATCCTGCAATATTAAATTCATAACAAATTATAAAAAAAAAAAAAAACTGAGCATGCGGTGTCCCCCTCCATGAGTGAATAAGTCTGGAAAGAGCCCAATTTACTTTCACTATTTGTGCCAAATTAAAAAAAAGAAATTCAAGCTGTGATTATTGAGAAAAGTGTGAACAAATGAATGGGCGAATGATTTTAGGGCAATTTTACCCTTATAATGGCCCCTAGGGGAGAAACCAAAGTTATCTCAGAAAATCTGTTCTGGCAAAAATTTACTTTCACCAGGACTAATGTTTGTGCAAAATTTTTAAAACATCCAAGGCGTGGTTATTGAGAAAAGTGCGAACAAATGGACGAATGGGAGTGAATTACTAAGTCTAATCCTTTGTAAGGGGACCAAAAAGATATTGAAAATTTTCGACTCTATAATAAAGACCTATGTGTATTGATTTGTACAGAAAAAAAATGTATATGGACTTTTATCTTGGTGCACAAAAGATAGCGAGTAAAACATGTCTTTTCCTAGACCCTGGTTGAAGCCATTTTAAGTGGTCAAAGAAACAAATAGCAAGTTAGACAACCATCTCAGGCATACTCCACAGCCTGAAATGAAATTGGAAAGAAATTCCTCACGCAATAACAAAAAATAGCGGGTGTTATTTTTCTTTGGGTCATCAGAAATAATTCTATGCATAAAAATTAAATTGATGACACAAATCTATGATTTTGTATGAATATTTTAGTAACAGTGCAAACACTGGTGAAGCACCATTATTTTTTTTCCATACACTAGTACATTTCTAATACTTCAAAATCTTAAATCTTAATTACTTTTCTGTTAAAAGTTTTCATACAAGGAAACGTAACAAATAATTATATTTTCTAGATAATATATACTATATATTTATACAGGGTGACCCCGCAAAAAACAGAGGACATTCAATTGCTTTTCTGAGCATTTTACAGTCAATGGAGAAACAAAGGCCAAAGGCCCTAGTGTTAAATCTTAGATTTCTATACTTTTTCTGCTGAGAAGTCACGGCCAAAATCGGTTAAGATCAATGGAAGTGGTGAAATATTTTCTCTCTAATAAATTCCTCCTCCCCCTGCCACCACTTAACACCGTTTGGGGATCGTTCACAAGGAACAGTTGAGAAGAGAACACCGGTTTGGCTTCGTAGTTCTTTCATGTGAAGTTATTTAAAATCACTAAACTAAGCTGCAGTGCTCTATGGCGTAGTGGTTAGCGTGCTGGACAATTCACATTATATTTTCACGTTCGCGCCGACCTACCATAGTCGTTTTTTTTTGTTTTTTTTTTTTTCCTAAACAACTGGAATGGACTTTTCTTGGTGGCCGAACTGTTAACGTTGCAGATGTTCTTTTTTTTTTTTTTTTTTTCACACTTTATTTTCCTACTTTTACTCATGACTCCGGGTTTGATCCTTCCTACTTACCTACCATAACATTTTTTAATCCCACCCCCCCCGTCCCGTGAACAAACACTCGGGCACCGCCGGGTACCCTCGCTAGTATATATATATATTATATACTACTATATATACATATACTATATATATTATATACTACTATATATACATATACTATATATATTATATACTACTATATATACATATACTATATATATATTATATACTATTATATATACATATACTATATATATATTATATACTACTATATATAAATATATTATACATTATATACTACTATATATACATATACTATATATGTATAATATATACTACTATATATACATATATTATATATTATATACTACTATATATACATATACTATATATATATAATATATACTACTATATATACATATATAATATATTATATACTACTATATATACATATACTATATATATATAATATATACTACTATATATACATATACTATATACTACTATATATACATATACTATATATATATATACATACTATTATATATACATATATACATACTATTATATATACATATACTACATATATGTATACTATTATACATACATGAACTATATATATATTATATATATATATTATATATACATATACTATATATATATTATATATATTATATATACATATACTATATATATATATATAGTATATATACATATACTATATATATTATATATATATATTATATATACATATACTATATATATTATATATACATATACTATATATATAATATATATATATTATATATACATATACTATATATATTATATATATATATTATATATACATATACTATATATATTATATATATATATTATATATACATATACTATATATATTATATATATATATTATATATACATATACTATATATATTATATATACATATACTATATATATATTATATATATTATATATACATGTACTATATATAGATTATATATTTATATATTATATATACATATATATTATATATATATATTATATATACATATACTATATATATATTATATATATATTATATACACATATACTATATATATTATATATATATTATATACACATATACTATATATATTATATATATATTATATACACATATACTATATATATTATATATTATATACACATATACTATATATATTATATATACATATACTATATATACATATATATATATTATATATACATATACTATATATTATATATATTATATATACATATACTATATATATATCATATATATATTATATATACATATACTATATATTATATATATTATATATACATATACTATATATATATCATATATATATTATATATACATATACTATATATACATATATATATTATATATACATATACTATATATACATATATATATTATATATACATATACTATATATACATATATATATTATATATACATATACTATATATACATATATATATTATATATACATATACTATATATATATATTATATATACATATACTATATATATATATATTATATATACATATACTATATATATATATTATATATACATATACTATATATATATATTATATATACATATACTATATATATATATATTATATATACATATACTATGTATATATATTATATATACATATACTATATATATATATATTATATATACATATACTATATATATATATTATATATACATATACTATATATATATATTCTATATACATATACTATATATATATATTATATATACATATACTATATATATATTATATATACATATACTATGTATATATATTATATATACATATACTATATATATATATTATATATACATATAACTATATATATATATTATATATACATATACTATGTATATATATTATATATACTATATATATTATATATACATATACTATATATATTATATATACATATACTATATATATATTATATATACATATACTATATATATTATTAATATAAATATACTATATATATATACATATACTATACATATTATTAATATAAATATACTATATATATATACATATACTATATATATACATATACTATATATATATAGATAATATATATATATACTATATATATTATATATATATATTATATATACATATACTATATATATATATATATATACATATACTATATATATTATATATACATATACTATATATATATATTATATATAGATATACTATATATATATATTATATATACATATACTATATATATATATTATATATACATATACTATATATATATATTATATATACATATACTATATATATATATTATATACATATACTATATATATAATATACCTATACTATATATATATATTATATATACATATACTATATATATATTATATACATATACTATATATATATATATATATTATATATACATATACTATATATATATATATATTATATATACATATACTATATATATATATATATTATATATACATATACTATATATATATATTACATAATATATACTATA